>NC_142700.1:9203177-9539049 GCF_029339155.1 Prunus mume
AATACCCTTTTGGTTTAAATAGATTTAATTGTTTCCTTTTTTATTATTTTTTTTATTTTTATCAGATTAGATCTCTCTCTCTCTCTCTCTCTCTCTCTCTCTCTCTCTCTCTCCACAGCAATGATGACCACAGCCTTCACATGCTATAGAATTCTTAAGCTGCTCATTCCTTCGGCCTTCACCAGCAACTCCAAGGTTTTCTGGCTCAAGATGAAGAGCATTACAATCACTATCTTGCTGAGTTCAAGATCGGCGCTGATCACAATGACCAATCAACCCTATTTGATCTCATTCTGGTATGTCAAAACCCTATATGAACTCTCATAACGATTTGCTTCTTGGTCGCGATTGTAGTGTTTTAAAGATTATATTGCTTTTTTGCCTTCTTCCTTTGAGGGTCAACGTTCAAGTCCATTCAATGACACAATTTTTTTTATTTTAAAAAAGGTGAATAAAGGGCAACGGAATTGGTCCTCGCACGGTGGGTGTTGCGACGGGCGGTGGTGATGGCGGTGGGCGGCGGAGTCCGACGGTGGTGGCGCGTGGTGTTGGCAGGTTTCGGATTCGATTCGGCAATGCAGGGCATTGGCAGTGGTGATGTGGTTGGCTAGATATGGACATGTGGCATAATATGCTTGCCTTAGAAGGAGTGGCATTGTGTGTAATTTTGATATTTTTTAATGATATTTTTGTAAAATTAGGTACTACATTTGGTTTTTGATCTTTGGTCTAAACTCAATTTACTATTATATTATACATACAAAAGAGTCCTCATATGAGGAAAAAGAAGATGTTTTTAACATGTTAGAACCGGCCTGTGCGCACAAAAACCTTGACTAATCAGTTTTGGTTCACATAGAGGAAGGTGCGGTAGTGTTGTGAAACGCGCAAAGACCTTGACTAATGAAATCAGTGGAAACCACTACCACTTGTGTGGTGTTTACTGGCATTATATATAATAGAAGGAAGGTGGTTTGGGATTGGGGATAGGAGAAGCGAAACTTTGTACCCGACTGGCTATCATAAAAAATGGTTCCATCCAAAGCGAAACTTTGTAGCTACCTGATGAGTCTCTTCATTCTAATGTTGTTGTTCTCATCCAAAGCAGCGTTTGCCAGAGTTTCCCACTTTTCAGAAACCAGTTAGTCTCTTTCCCAAATATACATATATATATATATATATATCTTCTATGTATGTGTGTTATGTTCGTGTTCAACGAAACTTAGAGTTTTCATCAAAAAGGTGTATTTGCATATATCTTTGATTACAATTAGATGTATGAATGATTTTCAATTGGACTAACCTTTTGCAAGAGAATCTTTAAATAGAGACTATAAAGAATTTATATATTATTGAACTACAATGCCATGTGGGGCCTCTCAAGGGATCCTCATTTTCTGGAAACAATAGAAATCTCTCTCTACAGGGTCATGTATATGTATGTATACGTTTATCAATTGTTTATCATGATTGATTATTAATCAAGTTTTTTTATTGTCATTGCAGAACAGAACAAAGGTAGAGAGCTTCTGAAAATGAATAATATTCACCTGGCAAAGAAAATCAACGCAAATGACCCAATTGGCTCGGGTCCATCGATTCCGTGAACGGGATAAATTAAAAATCATACCTATATATTTGAAACATCTACTGGCCGGCCCGGACTGAGCTAGCGGTAATAAAGCCGATGGGCGGTGGTCAGCTGACCCTTCTCATATTTGGCATATATAATATTTGATTGTATGTTTGAATTTTATATGAATGTAAGGATTTACATAAAGGATGATGGATTCACTGCACATGATATGAAGACGGTAACTGATGACCTCATCATTTCCAGTGAATTGTAACAGAGCTACGATTTACAAATAATTAATATTTACCATTCACAAAATGTTGGATTGTAGGTTGAAGGGAGTTTACGACAATAAGAATAATAATTGAAACAAAATGATCTAATTAGACTGGAGAAAAGAATACATGACTTTGTGTACATAGGACTATAGGCTATTGGCCTTCTAGTTGTATAGATCTTCGTCTTGGCTAGTTGGTGTGTTGATTTAGGACTAGGCTATTGTCCCTTCACTCATATAGGCTATAGCTGCTACTACACATCTCAGCTCCTAGAAAAAGGCTACTGGGCACCTTAGTTGATTTAGGTTGGTGAGCTCTTGGCTCGACACCCTTGATTGTTGTAGCTATTGGCTATTTGAAGCTTCTTGCTTAGGCCATCTCAATCCAGATGGGACTAACTTGAAAATTTTCACCTCCAAAAACAACTATTTGCCCGAACTCAAATATTTTTTGCATCCATTTGAAGGTGAACTCTAACCGGTAGAGCAGAGGATATTAAAATGTAAAGAGTGTAGGGTTAAAAAATAAGATTTTTGGGATCAAATTGTTGGGAAAGATGGTGAAAAATAAAAGAGCCAATAAATAAATTTGGCAGTCTCAAGATCTGACTTTTCCCAACCTTGTGTAAATAAAATGGGCAAAAAATAACACTCAATATTTTTCACTATGAAAATAATGGGAATACAATAATAATCTCACCAAACACCGGTGACTAAACTCCCTCTTGATTTTTCTTTCAAGATGATTTTCTCTCTCATAGAAGTGAGGTTTTCTTATCTCTCAAAACTCTCTAAGTTTTGGTTTTCTAAGGGATATATTGAACTAAAAGAAGGCATTTATAGCCAACATTCCTAACTAAGTTGGTGGCCATGAATAAAGGAGAGTTTTTCTCCTTTTCTCTCCCATTCGATTTCTTCAAATTCTCTCGTCATTTCTTTCATTTTATGTTACTATTTATTTTCCTTCTTTTTCTCTCCTCCACTAATGAGGGAAACTCATCAATCTCCCCCTCCTGACTTAGATGGAGGGCTTGCCATGCTCTTCTGCAAAATTTGTATTTGTCCTTAGGTAAGGACTTGGTCATCATATCCAACTATTGTCATCAGTATGGATCTTCTCTGTAAATTCTTGGACTCCAACACATCACATATCTAGTGATATCGCACTTCAATGTGCTTCAACCTCGAGTGAAAACTCGGATTCTTGCTCAAGTGGATCGTGCTCTGACTATCATAATGCAAAATTTTGAAAAATTATATAAAAAAATTCATAATTTTTTGTTATAAATACCTAGCAATTTATTATTATTATTCTCATATATATAAATAAAATTAATCTTACATGAATAGTAATTTTCCTTAGGTTTTCATGGCAATGGGTGGAGAAGCACATAAAAAAAATAATAAAAAAAGCTAGTGCAGACATTATTCACATGAACAATAACCACCCTTGCTTGCTCTTGTCCTCTGTCATGGCAAATGGGTGGAAGTGCTCTAAAGGAAGCTTACTACTATTTCAGACTGTTTTTAATATAAAATCGAAGTGTGGATCAGTATTAACCGTCGAATTAAATCAAACGGTAGGTGACCACTATATTCTTAAAATTGAAACAAAATGATCTTATTAGACTAGAGAAGGATGATACGCGCAAAGACCTTGACTTTATAGTTTTGGTTCACGTAAAGGAAGGTGTGTGGGTTGTGAAACGCGCAAAGACCTTGACCTTAGTGTAATCAGTGGAAACTACTACCACTTGTGCGGTGTTTATTGGCATTATATATAATAGAAGGAAGGTGGTTTGAGATTGGGGATAGGAGAAGCGAAACTTTGTACCTGTCTGGCTATCATAAAAATGGTTCTCCATAGCTACCTGATGAGTCTCTTCATCCTAATACCGTTGTTCTCATCCAAAGCAGCATTTGCCAGAGTTTCCCACTTTTCAGAAACCAGTTAGTCTCTTTCCCAAAGATATATATATATTGAGGGATCCCTCAAATAATTTTATTTGAGGGACGCCCTTTAGGGTACCCTATCAGATCCAAACCATCTATTTTTTAGGTCTTCATTCATAGATCATCCTTACAAAAAATTAGACAAATCGGAAACCGTTTCGACATCTAATTGGGTCCTACAAAATCAATGAACACGGTGCTTCAAGAAAGTACTAAAATGAGGGGCGCCCATTAGGGTCACCCTACGGAAATTTTTCAATGATCAAAAATAGACGGTTTGGATTAGTGAAATACAATCCGGAGTGGGCCCTACAAGGGGTGTCTATTTTTTAGGTCCCTTCAATGGATCATAGATCATCCTTATATATAAAATTAGACAAATCGGAAACCGTTTCGACATCCAATTGTGTTCCTCACAAAATCAATTGTATTTGACACGGACGCCTGCTTCAAGAAAGTACTAAAATTTTCAATAACTCAATTGAATGGTCAAACCATGATATCGGATTCAAATGATTCATTCATAGATCATGTAGAGATTAGACAAATCGGAAACCGTTTGGACATCCAATTGTGTATCTACAAAATCAATGAACACGACGGTACTTGGAAGAAAATACTAAAATTTCTAGTAACTCAAATGAGTTGTCAAATGATATCAGATTCAAGTAATTTTTTGTAGAGATGATCTTTGAATGAGTATGTACAAAATAGACCGTTTGGATTTGGATTAGTGGGGCCTAAATACAATCCGGAATGGGGCCTACAAGAGGTGTCCCTCAAATAAGCTTATTTGAGAGGATCCCTCAATGGATAGCTATATATATATATATATATATATATATATATAGTATATTATATATCCTTCTCAAATAATTTTATTTGAGGGACGCCCATTAGAGTATTTGAGCGTCTCACTTGAAACTTAGAGTTTTTCCCAATGATCCAAACCATGATTAATATTCCATATATCTTTGATTACATAGATCATCCTATACAAAAAATTAGACAAATCAGAAACCGTTTCGACATCCAATTGTGTTTTACAAAATTGAATGAACTAACTTTTTGCAAGAAAGTACTAAAATTTCAATAACTCAATTGAGTATTTAAATAGATATCGGATTCTAAGTGAAAAATTTAGATTTGTAGAGATGATCAGCTACAATGCCATGTGAATGAAGGGACCCTCATTTTCTAAACAATAGACGGTTTGGAAGTCATATATGTGATATACAATCCGGAGTGGGGCCTACAAGGGGTGTCCCTCAAGCGGAACCACACTAAGCTTAATTTGACAGTGGGATGTAATACAATGTGAAGCTCTCTGTTATATATATTAACTTATTTTCAATCTTCTATGTATGTGTGTTATGTTCGCGTCAGTGGCGCTTTACACGAAACCTTAGAGTTTCCATCAACAAAGGTGTATTGAATGTCTTTGTCATTTTACAATTACATGTTATCAATTATTTTAATTGATTACTAACTTTTTGCAAGAGATATTTACTTAAGTTTACAATGTAAATAAAGATTTTATTCAGCTACAATACCCCCATTTGGAACCCTCATTTTCAAATGGAAAAATACTAGAAATCAAATCTCTGCAAGTTTTAGGCAAAATCAAAAATGATATATATGTATCAAGTTTTCTTATTTGATGTGTGAGGAATAAAAGCCGCCATCAGAAAATTGTTTTTCATCAGTGAATGCACCTAAGGTGGTAAAAAATCTTAGATGTAATTAATCTGATTGTTTATTTATTGTCATTTAATGCTATTTTTAGAGAATAGAAATTGTAAGTAAGCTAGAGAGCTTTCTGAAAATGAATAATATTCACCTTGCAGAAGAGAACAAAGGTAGGCGCAGACGACCTAGATAGCTCGGGTTCAGGTGGGACTCCGTGAGCACGGGATAAATTAAAAATCGTACCTATATATTTGAAGCATCATGGCGGCCCGGACTGAGCTAGTGGGACTAAAGCCGAGGGGTGGTTGTTCAGCTAACCCTTCTCATATTTGGCATATATAATATATGATTGTATTTGAATTTTATATGACTGTAAGGATTTATATAATGCTTAATTACTGTAGTGCCCTGCAACTTTGGTCAAATCTCGCTTTACCCTCCGAAAGTTAAAATGGCCCACTTAACCCCCTTTACCAAGGTTTTGTGTTCCACTTTGCCCCCTACCATTATCTCCATTCATAACTCAGTCAATTTTGAGGACGTGGCAGGGCTATTTTAGTCCTTTTTTCACGAGTGATGATGTGTCATGTGCAGACTCCACTTCTTTTTTTTTTTTTGGGCTTAAAGTGGACTAAAATATTAATAAAATAAAAAATTAATTACTTATTTAATTAAAAAAATTGAAAAATTAATATCAAAAACTTATATTCTTCTTTATCTCTCTCTTTTCCCCAGCAACCACCGCACACCAACCCCTTCTATTCTCCACTGCCATCTCGTATATCCCTCTACCATATAAACCACCAACACCTTGTGAGGGGTAGGAAAAAAATGAGAGGGAGATGGAAGTTAGGGTGAGAGTTTGAGAGGGACTGAAAAAATTGAGAGGGAGATGGAGGCTAGGGTGAGAGTTTGAGAGGGAGAGCGTGAAATTTTTTGGACTAGCGTTGACTACCCTTTAGGCATCTGTGGCTTTTTTTATTATAAAAAAAATGTCTCCCTTAACAAAAAAAAAAAAAAAAAAGAAAAAAAGAAAAAAAGAAAAAGGCAATCAAATCTTTAGGCATCTGTGATTTTGAGAGTTGATGCTTAAGGGGAATCAAATACATCTTCATTAAAAAACTAAAAATTTGTACTAATGTCTTTATATCCTGTTAGTATCGTTATTTGGAAAATCGATGCCTAATGTACTAATAGCATTGATTTTTCGTTTTACCGATGCCTGTATATTGTTGCTGGAAGTGAAATTTGGCATAGTGACCAAACTGTACAATCAAGAACTTCCATTATAATATCACACATAATATAGAGCTCATGAAATTTAATTAGATCAATCCCTATAAAGGCCCCCAAGAAACCCCTACCTTGACACCAAAGCTTTTGCTAGAAATGTAATGTGTTTCCCAGTTTTCCACTGCATTCACAAACTCAGTCTCCCATTCTATCTTCTTTTCTCTCTACTTTCTCCTTACTATAAGAAAACTGGGTATTTACGACGTGTGATCGCATCATAAATGACAATTCACAGTGCTGCTGCATGCCATAAAGACCGTGCCGTTAAAAGTATTTTTCTTTTATGGCGTGCATTTGCTTGCCGCAAGCGTTAATAATGCACGCCATGATTGCGCTTTTGTAAAAGTTTGGACAACTATTTACGGCGTGCCCTGCACACCATAAAAGAGTTATTACGGCATTCAATGCACATAAAAGAGGGTTTTTATTCCCATTTAAGGCGTGTTTTGCACGCTGTGTTTGACTTTTTTTTTTAATAATTAAAAAATAATAATTAATTTCCTCCCTACTCTTGTTTCATAGTAACAAAATACTTATATCTTTTATTACCCTGGAAAAAAAAAATAGTATTGCAACCAAACTTAAAAAACTTATACCAATCATAATCAATTCCAAATACAAACTCTTTAGAGTATAAAAGAAACACATAAAAGTGTTGCCAAACCTACAATTAACTTGTTCACAAAACCTACAATTAACTTGTTCACAATCTCTCCAACCCATTCACTCATGAATATAATAACAAAAATCAATCTCTAACATATCAAACCACATCTAACCTATGCTCAAACTGCACATGTGCGTAGGGCTACCATCAGTTTGGTTGTCCAATTATCCAGTCATGTTTTTGTTGTTGCTTTCAAATATCCTGTCAGTGCAACAGAACCATAAACTCCAATTTTTCTGGTATTATATGATCAAGTAGGTAGTTGTGTGTGTAAATTAAGTTTACCTTGACATTCATCAATTGAACCACCAACTTATGTCTTGACATGAGCTTTTAGAAAATTGTTGTTGCTCTGCACCACCGAGAAACTAACTCAATTTCAGCTATTGTGTATTAAACTTTAAACTCTACCAAATTACATGCATCCTGAATCTGATTAAATAAACTTTGAAACCATATAAAATTTGTGAAATGGTGCTCTAATTTATAAGACAAGGCAGTCCAAATAAGAGTTTCAAAACTGAAGCTAGCCCTTGTTTTTGAGTGATTTTATAGTCATGCTTACCAAACTCAGGTATCAAACTTCAACCAAATTACTATCCTGGATATGTATAGTTTAAAACCAAGTACTTGTGCCTCAAAACTAACCCACAACCTATGGATATGTATAGTTTACCAAACTCAGTCATCTTATGGGCTCCAAATAATGCACACTGAATAGATGTTCCTTCGGCACGCCTACAGGTACCCTAGGGTTTCCCCAGTGAACTATGGATACCCTCGATCGGTTGTGAAATAGGTTTGGTAGTTGCCTCTCTACGGGCAGAAGTGGAGGTCTCCGATTGATAGCAGGTGTGCTCGTCCGACACCCGAGTACCCACCGTATGGAACTCGCGAGATGCTAGTTCGCATCGGCATGACTCTTGTCGCTATATACCACAGCCAGCAAAGATGCTTGGTGGCTTGTCATAAGTCCCTTCCCGATGCCGTGGGTAGGAACGGAACTTGTCCCCTCACCGAGTATTTTGACATCGGTATCTTTTCCACCCTCAGCATCGAGCTTACGGCCTCACTATTTGTATCTCCCTGATCGTCCAGGATGACTCCCCATCTAACGCATTGGGCTCTCTCTTGAACGGAGACTCGCTATTGGACATTTACAAAACACAGGAAAAAGGAAACTAAGGGCCATGCAGAAGACTAGCCTATCGATACCTACATAGCTACTTATGGCAACCAGACTACTGAACGAAACCCTACTTGCACAAAGTTCAGTCTAGCTCGTGCTAAGGAAGGACGTGCACAGAATAAGTAAAAGTATTTCAAAGAGTGCCGAATGGTACCTTATCTCGAACTATGGATGAAGGAATATGGTATGAACTGCTGATTGGTTTCATCGGAAATCGCCTTGATTGCCGTTAGCCCTCTTCGAAATCGCTTGAATAGAGCTCTCGCTTCACTCACAAATGCAAAGTGAACTTCTCATCCAGAGCCACTCCTATTTATAGGGCGAGGTTGATTGAAGCACGCCCTTGAAAAACCAAGCGGCGCATTAATAGAGCTGCTACACATGAGTGGACACACCATGTGTCATTCTAGTGCGGATGTCCTGACAGCCAAGTGGGGCACAGGAGAGAAGAGTGTCGCTCAGTCCCATCACTTCCCTTCAGTAGCAACCCTTGAGTTCCAGGGTGTCTGCTTCAGAATAAAGAAGTGCAGAAGGATAAGGATCAAGCACTACCCTCTGCTAAATCACCGAACGGTAGAACAATACTTTGATTACCGAAGAAGGTATCAAGTCCCCATCCGAGGAACGCTCTGATGAGAACTTGGGGGACTCCTGTTTATACCAAAATGAACAGCATATAAGGACCAGACTCGTGGACAAGATTGAACCTGGTTATGGTGGCCTTCAACACCTTGCTTACCGATCCAACGATTAGGGCAACTCTCTTCTCCAAGACACGTGGCATGCCCACAATCGATGTCCACAGCCCCACATTGAAATTCTAAACAATATGCACACCTCCCAAGGCTTATAAAAAAGGACCACTATCCCCAAATGGAGGTAATCAGAGCTTACGGCATACAGCCTATTGATCTGTCAGTTTAAGTTTTCTAAATCCGTACTTACTTAAACATCGGAAAGCCTTGGGCCGGTACCACACCGGTGCCTAAGGCCTTACCGAACGTTTGTTGTCTTGCAGTTCACAAGCTCTACCGAGGCCCAAAGCATAATGAAGGCCCAATATCACTAAGTTAAATTGTTTTATTAGTCAAGGTCTTTCCAAGTTAAATTGTTTTATTAGTCAAGGTCTTGTACTATGACTATTATATGCCAATTGGTTTATTTTTATTTTTTTATTTTAGAAGTAAGATAAGATAACATGGGTAGCTATGTTCCATAAAAGTATGACCTATTATCTGATTTTGTTTTTAATTTTAATTTTTTAAATATGAAAAATGTGAATTTACCATATTATCCTTATTTAATTAATAATTTCAATTCTTAGGGGGGTGTATTCAATTGAGATTTTAAAAGATTATTTTGGGATAAATAAGTATTGTGGTATTCAATTAAGACTTTTAAATAATCTAAACCAGTCTTGTGGTATTCCATTAAGACTATTAGGATTTTTTTAAAGAGAGTGTCAAAATCTTGTGGTATTCAATCAAGACTTTAAACAAGTAACAAAAAGTCTTAGGGTATTCAAAAACTTGTTAATTTCGAAGGATTTTTTCAAATGCGAAATTATGTGAGACTTTTTAGTGAGATGTATCCCTATCTCAAATCCCACCCTAACCCACGAGACTATTTTTTTCACGTGAGATTGTTTTTTGTGCTCATCCACTTTGCCTTCTCTCAAAGCCAACTTCAACACCAAAGCTTCACTGCAACCAGCCATCTCTCTGCAACTCTACTTGCAAACCCACTTCACCTTCTCTACTATATACCTGCAAACCCACTTTACCTTCTCTACATATAGCCATGATTCATGTTGTTTACTCATAGGAGGTTTGGGAGAATTTCAAGGGAAGTAACTTTTCGTCTTTTCTTTTCCTTTTCCCCTTTTTTCCTTGGGAATAGAATACATTTCAGCCAAAGCATATTGTTACCTATGCATGTCAACTTTCTTTATGATTTTTTTTTTTGGAGCTTTGAGATTCAATGAAACTATCCATTAGACGAACAAGACTAGAAATTCACACACAAGATGACCAACGAGAATACTTTTTTTTTTTTGTTCTTGTTGCCTCTGTCAACATGGATAGAAGAGAAAAAGAAGGTGGTAGGGAATAGAAGAGAAAATACTACCACCCAAAAAAACATAGGGCAGAAACTTCACTTGCATAGAACCACATGATATCTCATAATAGTAACAGTTCATAAGGTAACACAAGCAAGTTCCTTTTATACTATTTGATTGGAGTTACTAACAACAGCAGCTGGCCAAGCGTTAAGATGGTAAAACCAGCAACCTCCTGTTCTTAGTTCACTATATTTGTCGGGCTAGGTATTTATAAAAGTTTCAAATTTTGGTTTGGGCTATGGCCCTATTTAGTCAGATCCAAATATAAATCTTATGATATAAATCCATGTGGTCCTTTCAAATCTTATAAAATCTTATGATATAATCTTTAAAATCCAAAAGTTAAAAATCTTGATTATACAAAATTATCAATAAAATCTTATAAGTCATTACATTCTGATTAAATATGCTGAATTTTTTTATTTTTAAATAGTCTTTTAAAATATCAATTGAATACACCCCCCTTAATGTTTGAAATAACCAAGGGCAATTTCTGATATTTTGAATGTTTCACCATTCTCTGCCTTTTGCTTTATATATATAGATAAATAAATTATGAACATTGTCAAGCATCCAAGTTGTTAAGTCTCTATCAATTTTTTCTAACAAAAAAAAATCCTCGATCAATTTCATCAATTAAATTCAACAAGAAAATTCAAAAAGCAAAAACGCGCAAAAGACCTTGACTTTGGCTTTTGAATACCTTTTTCCAATTTAATAACTTGGATCCTTGACTATGGCTATTGAATAATGTAAATTATACATCGAAAATTTCAGAAAGTAACAATATATAAGTAAGCGATTCAACAACTAATAATGGTATCAAGACCTTAATAAAACAATTTAATACGAGTATGCAGAAGGGTTTTATGTGAACGCGAGACCTTGACCTTGGCTTGTGAAACGACGAAAAAGCTCGACTTAAACTACAACTTATGGGGTGCGTACTGGCATTATATATATAAGGAAGAAGGTAGGAAAGGAGGAGCAAAACTTAGACCTGACTACCATAAAAATGGTTTCCAAGGCCAACGGTGTTTGCATGATGAGTCTCTTCATCCTATTGCTGCTGTTCTCATCCAAAGTAGCGTTTGCCAGAGTTTCCCAATTTTCAGAAACTAGTAAGTCTCTTTCCCAATACTATATACTTATATATATCTACAGAACTGTATTCACGTACGTATTTCTTTGATCACGATTAGATGTATTCAAGATTTTCAATTCAACTAACTTATACAATGCGAGATGAGGCCTCACATTTTCCAAAAACAATAGAAATCACTCTCTAAAAGGCCGCGTATATGTATGTGTATATTGATCAATGATTAGTTATTAATAAATTTTTGCATTGTCATTGAAGAAGAGAAGATGGGTACGGAGTTTCCAAAGATGAAGAATATTAACCTGGCAAAGAAAATAGGAGCACGTGAAAGGCCAGCACCTGCTAGCCCAATACCTTAGTGATGCCGGAGCACAGGGGTGGATGAAGACAAATATTTACTATTTGAGATAATGTTATTTTCTTATTTATGTGGTTTTGGAGTATATTTTATTATTTATGTGTGATTTTATAATTACTTAGTTTATTGTTTATCCAAGTAGCTTTGGTGTCCAAGTCTTGTAAAGCCTATAAATAAGGCTAACGTAATAGTTTTAGGGGGGTGGTTTTGTTGATGATTAATTATCACTTATTTGTGGCATGAATTTGCTACGATATATGTGAATTTGCACTTACCCTAAATTTGAGTGTTTGTGTGTGTCGTTGGTGACCTATGTTAGCCCAAGCTTTAGTCCAAGAAATGAAAATTCGTGATGTTAATTTTCCATAAGAGGTGGTAATAAATAGGATAATCTGGTCAAACCAGAAGTCAGTAGTACTTGTATGAAAGGATAATATAATATTTTAATCTAACTTAAAAACAATATACATTCTAATTAAAGTTTATATATATAAGAAATTAAAACTCCGATAAGTCTGACTACAGTATGTTCATACCAGAGGATCTTATTTTTCCTCAAAACTAGGTCACACGCAATTCAGAACGTAATGAGTTGTTCCAGTGTAACATCGTCTGGTCCTCTATAGGGAGAAGCAGTTTGGAACGATAACGCCTGACAAACCATTAGCATTGTTGGCCTCGATTGTGGATGGGGATGTCTGCAAGCAATTGATAGCCTTGCAATAATAGTTATGATAGTACTCATAGGTGGTGGATGGGAACGAAGAGGAGGGGGAAGGCGTTGGTCCAACACGTCCTTGAGCAATACGTTTGCATAGGTGGTGGATGGAAATGAAAAGGGGGAGACGAAATCGCCTGGCACCTGCTTTCCCATAATCACTTCCAGTGCCAGCACTCCAAAGCTTTAAACATCACATTTCTCAGTTACCTTCACAGTGTAAGCCAACTCTGCATACAAATTAAGGAAGAGCAAACCATCAATATAGAAAGAAAAAAGGTGCTATATTTCGGTATTTTACCTGGTCCTACATATCGATATATATGTGCCTACAAGAGCAGTCCAATTCGATGAGTCTGGATTCAAAAGCTTAGCAGTGCCGAAGTACGAAACACAAGGCTCGTAGTCACAATGCAGCAAAATGTTGCTGATTGATAATGTGAGACATTTCTTCACATCCTCACATGAAAAAGACTTTGAAGTTCCTACACCTCTATTAGAGTCATCGCCTTATAAATGAAAAGTTTGAATTTTCTTGTTGAATTTAACTTATGAAATCGACATAAGAATTGAGAAACGGTGTAGAAAGGGTGAGGAAGTTGTAGTGCAATTTATGTACGTTAAGCTTGTCTCTTAACTCCATAAAGAGTATAAAAGTCTTTATAAATATAGGATTGAGTACACCCCCATGTCATGCTTATCATGAAGGAAGTTGAAGTTCCACACCCCAAAACCAATTGACAATATTGGTTAGAGTAGTCCAACTCCTTATAAGTCATTTCAAGTTTTGTTAGATTTTTAATGTGGGATATTTCTTCAATTCCTTACTAGGAGAAGACTTTGAGGCATGTTTACGTATCCATAATGGGTATGTGAAGAAAATGAATGATTTTCATTCTTAACTTCCATCGTGTTTACTTGCAATCAAGAATGAAAAACTGCATGAGCCCCATCTCAAAATTCGTAATCAAACCCCCTCAAAACTAGGAATAAGATCAACTAGGGGGAGTAGTAGATCCAATTTCCATTCCTTTTTTCCCTTACTACATTCCAAAAATACCCTTACTATTTTACGATAATTCCAAAACACCCCAAACCCTAAAAAATATTCAATGGCTATTTATTAATCACCATTGGAAAAAGCAAATTTTTTTCCTTTCACATTGGTTGCTAGCCTCTACTTGTCTTTTTATGCTTCTTATAACTGTGTAATTTTTTTTTTCTATTATATTCCGTATATTATTATATACTAGTTTTATTTATTTATTTATTTTTATCACTCATCGTAGTATTTCATATTATGCATTAGTTATAAAATAAAGTTTTGTCAATCTTGTTTTTCTAAGTTACTTAAGTAAAATATATATATTTATATATGCAAGGCATTTTAGTAATCAAATTAATTTAGGTTCTGATTCATGAAAATTAGTAAATAATAACAATGGGAATCAACTTCATTCTTGATTCCATATGGTTAGTAAACACCTTAATTGGAATGATTCTTCCCATACCGATTAATTACTTCCACGGTTCCTTATTTCTTCAATTCTGGTAAGTAAACGGTTTCTGAAGTCTTTACTATAATGTTAAAATCATCGTGTTATTGACAAGACCCGCCCTTAATTCCTCGGAATCCATGACGAACCTTGTGGTTTTTTTCGACATCGAACCGATGCCGGGCCCACTTACTAACAACATCCTCTTCTCCAAAAGCAAAGAAGGACAAGACCTGCCCCGAACTCCTCAGAATCCTGGAAGAATCCTGTGGTATTTTCAACATCGTACCAATGTTGGGCCCACTTACTAGAAGGGACGAGACTTTCTGCCCAAATTTCAGCAGAGTCTCCCCTAAATAATGGACATTCCCAAAATTTTAAACATGTCAAAACCATATATAAACCTCAATCGGCAACATGCACAAGTTAATAACATGCAATTAACAACAATGGCCTCCGACCTTACAATCAAACCTTAATATGAGCGACATTAGAGCAATCTAAAGTAAATTCAGTTTGCAAACGGAACGCAGTTGACAATAACAAATAGATAAAGGTTGTCCTACACAAGTCGGGCTCGGAGGTTAAGATCTCGGCTCAGCTGCACGATATGAGTCTCTCTAATGCTTGAGGGGTGCAAAACAGAAAACGTGTGAGTGGACAAAAAAGTTTGGTTATATTTGAAAACAACATACTAACCCCACTATTTTGGAAAATAATGCCAAAAACATGCAATTACCATATCTATGTAAATTGTGAAATCAAAGTATTCTCGCTTATCCCCAAGAAAATATGATAATATCCAAACCAAAACCTTTGAATCCAATCCAAACGTTCCCGAAAGATAGACTTAAAAACGACAAAGGTAAGAATGACTTCAAAATAATCAACTTATATATTTATATATATATATATATACGAATATATATAGTTATATATATAGACTACAATGACTCATACTATATGAGTACATACCCCAAATCCCGCAAGTATATGAATATATATAGTATACATGTTATATATAGATATATACATATATGAGGTAATATCACACCAACTTGAGTACCGGGGAAACAATCTAATAGGGGGATTGTTTGACTAGCCCGCAGGGTTTCAACTTTCTACCCTGCATCTTGGGATGAGCTGTCCAACCGGGGGACTACCATTCTACAGCACACACTCCTCAAATTCCAACGCCACATAATCCAACACCACGTGTGGTTACAATAACCAGAGGAGGGTACTTAGCATTGTGCAATCACATATTCACAAAACAATCACAAAATACCCTAACTCATATTAATCTCTTGCCCATTTATTTAATCACAAAGTGAATAGCACTTTCTCAACATATAAAATCCATATTCCGAATAATTATAACTTCAATATCAAAAAAGCAGAATTATTCATAATTAAATGATATAATATATATATATCCATTCCATAATCATAAAAATCTCATATTAGATGCATGGTAATTTAATCAATAAAAATGATGCTATTTCAAAACATTGTCCACACACAAGTAGTCCCATGGTGTTTGACCCTTGAGAAGGTCTTGCCTGCTGAGTAGGAGTAGCTACCAATTTAAAACACGAGGGCTAGATTAATATAAAACGTTTCAAATCAAGACTTTAAAATAAATTCCTAATTTCCCGGGATTCAAGTGTGTATATGATGGACAAGAAGTTTATAAGGTCTGACTACGTGTTTCTCATGGTGGAATAGCCTCGGAAGACGCTCGGTCAACCGAGTGGTCAAACTTTCTAAATTTGGTCAATTGGGCCATGGGTCCCATGACATCTGTTTTCCGATCCCAAAGTTCCTATGGGTTCAACAAGTTTTATTATACTTGTCCTGCAAGTTTGGTTTGAATCGAATGGTCGGATTGCTCGTGATCGCACGATCGGACGATTATTCTTTAATGCAAACTTTAAGTCATTGAATTGGGGCATCCGGGACTCCAATTCACAATCTGCGAATTCCTACACGATCCTAGAGATATCTAGATCAACATATTCGGAGATGGAGTCGTTCCAACGGTCCGAATATAACGAATCCAGATAACGCCTAATATACGTAATCCGATAGACATTCAAACAATAACAAAATTCAAATTCGAGCATACCATTGTGTGCAAGACAACATGGGGATCATTTTAGGACCTAACTGCCCACCACTAAGTGGCCCACGAACCGCCACACTCGCCGACAACGCGTGAGTGCCCAAAGTATTTTCAGCGATCAGAAAATCTCCAAACCGCCAGTGAAGACCTATACCTACATGATCAGGACAATGAGTGGATCAACTTTGTTCTTGGACCATGCCCAAAAAGTGATCAAAACTTGCCAGAAACATGAGTCGAAAACTGGCCAAACTTTAAGCAATAAATTTGAGTTTCAAAATGCAGAAATTGATCCTAATCAACCCAACCATCAACTAGAACACATTGAGAGGATGAAAAAGTATACCTAGATAGAAGAAATTGGTGGCCTGCTATCACTAGAACGAGTGACGGAAACTTGAAGTAAAAACTAGCCTGATTTCGATTTTCTAGCGGCTATGGTTGGAATGGAGATAGGAGAGCTGGTCGGTCATTTTGGGACCATTCCTGCTCAGGTGGTGGCGGCGGTGAAGCAAAAACCGATCAACTGCACTGTTGGGGGGCTATGTCACACGAGAGAGAGAGAGAGAGGAAATTCTGATTTTAAAAAACCATTTTTGAAATATTTACGATGGTGCCATTATGATTCCTTTGATCGTAACCTCTTCGTTTCAACTCCGATTTGAGCCCATTACGTGTCTACGGACTCATCTCGGCGGGAGCTGTATTCATGTATGTATTTCTTTTCCATAAAAATGGTTTCCAAGGCCAACGGTGTTTGCATGATGAGTCTCTTTATCCTATTGCTGCTGCTGTTCTCACCGAAGTAGCGTTTGCCAGAGTTTCCCAATTTTCATAAACTAGTAAGTTTCTTTCACAATACCATATACATATATATCTACAGAACTGTATTCACGTACTTATTTCTTTGATCACGATTAGATGTATTCAAGATTTTCAATTCAACTAACTTATACAATGCGAGATGGGGCCTCACATTTTCTAAAAACAATAGAAATCACTCTCTAAAAGGCCGCGTATATGTATGTGTATATTGATCAATGATTAGTTATTAATAAATTTTTGCATTATCATTGAAGAAGAGAAGATGGGTAAGGAGTTTCCGAAGATGAAGAATATTAACCTGGCAAAGAAAATAGACGCACATGAAAAGCCAAAGGGTGCTGGCCCTTATCATTGTTCGATGTGTGGATGAATACTTGTCAGCGCGCGGACCCTTCTCAATATTTCGCAAAACAAGAACACATGTTTTTATATTTTTTTTCTGTTTTTATAATTTACTGTGAATTTTTAAAGTTTTTATCTTTTGGTTAATATTCAATCAATACATGATCATTAAAGAAATTAATAAAGAAATTATATGGTAAATATTTTTTGTGTAATTGATATTTTTTACCAATTAATCTAATACTAACTCAATAAAGAAGTTATAAATTCTATTATTTGGATAGCTCTAATAACTTGTTGAATTTTCTAAACAAATTATTACTAACTCCATGGCTTGTAGACTCACAAAAATGAACCACATACAAGTTCTTCTCCAAAGTAAACCATTCTGCAATGCAAGTGTCCCAGGCCAGAGTAAATTGGCATTCAGACCAACTCCTGACTGTAGGTACATAGATCAGTCACCCTGACCGTAGGTACTTGCCAAGCGCTCATAGAAAAATATTCAAAAGATTGCTCAATATTTAGGATATTTTGTTTGTGACCACCGTGGATTTTGAACTTGAAATCTCTTGTAATATGGGAAAGAGAAATACTATTAAACAAACAAAACAAAAAAAACTAATCTGAATGGGACACAAGGGGACACCAATTTTGGGAACAGGTGATCTGTCCCCATGAGATACATAGAGGGTTTTAACTCCCTAGCCAGACCAACACAAAGAGGAGGAAATAATTAATTTAATTTTCTGTTATATAACTTTTCATTTTCCTTAAACCTCGACGGAACGAGGAGAAATTTATTAAAAAGAATAATTAAACAGCTGGGGGATAACGGACCAAGGATGGCATCAAACTAGACACACAAAATCAACGAAAGCGAAACCCAGGAAAACCCACTAAATCTTTAGCATAAATGGTAGCAGCCCACGAAGGTAAGAAGTCCCACCAGTAATAGGCACGGTTCTTGGCATCAAAATTTGCTAACATATCTGCGACACAATTACCTTCCCAATAAATATGAGTGCAAACAAAATTCATCTGTTTAATGCGCCACAAATAGTTCTGCCACTTCGTACGCAAAAACCAAGGAATGGAATAAGATGTAGAGGACAAAAAATGAACCACCAAAGAAGAGTCTGTCTCAAGCCAAAGATGCTTCCAATCTCTCACCCAAGCAACTCTGATAGCCTCAAGAAAAGCAAGAACTTCAGCTGCAGTTGAGCTAGGTTGGTCTTGATTAGAAGCAAAAACACCAAGAGCCTTGCCCTCACTATTTCGGAAAACACCCCCAAAGCCTGTGCCTGAAGCTTTACAAGAACCATCAATATTGACTTTAACCCAACCAGTAGGGGAAAGAGACCCACAACACACGAATAAACTTGGGGGCTGACAGAGTGAGAGGCAAAAAACCCAAAAGTTGGAATATCAGTAGAGATGGAGAATGACCAGAGACAAAGCAAGCATTCGCAGATTCCTTAAAACGAGAAAGGAACCATCGTTGGGCATAATCCAGGCAAACAACCAAGTGATCAAAACGAATATGATTTCTTAGATGCCAAATACCCCACACCAAATTGCATGCTACCAATAATCATAGTTTGCGGGAAGAGGGCGAAAAGGACTCCACAAAAGGACCAACAAAAAGATTATCCATCGAATCTACAGTGCATGAAGACTTGTTAAAAAGCTGGAGCAACCATTTCCGCAAGGCCATGACAAACGGACAAGTAAGAAAAAGGTGGTTAACAGTTTCACCATAACGATAACAAAAAGAACAACAAGAAGCTAGGGACACACCATGCTTTTGGAGAAATTCATCCGTAAAAGCCGACTCTGTAAAGCTTTCCAAACCACCAAGCTTTTCCTAGGCTGAAGAGCTTTATCCCAAATTACCGTACTCCAAGGCACGGGGGCATTATGAGACAAAAGCCACAAATATGCTTCTTTGGCTGATAAAATACCAGACATAGCACCAATCCAAATAAGATGATCAGCACGCGGGTCAATAGGCAAAACAATAGCCTCAATAGAAGCTGCCAAATGAGGAAAAGCCCTTAAAAAATTCACAAGCAAATCCCAACGACAATTATTAATAAAATCAGCAACTTTAGCATGAAATGAGGGACAAATGCCTAACAAATGCATCAAAGAATCACCCATCCAATTATCAGTCCAAAAATCTATTTGAGAACCATTACCAATTACCCATTGAGAATTCTCCAGGACTTGAGGCAACAACTTCTTAAGGCCCAACCAAATAGAGGATTTTCGGTAAATTTGAGGAGTAAAGAACCTTTCGCAAGGAAACGAGCTCGAATAAAAACAGCTGCCAAAGAAGTAGAAGAAACCAAATCCCAACAACATTTCAATAGAAGAGATCTGTTCAAGACAAAAGATCCTTAATACCCAAACCACCATGGTCTTTAGGAAGACAACAAGATTTCCATGCCACAAGAGGAGCACCACGAGAATTCGGGTCTCCAGACCAAAAGAAATTCCGAATCCAACTTTGAACTTTAGTCAACAAGGAGGAGGGCCATTCATAAACTTGGAAGCTATATATCAGAAGACTTTGGATGACTGACGAAATTAATTGCAATCGCCTTGCATGAGAAAGAAGAGAACCCTTCCAAGCAGAAAGTTTACAACAAACACGGTCCGCAATAGCTTGAAAAAATTGTTTCTTTGGTCGACCTTGGAAAATGGGAACACCCAAGTAAGTGAATGGAAAGGAACCAACACCAATTCCAAGAGTACAAAGAATGCTTGCTTGCCGAGGCCGCGTGTAATGACCCAAGAAGGCTAAAGATTTTGATTTATTGATAAACTAACCCGAGTTTAATCCATACTCAACCATAAACCACATCAAAACCCGAAGATTCTTTGTAGTGCCTTGAATGAAGACCATTATATCATTTGCAAAAAGAACATCGCTATGAGGCATAACACCTCGTGGAGCATTAACCCGACGCATAGCTCCAAATTCTATTAAAGAAGAAATTCCACGACTGAAAACCTCTTGTGCTAAACAAAAAAAGAATAGGGGAAAGAAGGTCACCTTGTCGAACACCCTGAGAACAAGATAAGAGAAGCCAAGCAATTCTTTGATCCATAAAACAAAAATCTCACCAAACCCGAAGGCCGTTAGAACACGAAGAATGAAGCCCCAATCTAAAGTATCAAGGGCTTTCTGAATATCAAATTTAATTGCAACATTACCACCTTTGCATTTACGATCCAAAAGATTCAAGCACTCCAAAGTAAGTATAAATAGAATTAGTCATGGAGCCCCTTTAATAAAGGAATTTTGATTATGAGAAATAATGTGCGACACAATAGGCCCAACACAGTTAGCCAAAATTTTGGTGACGATCTTAAAAACAAAATTAGCTAGTGCAATCAGATGAAGCCGAGAAACCGTACAGACCAGGAACTTTTGGAATCAATATAAGAAGATTATAGTTAAAATGAGGCATGACCAATCCTTGAAGAAAAAAACTTTGAACTGCCTGAACCACTTCATGACCAACCACACTCCAACAGTGCAAGAAAAAAATCTCACCAAAGCCATCAGGACCCGGAGAACTCAAAGAATCCATAGATTTAACAACACCAAAAATTTCCTCTTGGGAGGGAATAGAAGTGAGAAGCATGTTCTCCCCCACAGTGACTAAAGATGGAATAACCCCTTCGACAAGACCTGTATTAACTACTTCAGCATCAGCAGTGAACATCTTCTAAAAGTGATTAACAATATGAGATCTAATTGCATCCTGATCATCCATAATGGTATCTCCATCTTTAAGAATTGATAAAGATTGATGAAGCTTCCGGTATTTCACCATGGAGTGAAAAAAAGAATTGTTTCTATCACCTTCAGCAAGCCAACACACTCGAGATTTGTCCCTTAACAAGATCTCCTGCACACGAAGAGAATTGTGAAGTCGCTTTACACTGATCTTCAGGCAAGAGTCGCTCATCCGAAGGCCCCGAATTTATAATTTCAGTCTGAATGGACTCCAAAGCTCTCACGGAATCATTCATTTTAGCATTAATGTCCCCAAAATCCCGCCAATTCCACTCATTAAGCTTAGCTTTAAGAGCCCTTAATTTAGACGAAAGAACGAACATTGGACACCCATGGAAAGAGAAACTCATCCACCACTGCTCAACCATTTGCAAAAAACCAGGAGCTTTCAGCCAAATTTGTTGAAAACGAAAAGGTGGACGTGACACCAGCTGTAATCTATCAAAGGTTCGGAGGAGACGACAATAATCAGATGTCGATTGTGGAAGAGTACAACAAGTCGTGCTAGGCCAAGCATCCATCCAGATATCATTTCCAAGACACTTGTCTAAGCGCATTTCGACAGTACGCCTAATTCCTCGACGAACCCAAGTATATGGGAGGCCAGGCATTGGAAAATGAATAAGTTCACAAGTTGAGGACATAAGCTGAAATTCAGAACAAGAGAGAGAATTAGGCAAGCAACCACCTCTCTTTTCATGAGCTCCCAGACATAAGTATGGATATTGTGGAATAAAAATTTTTGTGAGGCCCGCATAGCCACACAAAGAAATTTAGATGGGAAGCTAGCTACTAAAACAAGCAAAGAAATTTATTAGGTGTGAAAATAGAGAAGGGATACCTTATCAAGTTGGGTTCAAATGTAAGAAGTTTTCCATGAGATAGGAGGCAAAAAAATGTTAATAAATATATGAATTAATATGACATAAAGAAACTATAAATTTTGATTAATTTACAAAAGAAAACATTTTTCCATTTTTTCCCAAGCTTGGTAGAAATCTAACTCATCCAACACGGATTCCTTGTAGTACCTAAACTCCTCAGCCCTTAACCAATCACTACAAAAAATCAATGCCTCCACAGTTTTTAGACTACTTGCATATTCATCTAGGCTCGCGAGTATCATCCTCACACTTTATCTTTGTAAAATGCTCCCAAACCCCGGAAGCATTCCTACAAGGCTTTCTTTTCCTAAAGTGATAGGTAAAAAGGCTGATTGTATAGGGGTAGATTGATGAACTTGATTTGGTGGTGCTAGTTGGTTAGTTGAAACAGGGGTTTTAGATTCTCCTTCCATGAAAATAATACCCTATAAAAATACAAATATTGCATGTTTCAATAACCATAAACAGTAAACATTAACACCAATAATTTCTATAAACTACAAATAAAGCAGCAACCATAAACAAAACAAATAAAGCAACAATCAAAAAATACAAAAAAATACCAGAAAGAAACACAACTAGCAAGCCAATCCTTCCCTTAGCCTTCAAAATCAATTTTGTCCAGAAAAATCACAATAGAGTCAAACACTGGAAAATAGCAAACAATCCAAACAGTTCAAATAACTGTTATTAAAAATTGTGGTTTTTCCTTTTCTATAAAATTCCTATTCAAAACTTTTAGATTTAAATAATATATAAATTAAAGATTAAACAGTAAAGTAAAATAAAAAGACAAATAAATAAATAAATAAAAGTTAAGATTAAGAAAGCAAGCGTGTTATAGTGAAAGCACGTCAAAGACGCTGTTCTAAAGCCTTTGTAGCCTCCCTACGTGCAGGTAATGACAGTCTACAAGACTCCAAGATACGACCCCAATATGCAGGCTTAAGGTCCGCTATGAGCACGTTCACAGATGGATAGAAATCTCCAAGCCACAGAACCGTTGCCCAAGAATAATATGGAAAGTAGGGAATATATGAAAGCAAGGGAATAGATAAATCTGATTGTAGTGTGTTGAAATGTGAAGGAGGAGTGGCCTTTTATAGGCATCCAATACTCGTAACCTCCAGACACATTTAACCATAATAGTTGGTGCAATGAATAGAAAATAAAAACTGAAAATTAAACAATTTGTAACTCCCATAATAAATAAAAGAAAATGGCCAAAAATTAAAACAGAAGGTTTTAAAAATTTAAAATAGTAAAAGATAACGAAAATATACATATGGGCAACATAATACTATGCAATTGGTGTAGGTGCCTTCCAGGCTTGAATCTTCACTTAGTGATGATAGTTTTCATTTGAGGAACCTGAGTGTACACAGTATTGAACTCGGCACCTTTGACCAAACTTCAACATATCCCACACATAGTATTGGTTGAGGCTTGGAAGCGGGGTAGGGCTATTTATGGCCATGGGCTAATCCTTATTCTCATGAGAGTTGCTAAAGAATAGCCCAATTCTCACAGTCGCAGCTTCACGCCGTCTCTCACTTAGGTGAGTTCTCCAAGAGTACATGTGACCTGCACCCTATGGGAGATTGCCCGCCTCCAAACTCATTCAGGGATAAATCCCTTCCTAACGTCACATTATATAGCATTGATGTCATAGGGATGAGTATGAGGACATCTCTAGGATGCCTCCACATGATATAAACAGTGCTCAATGAGTCATGCAATATGGATTGTTTCTACCCATTGAACTTCCTTCATGATATCGCCAATCACAGAAGTTGGGTTACCTCCCTAGGTGACTCCCTTATGGGCTTAAGCCCATCCCCCTCGACATTTCTAGGACTCTGCTCCTAGAAAGACCTTTAGTCAATTGGTCAGCAATGTTGTTCTCCACTTCACATACTCCAAAGATACAATGTTCTTACTTAATAGGCTCTTCATAGATTTATGTCTCCCATGTATGTGCATGTTCATTTTCCTATTTGTATGAGATTGTTTCACCAAGTCTATTGTAGCCTTACAGTCACAATGAATAGATAAAGCAGGCAATGGTTTCTCCACCAGAGGCATATCCATCAATAAACTCTTAATCTATTCAGCCTCAGTGCAAGTAATATCCAAAGCTATGAGTTCAGACTCCATAGGACTTCTAGAAATAATTGTTTGCTTCTTTGAACCCCATGAAATTCTAGCTCCACCTAATAAGAAAATGTAACCACTAGTAGACTTCACTTCTTCATTGTATGTTATCCAATTTGCATCACTATATCCCTCTACTACATTTGGAAATCCTTTATAGCATAGTGAATAATCCATTGTTCCTCTTAGGTACTTGAAAACTTTTTCCAAAGCATTCCAATGTTCCTTGCTTGGGTAATGTGTATCCCTACTTAATCTTCCAACAATATAAGCAATGTCTGGCCTAGTCTTATTTGCAATGTACAACAAAGAACCTATCATCTGGGAGTACTTCAATTGAGAAAACAGTTGACCTTGATTTTTCTTTAAATGAACATTTGGATCATAAGGTGTTGGTGTGGGCTTACATTCAAAGTGATTGAAATTCTTCAACATCTTCTCAATAGTACTAGATTGACTTAGAGAGATTCCTTTTGTTGTCTTCTCAATTTTCATTCCTAAGATTACATGTGCTTCTCCCATATCTTTCATGTCAAAATTCCTAGATAAATATGACTTCACATCATTCACAATCTCTAAATTCGTCCCAAATATCAAAATGTCATCAACATATAGGCACAAAATTACATGTTCTCCATTATTCTCTTTATAATAAACGCATTTATCGTGACCATTAAACTTAAAATCATAATCTAGAATCACCTTATCAAATTTCTCATGCCATTGCTTAGGAGCTTGCTTTAGGCCATATAAAGATTTAACCAACTTGCACACTTTATGTTCCTGACCTTTAACTATGAATCCTTCTTATTGCTCCATATAGATCTATTCATCTAAGTCTCCATTTAAAAATGCCGTCTTCACATCCATTTGATGAATCACTAAATTATGCACAAATGCTAAAGCTATCAAAGTCCTTATGGTGGTAATCCTAGAAACAGGTGAGTAAGTATCAAAATAATCTATCCCCTTCTTTTGTGTAAATCCCTTAGCTACCAATCTTGCTTTCTATTTATCAATACTTCCATCTGGTTTCAACTTTTTCCTAAATACCCACTTGCATCCTATCGCTTTATTTCCAGTAGGCAAATCCGTTAACATCCATGTATTATTTTGGATTATAGATTGAAACTCATCATTTATAGCCTCTTTCCAGAATGGTGCATCCACAGACATAACGGCTTCCTTATAAGTTGTGGGATCTTCTTCTACTAGAAAGGTATAGAAATCATCTCCAAAGTTCTTCTCAACTCTCGCTCTTTTGCTTTTTCTAAGCTCTTGAGATTCTAAATTTTCGATCGTAGTTGAGCTAGAAGGCTTCTCACTTATTTGTACTTCCTTAGAAATTCTTGTCTTGTACGGGAAAATATCTTCAAAGAATATAGCATCTCTTGCTTCCATAACTGTGTTGTTTGCAACCTCATTTACTTCAAAGTTAATCACCAAAAACCTATTGGCATTGCCATTTTTGGCATAACCGAGAAAAACTGCATCTATAGTCTTAGGAATTATTTTCTTTCTCTTAGGATTGGGTATGAGTACCTTAGCTAAACACTCCCACACTTTTAGGATTTTAAGGTTAGGTGATCTTCCTTTCCATGACTCATAAGGAGTTTTCTCATTGTCCTTCAATGTTATCCTATTAAGTATGAAACCAACAGTTAACATTGCTTCCCCCCACAAATTCTCAGGTAGTCCACTACTAAGAAGCATAGAGTTTACCATATCCATCAGGGTTTTATTTTTCCTTTCAGCCACTCCATTAGACTTGGGTGAATATGGTGGAGTAACTTCATGTACAATTCCATGTTCTTCACAAAATGCTCCAAGCTCATTTGAAGTATACTCCCCACCTCTATTGGATCTAAATCTTTTAATCTTTTTCTCCAATTGATTTTCTACCTTACTTTTATAAATCTTGAGTTTATCAAACACCTCATCTTTTGTCTTAATAAGATAAATATAACAATACCTAGAGAAGTCATCAATAAATGTCATAAAGTACTTGTTTCCACCTCTAGTATAAGACCTATTTGAATCACACACGTCACTATGTATGAGCTCTAAGATTTGGGTGTTTCTCTCTATAGGTTTGAAAGAATTCCTAGTTTGTTTGGCTTCAACACACACTTCACATTTATGCTTGAGGTCTACGTTAGACTTAGGGATTAGCTTAAGATCCATTAACCTTTTGATTTTGCTCAAACTTACATGTCCTAACCTTCCATGCCATACATTACAGGATTCAACATTAAAATCTTGAGGAGAAATTTTATTATCTTTAAAAACTACATTTATTTTGAACAATCCATCACAAACTTATCCTTTTCCAATAAAGATATTGTTTCTAGTAATAACAATCATATTCGACTCCATTACAATTTTGTATCCTTGTTTTACTAAGGACGATCCATGATAAGGTTTCTTCTCATGTCAGGAACATGTCGCATATCCTTGAGAGTTAGAGCCTTCCCAGATGTCATCTTCAATTTCACTTCTCCTACTCCACGTACTTGTGCGACGGTGTCATTTCCTAGGGTTACACTTCCTTCACTTGAGTTCTAGTAATTTTTGAAAAATCGTTTGTTAAAACACACATGTACGTTTGCCTCAGAATCTAACCACCAATCACTATTACTTAAATATGTGACATTAACTAGAGGCTTAGAACTATACCTTAGATTGGGTTCATCTTGATCCACCAACACATTCACTTGGGCTTTAGGACCCCTTTGTCCTTTGTTCCACTTAGGCTTTAGCTTGTAGGGCTCGGCCCTCTTGTAATGACAGTCTTTGGCTCAATGATTTGTTCTCCCACAAACGAAGCATGGTTGATCCATCTTGCCATTGGAATTGTTATGGGGTCTATGGTGCTGGCGATTTTGGTTTCGATGGAATTGATTATGGTTGGGTTGGCTATTTCTGTTTGTCCTCTTGAAAAATTTCCTTCTAGATTGGAAACGATTCCTATTGTTTGAACTTTCAACTAGGTTCACTTTTGTCTTTTCTTCCTTAGGCTTGTTACTTGATCTATGTTTCTCTTTAATCCTAAGTGAGTTTAATATTTGGGTTAAGGTTAAATCTACTTGTTTGTGCCTAAGGGTTTTTGCAAAGTTTGACCAACTTGGGGGTAATTTATATATGAGACAAGAGACTTTAAACTCTTCACTAACTTAGTACCCTTATGTCACATCCCGGGATCGGCTTCGTCGTAGCACATTGTCCGCTTTAGGCCCCCCTCTCTGCCTTCACGATTTTATTTTTGGGAACTCACGAGTAACTTCCCAGTAGGTCACCTATCCTGGGATTGCTTTAGCCCCAACTTGCTTAACTTCGGAGTTCCCATGACTCTGAAGCCAGTGAGCTCTCAAAAGGCCTCTTGCTATATGGAAGCGGGCATGTACATATAAGGCACATCACCCCCTCTCCGTTGGTCGATGTGGGATGTTACACCTTAAGTTCTATTTTCCTTAAAAAATCTTGGTACTCATGAATTTGTTCACTTACAGTTTTATTCTCAACCATCATATAGTTATTAAAGTTTGAGATTGTAAAACGATCTATTCCCGCATCTTCTATCCCATATTCAGCTTCTAATTCATCCCACAAAGTTTTTGCATTTTTTGTATCTTGATAAACATCATATAGGTCATTAGAGAGAGCACTAAGGATTCTGTTATGGCAATGATATTCTAATTCTTCTTTTGTCATCTTCTCCTTAGTTTTAGAAGTGGTTTCAATAGTTTTATTGGGTGTGGTTTGATCTTCTAAGGCAGAAACTAACCCTAAAACAACTAATATTTAAGTTGTCTTTGCCACCTCTTAAAATTTGTCCCATTAAATTTTCCAGGTTTAATGCTATTGGTCTCTACACTATCCATCTCAATTCCAATAAACAATAATGAAGCAACAAAATCTGAAATTTAAATGTAATAGAAGTTGAAATTTAATAATGATCAAACAATTGCAAATAAATAATATAGGCTATTTATGAACCAACAATAACTGTTTTTATTTTTTAAACGTGCCAAATTTATAACAAGATATTTCACTTCAAATTTTTCTTAAAACAACGGTTACAAAATCTGGTGTACTTAATTAGCTTTTGAAAACAAACTTAAGATTTTGTTTTAAAACAAACGTGAAGTGATTTGGTTTAAAAGGGATTTTTTGAATCTTGGATTTTAAAGTCCTTAATTTTGAAAACTGTGTAGGCAAGAGACAAATAAATAAATAAATAAAAGTTAAGATTAAGAAAGCAAGCTTAGTATAGTGAAAGCACGTCAAAAACGTTGTCCTAAAGCCTTTGTAGCCTCCATACGTGCAGGTAATGACGGTCTACAAAATTCCAAGATACGACCACAATACGCAGGCTTAAGGTCCACTATAAGCACGTTCATAGACGGATAGAAATCTCCAAGCCATAGAACCGTTGCTCAAAAATAATATGGAAAGTGGGGAATATATGAAAGTAAGAGAATAGAGAAATCTTATTGTAGTGTGTTGAAATGTGAAGGATGAGTGACCTTTTATAGGCATCCAATACTCGTAACCTCCAGACACATTTAACCAGAAAAGTTGGTGCAATGAATAGAAAATAAAAACTGAAAATTAAACAATTTGTAACTCCCATAATAAATAAAAGAAAACGGCCAAAAATTAAAACAGAAAATAAAAACGTTAAAATTTAAAAATCCTTTCAGATTAATAACAGTAACAAACATATAAACATCCATATGAAAATAAGGACATGCTCTTACAAACATCCAAATTTCTCTTATCTAATGCTTTTCTTTTCTATTTGCAGAAGTTGACAAATACTCTTATTTTATTTATTGACAGAAGTTGAAATATATATGTTGAAATTAACTATCAATATTCCCAATTCCCAGCAACCTATATTATGCTCTGTAGAATTGTAAGTAATTAGCTGATTAGTAAATAATAAGCCATGAATGTTAATTGTGTATGCACATAGTGTCTTAGAATGACAAGTGTGGGGCCCCAATATGTAAGGCTAAAATAGCCACGTGTAGTGGTCCTAGAAAGTAGCTAGATGTGTGGCTGAGATCAAATATGATGTGTGTGGATCCAGCTATATCAACCGACTGTTTTTATGATAACCGTCATTGTTTTGAAATAAAGACGACGGCTATAGATTTTTGTTGAAAACCGTGGTGTATTCACTGAAAAGAAGACGGTTTCTGAAAAACGACATCTATTATCCCTAAAGATGACTGTTTGTTAAAATACAAGTCGTCTATCAACTATAAAAACGACGATTTTGTTGCAACCATCGTCATGTATCAACTGCAAAATTGATTTGATTTACATTTTATGTTTTTTTTTTTCCATTTCCAATGATTCTCTACAACGATTTTAACTAGAAAAACCATAATGCTTTGTGAACAATAAATTCATGTCCAAATATGCTATTACCCACGCCATACGTATATACTCAAGTTGTTTCTTTCTTAAAACTTGAAGATCATAATTTACCAATATATTCAAATTGTTTCTTTCATAAACCACCTTAACATCAAAGCACCACCTGCAGAAAATCAACATCTGGTCATTCTTCCCATAAAAGAATCTATAATATCAGGGAAGCACAGAAAAACATAATTTCATTTTTGTCATAATTCCAAGCATCAAATTGACATACATATCAGATTCTCAACAGCAAAAGGATAACAGAGAAGCAGTAAAAAGATGCATGTATTCTAGTTACAAAGCAACAGAGGTAAGGATAAACTATTGCAAATTGATATTTGAAGTGCAGTTACCTGTTCAAACAGAATGCTATCTATACAATCTAAAGTGGAATTAACTGTTCAAACGGATGTTAGTGAAAAGCATTCTTGTAGCAGCCCTAGTGAACATCTTAAATCCACACTGCAATGCTGAAGAATACAACGTCAAGGTAACAGTTAAGTGCCTTCACTTAAGATTTGGTACACTACGCAGAAAATTGCAAAACGTATACTGATAGAATTGGATCATGAACAAATTATCCCTAAACCCATTTTAGATTTATACAACGCAAATCACCCACTGAATTTATCACAACACGTCAAAAGGAAAGAGGAACTCTAGTTTCAAGTAAAATACAGCTGCACAAATTAAGAAAAAATAAAATGATTCTTCGCATGCAATACCTGAATATTTGGCAAACAAATGCAACCCTTAGCACCACAAAGACAAGAAAGGAAAGTATTTGTGTTAGAGTAAAAAAAATTGAGAGGGGAGGGGGAAATGAAGTCACCTCAAAAAGTGCAGTTGAAGGTGCGCATGGAAACGCATCAAATATGAACTGCTTTAGTTTTAATCCCATTGTATGTCCATGGATAGAAGGAATTTTCTTCTCAGCGAGATAGTAACTGCATTCACAACAACATGTTTGCAACAATATCGTTAGAATAGCTAAAACTATGGATGAGAAACTCCAAATGCACGGTGCTGATGATGCATAAACTAAAAAACAAAAAGTAAAACTTAACATCTGCATTTTACTTTGTAACGACACCATGTGGTATGTACTTAGACAAAAGCTAGCTCAAGTTAAAGAGAGAGTAGATTTTTAGAAGCTCGCTCAGGTCTAGACCTTGCATAATTTAGAGAAGTCCATGGAACCTCTGCCATACAGAACAGAGCCACGACAGTAATCTCAGCAATATGGTTCACTTATCTTATCCATTTCTAACACGCTAGACATGATTATCACTATTGGAACAATACAATCATTTTTAATTTGAAGCAGAAAATCATAAAAGGAAAAATCTCACAGAAGAAAGCTAATAATCCATTGCTGTGTTGCACAGATATGTTACAAGATATATATGACAAGTATAAAAGATTAGCAGATAAAGGGATAAGACAATAAAGAAATATATAGTTAAATATTACTTGTTTATTTTTTCTTTAACATTTGAAACTAGCACTCAGATCTCGCTTTTATAGAAACAATTCCAAAGAACCCATTTTTTTTCTAGAAAAAATTACCCTCACCCTTTTGTTCTTGGAAAAGAAAATACAAAATAACCCCTCCTGTATCCCTTGCATATCCATCATGTATCCATGTAGTCAACTAGATACGAATTCAGAGTATCTGATGCATTTTGAGACATACCATGGATCAAGAAAGAGAACCAAAAACAAAAATACGGAGAGAGAGAGAGAGAGAGAGAGAGATCAACTGAGATTAAAATATACATGATATGACTCGACTAAGATTATCTGAACCCCACCTTCAAATTCGCGAATCAAAGACCATCTCTCATCTCTGTTTGAGAAATTATAGCCTGAGAAGGGGGAATGACCAGAGTTCTTATGAAAGAAAAGCACTCCAGAAGGAAAAAAATAAAAAATCTATATGAATAGACAACCAGCATAATCCAAACAGAGCAACAACTCATAATCAAATTGAAACAATATAACAGGTAAATCATAAAGAACATAAAAAAGAAAAGAAATTTCAGACCAACTGTTGCAGAGGCCTTGGCGGCTTTAGAGGTTTTGTTGCAGAAGGAGCAAGCTTAGGGTTTCGATGGGTTTGATCTGAAAGAGCCGGAGATCGATGAGAGAGTATAAGTAAAAGGATACTAGGGATTTGAAATAGCAAAAGCCCCAAATCTCTTACTGAAACTCTCACTGACCACGGCGGCGCAACGAGATGGCGAGCTCAGAAACCTTGAGTAAAGTCGCAGTGGAGCAGACGACGTTATCGATCACGACCTGCAAAGCAAAAGAAGTGAATGGTCAAGAGAGAGACGCATAGCAAAAAGTGAAAGACAGACGAAGAGAGAGATCTGTGACGACGAGGGAGGAAGAGAGATGAGGAAAATTCAGAGGAACTGTTTAAGAGAATTGAGAGCGCTGCGAAAATTAGGGGAGGGAATGCATTCGAGTTGGAAGGAAATCTGAAAATTTTAAGTCCAGAGCGAACTCACTTACGAAGCCTAGCGTGTTTTAAAAGACAACCTCTGTAATTACAAATGTCGTCTTTTAAAACAGAATTCTATTTTAGTGGTGTATAAAATTGTATATCACGACGCTTTTGTAATATCTTTTAAAACACACCTATAGTTTTAAACTACACCGTCGTCTATTTTGTGTCGTGGTTTTACAATTCTGTAGTAGTTTTAAATTCAGCACAAGGTTTAGTTCTAGAAATTAAAATGTGATGTGAATTTTCTACAACAGGTGGTAATAAATAGAATAATCTGGTTAAACCAGTTACTCGATATAAAACAGAACAATACATATGCTAAAGTTGACATGAAAAGAAGTACTCAAATGACTACAATATACATATGGCACACGCAAATCAGATCGTAATGAGTTGTTCAAGGGTAATATCAATTGATCTTCTATTGGAAGAAGCAGTTGGGAACGATAACGCCTGAGAAACCATGTGCATTGTTGGCCTCGATTGTGGATGGGAATGTCTGCATGCAATTGATAGCCTTGCAATGGTTATGAGTTCATCTTGAAGTTGAGGTGTAGGAGGGGGAAGGCTTTGGTCCAACACATCCTTGAGAAATATGTTTGGATAGGTGGTGGATGGAAATGAAAAGGAGGAGACGAAATCGCCTAGCCGCTTTCCCATGATCACTTCCAGTGCCAGCACTCCAAAGCTATAAACATCACATTTTTCTGTTACCTTCATTGTATAAGCCAGCTCTGCGTGCAAATTAAGGAAGAGCAAATCATTAATATAGATATATCCAGAATTAATTTTTTAAGAAAAAACTTCTATATTTTAGTATTTTACCTGGTGCTACATATCCATATGTGCCTGCACGAGCAGTCCAATTCGACGAGTCCGGATTCAAAAGCTTAGCAGTGCCGAAGTCCGAAACACAAGGCTCATAGTCACAGCGCAGCAAAATGTTGCTGCTTGTTATGTCTCGATGCACAATTGGTGGTGAGCAATCATGATGCATATAACACAACGCATGAGCAACACCTTTTACAATTCTCACCCTTGTGCTCCAGTCCAATTTTTTAGCTTCATTCTCGTTGCTCAAGATTGCAGCCAAGCTACCTGTTTCCAAATACTCATAGACCAAAAACGAGTGATGGGCACTTGAACAAAAGCCAAGAAACTTCACAATGTTTCGGTGTCGTATCTGAGTTAAGGCCCTTATTTCATTAAGGAACTCCTTCCGAGATGCCTCCTCACCATCAAGTGTTTGATGGAATTTCTTCACTGCAACAATGCTGCCTGATGGGAGCTTTGCCTTGTAGACGCTTCCCTGTCCTCCCTTCCCGATGCAATGAATGACATCAAAACCATTGGTTGCTTCCATGATTTCTCCATACATTTTTCTTCCGTCAAAATTAGATATTGAGAAAAAGCTTTCGTGCATATTGCTCTGTTTGATTTCCAGTTCTTGCTTTCTTCTACTTTTTCTTCTTCCAATCAAAACAAATGCCAGGAAAGCAAGTAAAAGTGTTCCCAAGATAGGGAAAATGATTAAGAACTCCTTCCTTGAGGTATGCTTATGCTCCACAGAATGATTGCAGGGTTTTAGTCCTCCAACGTTGCCACACAATCCGTTATTCCCATCCATTCGAGCATTTTGAAATGCTTTGTTGTTGGGGATTGGACCCTGCAGTTGATTGTAGGATATGTCGATGTGATACAGGCCATGCATTTCATCAAAATTTGTTGGAATGAGACCTGTAAGATTATTGTAGGAAAGATTCAACTTCTCCAAGCTTTGCATACTGCTCATTTGTGATGGTATCTTACCCTCAAGTGAGTTATGACTTAGATCAAGTTGGGACAGATGAACTAACTTCCCCAACTGAAATGGAATTTCTTGACTGAACTTGTTGTTGCTCAAATTCAAGTAGTGTAATTTGAGAAAGTCACCAAAAATGCCTGGAATTGACTCGTTGAATTTGTTGGTGGACAAGTCAAGATATTCAATATCAGTCAACGATCCAAATTCTGACGGTATAGGACCCCAAAGTTGATTGTCATTCAACATCAAATTCACCAAAGAAGTCAATCTCCCAAAGTTCTTTGGGATCACCCCGACTAAACTATTGGAAGAAAGATCGAGTTCACGAATTTGGGTTGCATGGCTAATCTCAGGTGGTATTCTACCAGTAAGCATGTTCCCTGCAATTCGTAGTGTTGCTAATTGCGGACACTGTCCCCAGAGCTGTGAGATTTCACCGTGCAAGTTATTGTGGCTCAGGTCAATAAAATGAAGATTTGGATAGGCACCAAAGGCTTCAGATATATTGCCCGTTAGTTGGTTCCCTTCAAGATGAACTCTCACTAAGCTCTTGCAATTTTGCAAACCTTTGGGGATTGTACCTATGAAATGGTTGGAGTTTACACTAAAGTTTTGTAGTGATCCGCCACGACAAATATTTTGTGGCAAATAACCAGAAAAATTGTTAGTGTCAAGTTCCAGCACAATCAACTTCATGAGATTCTCCATCTCTTGGGGGATGGAGCCAGAAAGTTGGTTAACGCGTAGGAATAAGGTTTCTAGGTTGATCAAGTCACCAAGTGAAGTGGGGATGGAACCATTAAGGTGATTATCGCTCAACTGTAGGTCCACAAGAGATTTTAAGTTCCCTATCTCTTTTGGAATTATGCCGGAAAGATTATTATTAAAGAGATAGAGAAGGGTAAGGTTTGCTAGATCGCCTAATGATGACGGGATTGAACTGGATAGATTGTTATCATTAATGCATAATTCCACTAGAGACTTCAAATTTCCTATTTCTGAAGGAATGGAACCAGAAAGTGTATTGTTGGACAAGTACATCATGGTTAGGTGTTTTAAATTTCCAAAATCTGAAGGAATGGGACCTGTTAAATAGTTGTTCTGCATGTACAGTGCAGCTAAATGGGAAAGGTTACCGAGAGAAGCCGGGATTGGACCTTCTAGATTGTTGGTTTGCAGAGCAAGCTCATTAAGAAACTTAAGCTGACCAATTTCTTGAGGAATTGAGCCATTTAATTGATTCTCATTTAGGTGCAGGACTTGAAGACTATTTAGAAGACCAATTTCTGGTGGGATTTTCCCAGACAACTGATTATAAGAAAGGTCAAAATAGATGAGTTTGGAGAGGGAACTTATCTGAGATGGGATGGCACCAAAGAGTTGGTTCAAGCTGAGGTCAATGTATTCGAGATTAGGGAGGGACAGGAATGGAAATTCATATAGCGTACCTTGAATCCCAGAATTGGTGAGGTTGATCCTGTTGACACTTGCAGCAGTGTTGCATGAAATACCAGTCCAACCGTTGCATGGGATTGTATTTACTTTTGGATAGTAAGCCCACGAGATCAGATTATTCTTGGTTTGATTTTGAAAGCTAGCTTTCCATTTGAGAAGAGCCTCTGCTTCAAGAGAAGAAGCAAAAGCAATGTTTGGTGATGAGAGCAGCTGGACATACAAGAAAAGGCAAGCTAGACAGCATAATAAATTTGTCATTGTTTTTTGTTTCTTCATACAATTGTGTATTTGATGGCTTTATTTATAGCTATTATTCTACATGCACTTTTTAAGTCTTTCCTACACCTCAGTTAAAGTCATTGTCTTACATTTTGAGACCTCCTGTTCACTACTTTTCCGCAAATTTGGAATATGGGAGAAGACTTTGAAGTCACCTCTGTTAAAGTCCGTCTTATAAAAGCAATGTTTGAATTTTGTGGACACAAGGTTGACCTCACCTACTCTTCAAGCTCCAGACTGGTGGTTTGGTATTTTTATTTTTTACTTGTGTAATCGGCGTTAAATCAGATCGAACCAGTTAAAGACCGGTCTCTTTGGTCTGATTTACAGTTCAATTTATGTCAGCCAACCAGTTTACCTGAATCAGACCGGCCATGGCATAAAGCTCAATTAAATGTGAAAATATTGCACCATTGAGCATTGAACCTTCAACATCTTCACCCAAAGAGAGTGCACATTCCACTGTGGTATTAATTTCTTTCGTGTTTATTTTGAGTAATCATATATTTAATGGCTTTTTGTTAGAAATAAAAAATAATGTAAAACTTTTAGGGATAAATAATGTAAAAAACTTTGAAGCGCCACATCCGTGTTCTCCCCCTCTACAGCGGAAGGAACTGAACCTGCACTACTTAACCCTAAAGTTAATAGTCATAATTTTGAATAAAAATTTAAAAACTTAAAATTAAAGAAAAAACACAAATCTAAAAGCCACCCTAACCTAAGTGCCAACGACAGTTATCCACTCCAATTACTCTTCTTTATTTTTTTTTTCTTGTTTGCCAAAGTTATAAAGGAGAGAGAGAAACTTGAACCCAGGACTTGGGAGCACACTAATGGCTTGAGCCAATCCAGCTAACACCTCATTAGTCTCACTCCAATTAGGTAGTCTAGCCGTGGTAATTTTATACTATCTTTTCTTTTAAAGTTTAAAGTTTTTGAATTTTATTTTTCTAATATAATTTCAAATAAGGAAATGAAGTGGAGTTCAGCTGTAAAAGCTTAAGCACGTGGCTATATTTGAGTAGAAGATACACATTTTGACGTGGTGTATCCATTCTATTCTATAATTCCTCATTTGGATAGGAGAAGACTTTAATTTCTCATTTGGGCAGGGGACGTGGGCTCCATCAAGACTGGGTAGGCCTGAAGGTAAGCCCAGCCTGAGCTAGTGCATGAAGGCGCTGAGATGAGTGAAGAAATACATTGGAAAAATATTGAAAAAAAATTCTGAAAAATTACCAAAAAATTCAGAATTTTTTGTTATAAATACCAACCATTTTTTATTATTAATCTCATACATATAAATAAAATTAATCTCATATGAATAGTAATTGCCCTTAGGTTGCCATGGCAATGGGTGAGAAAACAAAAAAAAATTTGCTAGTGCAGAAATTATTCGCGTGAACAGTGACCACCCTTAGATTGCCATGACAATGGGTGGCTCTTCCACTATGGGTTAAAGTGGTATGAAATAAAAGACCTTGACTTTGTAGTTTTGGTTCACATAAAGGAAGGTGTGTGGGTTGTGAGAGCAAAGACCTTGACTTCAGTGTAATCAGTGGAAACTACTACCACTTGTGCCGCTTTAGTGTAATCAGTGGGAACTATTACCACTTGTGCGGTGTTTACTGGCATTGTATATAATAGAATAGAAGGAAGGTGGTTTGGGATTGGGAATAGGAGAAGCGAAACTTTGTACCTGACTGGCTATCATAAAAATGGTTCCCAGGGGTAGCTACCTTATGAGTCTCTTCATCCTAATGTTGTTGTTCTCATCCAAAGCAGCGTTTGCCAGAGTTTCCCACTATTCAAAAACCAGTTTGTCTCTTTTTTCGTGTTCGACGGAACTTAGAGTTCATCAAAAAGGTATATTCGCATGTATCTTTGATTACAATTAGATCAACTTTACATAAAGGAAGGCGTGTGGGTTGTGAAACGCGCAAAGACCTTGACTTTAGTGTAATCAGTGGAAAAATCAAGTTTTTTATTTATTTATTGTCATCGCAGAAGAGAACAAAGGTGTAGAGCTTTTGAAGATGAATGATACTTACGTGTGGAAGAAAACAAAAGCAGATGACCCACACGGAGCGGGTTCAGGTAAAGTGGGATAAATTAAAAACATACCTATATACAAGGGTGGATCCATATTGGGGCAGAGGGGTCCCCTACAAGCTCGGAATCCACCATTGGGGGTGAAGATGTTGACCACTGAAAATTGCCCACAATCTGCTTGATGAAATGCTCCAGAGGTCGCAGCACAGCAGGCAGATTACCTTATTTCCATTTTCAGCATTTAAGTAAATGTTTTTTTCCTTTTACTTTCATTTATTTTTATATTACTCCATTTACTTAAGTTTACAATATAAATAAGAAAGTACCCCTCCATTTGGATTCAAATAAACATACTAGACAATTAAATTCCCACCAAATCAAAATATGAAAAATCGATTTTAGTGCAAAATACGATTTATGCTAAAAATGATAGCTCATTAAGTCAATATATACTTCTTACTAAAATCCCATAAAATCAAGTTTTCTTATTTGATGTGTAAGGAATAAAAGCCGCCAAACTTTATCTTGAGAAAATGATTATTTCGAAAAACAATTTTTCATACTTAGCCAATATTTTTACATAAAACAATTTTTCATGTATGATATGAATGCATGCAAGGACCTAAGGTCATTCTAGGTAAAAATCCTTAGATGTTCGATCCACAAAGAGTTTTACAAGAATAACCTAACTCTTACACATTGAAGAAATATTTGTTTGAATAAGCTCCACCTAAGACAATACTCATAAGGGTCCAAAGTTTGAGAGCTATAACCCCAAAGAAATGCAGATAAAGCCCAAAATGAAAACGACGACCGACCTCAAAAATGACGTAAATGTCCTAAAATGAGCAGGATTGGGCTAATATATATTCGAAACATCGACTGGTCGGCCCAGACTGAGTATACTAAAGCCGAGGGGGTGGTCAGCTGACCCTTTTCAAATTTGGCAAGTAAATTACTCAAACGGTCCTCTGTACCCAAGTTACATTTTGGTCCCTAAGCATTATTTGTTCAAATGGTCCACCAACTCTTTATTAATCGACGCTTTGGTCCTACCATTACATTTTCTGTTAAATTTAGTCATGTGAGCAACACATGCTATATTTGTAGGGATATATATATATATATATATATATATTCTATGTATGTGTGTTATGTTCGTGTTCGACGGAACTTAGAGTTCATCAAAAAGGTGTATTCGCATATATCTTTGATTACAATTAGATCAACTTTACAAAAGCAATGTTTGGTGATGAGAGCAGCTGGACATACAAGATAAGGCAAGCTAGACAGCATAATAAATTTGTCATTGTTTTTTGTTTCTTCAAACAATTGTGTATTTGATGGCTTTATTTATAGCTATTATTCTACATGCACTGATTCCGTTTTGAATTTTGGATAGGAGAAGACTTTTTAAGTCTTTCCTACACCTCAGTCAAAGTCATTGTCTTACATTTTGAGACCTCATGTTCATTACTTTTCCGCAAATTTGGAATATGGGAGAAGACTTTGAAGTCACCTCTGTTAAAGTCCGTCTTATAAAAGCAATGTTTGAATTTTGTGGACACAAGGTTGACCTCACCTCCTCTTAAGCAAATTCCACCAATTAAGCAAAAAACATGCTCCCTATTTAGCTAAAAACACAAAAAAGCTTCTCTCTAAAAAAATTCAACTCCAACCACATTCCCTAATTTGGAGAGTCATAAATGCTTTACTTCTAGTTGTCATAAATGCAATACTTATTTTTTAATTTAATTACTGATTTTGCAATAAGATTTTCATATTCAATAATGAATATTGCCAAATAATTGTAGGTTTAATTGTTATTCAATTTTGATATTCTATGATTTTCTGCTTTGAAAACAAGATATCATATGAAAAGAATTATATATAAATAAAAAAAGGTGTTTGTGTGTTGTAAAATATATATAGCGAAAAGAAATTTTTAAAAAAATTTATCGTGCTCTGCAAATTCATAGGGTAGAGGATACCAAAGTTGATTGTCATTCAACTTCAAATTCACCAAAAAATGTCGATCTCCCAAAGTCCTTTGGGACCACCCTGACTAAACGATTTATTTTTTGTTAAAGACAATGTCTTGCATTTAAATGCAAATGAATTTTCTTGTTGAATTTTGATGAAATTGTGACATTTCTTTTTTGTTAGAAGAAATTGATAGTTAGCAACTTGGATGCTTGACAATGTTCATATTTTGTTTCTGACTAAAATGTACAACATTGGAAAATTGACAAAAGGAAGGTGGTTTGAAATGTGCAAATACCTTGACTTTAGGGTTCACTAGCAAAAGGTGCCCGCGCGATGCTGCGGGTTTTAAAATTGCGTGAAATGTGTATAAAGCGATGAAAATAGGCAGGGAACATCTCAACTACCCAATTGCCAAAACACTCAAAGGATTTACCAACATGTTCAAATATTGTAATCATCTAAACCTATCATTACAACAACAAATTAACACCAACCAATTGTCAATTGATGCCATTAGCTAATTCCTATGCTCTATTCACAAAACTTAAAACAATTAATTGAAATTTCAGCCTAGAAACTCACCCCTTGCTTAACAGAACTGAAAACACCAACCAAACTGCTCTATCCAAAGCAAAGAAAGACCACCTGCAAAATATCAAAAGAAAACATGATTTTTTTAAAAAGAAGAAAAAGAAAAAACAGAAAAATCGGGGAAGAAATTAGCTTGAGTATTTTATGCATGCACAATCTTTTCATTAAACCAAAAAATTAGCTTGAGCAAAATCTGTATGGAAAGAAACCACAGGGAAAATGTATGTAATTGAGTTCCTTACCTCTCCAACATTAAATATAAATCTTTGCTTGTCAAAGAATAGCAACACTGAAGGAGATGTATCTTGCGTATCCATTCCAGTCCCTAGCAGCTGCAAAGAGTAGAAGCATGGCCAAATTATTAGCCCATGAAAAGGAAAAAAAACAATATAACCAAACTCTGCATTCTGAAATTAGGATATACAAACTTTTTTAGTTTTCAATAAGTCTCCATTCAATGCAAAAATCAACAAAAATCCGCTTGGTAAATCAAACCCACAAACAAAAAAACCTATGAATTTTAACTTTTCTGAATTCTTTCTCGTCATCTCTAATGTCCACAAACAGAATTCCAATTTAGAAGTCAGATTTTCAAATCCCACATATTTCCTAAACCAATCTTCTTCAAGTCAACTATGCTAAAACATTGCAATCAGTTCCTAGAATCACACTCCCAAATTTTCTTTCCCCTACCAAAACAAAAATTATCAAATTCAAATCCCCAGTCCCATAAACCAGTATAAGAACGAATTTGAATTAAAACCCTGTAGTAAAAGAATGAACATGTCTTTAAACATAACTACCCAAATAGCAGCATATCCTGCTTACCAAAACAGAGCTATCCTAAACCCTGTAACAAAAGAACCAGCATATCCAAATACCGATTTTGAGGGTTTACCAACTAATTTTTAATAATCAAACAGAAAACCTTACCAAAAGCAATCATATAGTATTTTAATAACTAAATTGTTTCACCTGGTTTCATCAAAATAATAACACAATCAAATCAATTTCAGTATTTGGATAACATTTGCAAATCAATAACACAGATCCACTATGAGGAAAAATTAGGAATTTGGACTTTTAGGGCAGCAAATTAAAACAGGTCTTATAGTTTAATAAAATAAGATCCAAGATATTAGTAACAAAAAAAAAATGAAAAAGAAGAACAACAAAAATTGAATGGAAAGATGAAGCAAAATTTACTTACAGATCAGTGAGAGAAAGAGACCGAAACATAGAAAAAGCTGGAGTTCAATCTTAAGAAGAAGACCAACGCTCGCCACTCCTATAAAGTCAAAGCCTCCAGATAACAATTGATAACAAACTTAGAACAATTGTGATAATTTATAATTAAATAGGTATGAGAGAATTAAGCCAAAACACTCAACCTTTAATAGCCTCAAATCAATGGGTGTTTATTCTATTGCTACAAATTTGGAAACTGGTAGGTGTTAGTGCAAACAAATGGGAAAATTTAGTGAAGACAATGGCTATTATTACAGAATTAAGGCCACAAAATCAACTGCACAAACCACAATTTAAATACCCCACATTCTACGAATGTGGTGGACAAAAGTATAATGTCATTGCCACAAATTATTAAATACCTATAACAGAATGAATCCAAAAGACCCAGCCTTTAATAGAATCAAACCAAATACCCATAACAGAATCAAACCATGTGCAAGTTTGTTGTACAAAAGAATAGATTATCTCTAGACACCTATGGTCAAAACTGATACATGTATTCCCATTTATAGGCTATGTTAATTTAATGGAGAAGCTATAAAACCAGAAATAACCTATAAACACCTATAGGTTATAGAACCCTAATCAACTTACTGATAGCATCAAGGGAAGCCAAGAGGACCTGTCCGGGAACTATGGCAAAGAATGCATTCCCTGCTTGGGATTTAACCAAACGTCCCATCACTGATCAAATCGTAATACCAACCCCATCAAGCATAGATTTGCCAAGCTTTTATGCCATTTTTGACAACTACTATCACTGAATTAGCAAAATAAAGTAGAAGAACTGATAAGAAAAAATAAATTTAATGTGTTAAACTTATAACCATAAAAACTTAAAAAGAAATTCATATAGTCCTCAGGGGAACCTTTCAAATTGATTCAGTATGAAATCTAACATTAAAAAATCATAAAATAAACCTAACCTCCAACATAAAATACCCATTTCATATGAGATTTCCTTCCCTGTTTCTGCTTCATGTCACCTATATACCAAAGAAAAGATATCAAGAGAAATATCATTTTAAGGTATAAAAATAAACCATAACTATGAAGGAAGAAACACATTCATTGTCCACATCTCAATTCATTATAAGGTATAAAAATAAACCACAACTAATCCTAAAATTAAGGATTTAAAGTAACAAATTTACAATAAAGATTTTTTTTTAAAAAGTTCAAACTTAAAATGGAACCAAGTGAAAGAAGAGAAATTTACCAAAGGCTATGGAGCATAAAGCATTTAAGTTTTTGAGAAGAATGTGCAGAGAAATCGGGTGTAAAAGAAGGTGTGGATATGCTGATAGGTTTTCATAATATTCCAGAGGATGCCTATGACGCAACCTCCTTCACATCTGCCACCAAAGCCAAACATCAAATACAAAATACGATTCAAATTATCGAAACAAAATTAGAAAAAAGCGAAATAAATGTGATAAAAGAGTGACGCTTTGGGGTCAAAGGTGGAGCCCTTTGGCAACAAATTGGATTTTGCCAGGAGGAGAGTTGAGAAGGAACCACTTCCCCACCCCAAAAAAACATTGACTACATTAGACACTAACAAATAATCAAAATGGGTACAAATTTATTAATTGGAAAAAAATAAAGTATAAACGGCAAAGAGAACAAACCTCATTAATGGCAAGCACTTGGCCATTGCTCTTCTTGACCTTCTTCAGCTTCCTCATGAAATACCTAATCCAAACAAATCAACCAACAATATTAAGTTTAACCAAAAATTCACCAATGAACATTTGGGAAGGCTAAGGATTATTCCAGAACTTGGACTTGGCGTGAACCTCATTTGTGGCCCAGAGCTTCATTTGGTAAATCTTGGGGTGCTCATTAGATGCCATAGGGAGCTTTCTCCCAACAACCTGGTACTGGTGGAACTGCAACACAAAAAAGACACCATTAATTGCAGCTTTACCATTTGACATGCCCTAAGAGAAATATATCACACAAAAACAAATACCAAATTAAATGGAACCTAAGAAACTGTGAAGATAATTTCTAGATATTTGTTCACCAAATTTCATACAACAATCCTCCACTTAAACTGACTGTTCACAACAATACTAAGAATTTGTAGGCATATTACATATGCAATATTTGGCTAATCCATTTCACCAGCAACCATATATTTAACTAAATAAACTATGTCGAAAACCAAATGGGTATTCTTCCAGAATAAAACCAACCTTCTTGAAGCATACCCATCTAAGTTATAAGAACCCCTTAGCATCCCAATACCCTAACATGGAAAAAAGAAGCATAATTTAGAATTCTGTAACAGAAATTGTCTCATTAAATTAAACAGAAATAAAAAACAGCGAATTTAAGGCTGAGATGTAATCGACTTATTGAAAGAAAAAAAATTGAGGGTGAGAGAACGATTGACAAACCTCTTTGCTAGTCCAAATGCGGAACCCTACTTCGTTTTTTCTTGCAACACCTTCAAAGTCAGTCAACATTCTGTGCTGTTCTACAAAAGATATTTACGAACACAGAACGTCATAAAATACCTTTATTGTAAATTTGTTCAACACAAAAAATCCAGAACCAAAAAATTTGACGAAATTCTATTAAAAGAAAAATAACTGAAATTAAAGAGAGGGAGAGAGAACATTGTATCCCTCAACTTCTGTAAATATACACTGCTCTGTCCCACAACATCAGCAAGGGCAATGGCAAGCCTTTATTCACGCACAAACACCACCGCCATTACCAATTCAAAAGCTCTGTTCAATCCCATCACAGGGGAGAAATACAATCAAAATTAATAAAAGGGAAAGAAATTGAAATACAGTGGAGGCGATTAAAAGATGCAAACCTTGTTTCTATTTCAAAGTCCACGAATAGATGTAAGTGCACCATTTTGTTGTAGTCCTGCAATGCACAGAGTCATCAGCTTCACCCAAGCAACTCCGCATGCCAATTCAAATCTACCATGAACCAATCCATAAGCCCAAACATAGAACCCAATTATATGATAAACCATCACACAAAAGGCTTAATTTTGGTCCAAAAGGGCAATTCGAGGATATGGTTCTTACTTGAAATGCTTTGTTGAGGTTGCAAAATCACCTTTTTCCTCATGCTCAAACCATTCAATAACCAAAAAACAATGAAAGGAAATTTTCATTGTAATGCTAAGCACATGTATGAAAGAACAAAGGCACCAACTTTTCAATCCAACATAATTATAGAACAAAGACTCAAACTTTTTCCTTTATGTCCTTGAGTTTCCACAGAAACCCAAGTGATTTCAATAAAAAGTACTAATGTTATTAAGTGGGTGACCTCAAATGCTCTTATAAGCATAATTATTGAACTCCTACCCACAAAACAACAGTAAAATGTTTAAAAGATGACATTTTCTGTTTTTTTCTTGCATTTTCTAAGCAAACAAACAGAGAGTAAGTAGGTTTCTACATATTTTATACAGTGTAAAATCAGATTTTTTGTTTGAATGATCTTATATTGAACCAACCATCTCTACCTTCCAGCTAAGAGACTGGTCGATTAGTTCAGAATATCAGCTCCTAATCATATTTTCTTTTAGATGCAAACAGATATTAAGCTCCTAGGGTTCATTATCCACATGCTCAAATAGAGAGAGACAGAGAGATCTTGACTGCTTAATAATTTTTTGGGCAAGAATCAAAGGATTGAACAGCACGCTCAGAAACCCATCAGCAAGCCATTAATCCGTTAAAAAGTAAAGGGATGCAAACCTGAAGAGAAAAGATGGAAGAACTTGCAGATCGAAAATCTCTCAGACGAACGTTGCACAGAGGATGAAAGATGGTTGAACCAACGAATGAGCAGATGAGATGAGATGAAGACCAAACGAACGGCGAGATTCGCAAGGCGCTAGCCCAAATGGAAATCTACGGCCCCAAAGGAATCCCGAAGATCGAAGCCGTGCATTCCATGGCTGCCCCCAACCAGCCCAACCAAGCTGGTTCGAAGCGGACGATCGTTGTGGAAACGAAACAGTGGGGAGAGTTAGCATCCAAAGAGAGAAGGGCAAAAAAGGAACATAAGGAAAATTTCAGTAAAGGGCAAAATCGGCACTTCACTATTCCTAAGCTACAGTCTAGGAATAGTGAATTCGTGAACTCAGTTTTAGTATATATATAATTTAGGACACGCTTTTGACAAAAGTGCCTTTTATACCATGACTTTAGGGGTTCGTTTGGGACGTGCTTTTAACAAAAGCGCCTTTATTATAAAAAGTTGAAAATTTTCCATAAAAAATCCAAGTACTCCATGAAAAAGTACTTAGGATTGTGCTCACTAAAAATGTTTTCCCAAAAAGTGCTTCTACGACCGAAATATTCTTTTAAATTTTTCTATCAACCTTGTCTACAAAGTACTTTTAGCCCTGTCTATCATAAAGCTTTTTATGTCTTTTTATGTCTTTCCTATACCTCAGTTAAAGTCATTGTCTTACATTTCTCCATAAATGTAATGCAAATTTTGAATTTTCTTGTTGAATTTAATTGATGAAATTGACAGAATAATTAACATCTTGGTTGCTGAAGAATGTGAAATACCACGTTGGAGACTTAACCAAATATTACGTTAGGCGGTTCTCATTCATACTATAGCTCAGGCATAATTTATCTTGAAAAGACCTTGACTTTATTTTTGGTTCACATAACTAATCAGTGAAAACTATGTGACAACTACAACTTATTTGAAATCTCTCTCTCTCTCTCTCTCTCTCTCTCTCTCTCTCTCTCTCTCTCTCTATATATATATATATATGAATATGAAAACTAGGACTTATTTGAAATCTCTCTCTAGAACAGCCGTATGTATACATTGATCAATTGTTTAGCATGATTCACTATTACAACATGCCTTATAAGACTCCAAGATACGATCCCTAATACACAGGCTCAAGGAACCTTGAGTAAAGTCGCAGTGGAGCAGACGAGATGGCAAGCTCAGAAACCTTGAGTAAAGTCGCAGTGGAGCAGACGACGTTATCGATCACAACCTGCAAAGCAAAAGAAGTGAATGGTCAAGAGAGAGACGCATAGCAAAAAGTGAAAGACAGACGAAGAGAGAGATCTGTGACGACGAGGGAGGAAGAGAGATGAGGAAAATTCAGAGGGACTGTTTAAGAGAGTTGAGAGCGCTGCGAAAAATAGGGGAGGGAATGTATTCGAGTTGGAAGGAAATCTAAAAATTTTAAGTCTAGAGCGAACTCACTTAAGAGCCTAGAGTGTTTTAAAAGACAACCTTTGTAATTACAAATGTCGTCTTTTAAAACAGAATTCTATTTTAGTGGTGTATAAAATTGTATATCACGACGCTTTTGTAATATCTTTTAAAACACACCTATAGTTTTAAACTACACCGTCGTCTATTTTGTGTCGTGTTTTTACAATTTTGTAGTAGTTTTAAATTCAGCACAAGGTTTAGTTCTAGAAATTAAAATGTGATGTGAATTTTCTACAACAGGTGGTAATAAATAGAATAATCTGGTTAAACCAGTTACTCTGATATAAAACAGAACAATACATATGCTAAAGTTGATATGAAAAGAAGTACTCAAATGACTACAATATACATATGGCACACGCAAATCAGATCGTAATGAGTTGTTCAAGGGTAATATCAATTGATCTTCTATTGGAAGAAGCAGTTGGGAACGATAACGCCTGAGAAACCATGTGCATTGTTGGCCTCGATTGTGGATGGGAATGTCTGCATGCAATTGATAGCCTTGCAATGGTTATGAGTTCATCTTGAAGTTGAGGTGTAGGAGGGGGAAGGCTTTGGTCCAACACATCCTTGAGAAATATGTTTGGATAGGTGGTGGATGGAAATGAAAAGGAGGAGACGAAATCGCCTAGCTGCTTTCCCATGATCACTTCCAGTGCCAGCACTCCAAAGCTATAAACATCACATTTTTCTGTTACCTTCATTGTATAAGCCAGCTCTGCGTGCAAATTAAGGAAGAGCAAATCATTAATATAGATATATCCAGAATTAATTTTTTAAGAAAAAACTTCTATATTTTAGTATTTTACCTGGTGCTACATATCCATATTTGCCTGCAAGAGCAGTCCAATTCGACGAGTCTGGATTCAAAAGCTTAGCAGTGCCGAAGTCCGAAACACAAGGCTCATAGTCACAGTGCAGCAAAATGTTGCTGCTTGTTATGTCTCGATGCACAATTGGTGGTGAGCAATCATGATGCATATAACACAACGCATGAGCAACACCTTTTACAATTCTCACCCTTGTGCTCCAGTCCAATTTTTTAGCTTCATTCTCGTTGCTCAAGATTGCAGCCAAGCTACCTGTTTCCAAATACCCATAGACCAAAAACGAGTGATGGGCACTTGAACAAAAGCCAAGAAACTTCACAATGTTTCGGTGTCGAATCTGAGTTAAGGCCCTTATTTCATTAAGGAACTCCTTCCTAGATCCCTCCTCACCATCAAGTGTTTGATGGAATTTCTTCACTGCAACAATGCTGCCTGATGGGAGCTTTGCCTTGTAGACGCTTCCCTGTCCTCCCTTCCCGATGCAATGAATGACATCAAAACCATTGGTTGCTTCCATGATTTCTCCATACATTTTTCTTCCGTCAAAATTAGATATTGAGAAAAAGCTTTCGTGCATATTGCTCTGTTCGATTTCCTGTTCTTGCTTTCTTCTATTTCTTCTTCTTCCAATCAAAACAAATACCAGGAAAGCAAGTAAAAGTGTTCCCAAGATAGGGAAAATGATTAAGAACGCCTTTCTTGAGGTATGTTTATGCTCCACAGAATGATTGCAGGGTTTTAGTCCTTCAACGTTGCCACACAATCCGTTATTCCCTTCCATTCGAGCATTTTGAAATGCTTTGTTGTTGGGGATTGGACCCTGCAGTTGATTGTAGGATATGTCGATGTCATTCAAGCCATGCATTTCATCAAAACTTGTTGGAATGAGACCGGTAAGATTATTGTGGGAAAGATTCAACGTCTCCAAGCTTTGCATACTGCTCATTTCTGATGGTATCTTACCCTGAAGTGAGTTGTGACTTAGATCAAGTTGGGACATATGAACTAACTTCCCCAACTGAAACGGAATTTCTTGACTGAACTTGTTATTGCTCAAATTCAAATAGTGTAATTTGAGCAAGTAACCAAAAATGCCTGGAATTGACTCATTGAATTTGTTGGCGGACAAGTCAAGATATTCAATATCAGTCAATGATCCAAATTCTGAGGGTATAGGACCCCAAAGTTGATTTCCATTCAACATCAATTTCACCAAAGAAGTCAATCTCCCAAAGTTCTTTGGGATCACCCCTACTAAACTATTGGAAGAAAGATTGAGTACTTGAATTTGGGTTGCATGGCTGATCTCAGGTGGTATGATACCAGTAAGATTGTTCCCCGCAAAACTAAGGGCTGCTAACTGCGGACACTGTCCCCAGAGGAGTGAGATTTCTCCGTGCAAGTTATTGTGGCTTAGGTCAATATATTGAAGGTTTGGATAGGCACCAAAGCCTTCAGATATATCGCCTGTCAATTGGTTCCCTTCAAGACGAACTCTCACTAAGCTCTTGCAAGTTTTCAAGCTTTTGGGGATTGGACCTATGAAATGGTTGTTATGTGCCGTAAGTTTTTGTAATGATCCACGTTGGCAAATATTTTGGGGCAAATAACCAGAAAAATTGTTATTGTCGAGGTGCAGCATAGTCAACTTCATGAGATTCTCCATCTCTGTGGGGATGGAGCCAGAAAGTTGGTTATCAAAGAGGTGTAACATTTCTAGGTTGCTCAAGTCACCAAGTGAAGTGGGGATGGAACCATTGAGTTGATTCTGGCTCAACAATAGTTCCACAATAGATTTCAAGTTCCCTATCTCTTTTGGAATTACGCCGGAAAGCTTATTTTCAAAGAGATAGAGAACGGTAAGGTTTTTCAGATCACCAAAAGATGTCGGGATTGAACCAGATAGATTGTTGTCTTGAATGCATAATTCCACTAGAGACGTCAAATTTCCTAATTCTGAAGGGATAGAACCAGAAAGTGTATTGTTGAACAAGTACATCATGGTTAGGTGTTTTAAATTTCCAAAATCTGAAGGAATGGGACCTGTTAAATAGTTGTCCTCCATGTACAGTTCAGCTAAATTGGAAAGGTTACCAAGAGAAGCTGGAATTGGACCTTCTAGACTGTTTTTTTGCAGAGCAAGCGCATTAAGAAACTTAAGCTGACCGATTTCTCGAGGGATTGAGCCATTTAATTGGTTCCCAATTAGGAGCAGGACTTGAAGATTATTGAGAAGACCAATTTCTGGTGGGATTTTCCCAGACAACTGATTGTAAGAAAGGTCAAAATAGATGAGTTTGGAGAGGAAACGGATCTGAGATGGGATGGCACCAAAGAGTTGGTTCAAGCTGAGGTCAATGTATTCGAGATTAGGGAGGGACGGGAATGGAAATTCATATAGCGTACCTTGAATCCCAGAATTGGTGAGGTTGATCCTGTTGACACTTCCAGCAGTGTTGCATGAAATTCCAGTCCAAACGTTGCATGGGATTGTATTTGCTTTTGGATAGTAAGCCCATGAGGTCAGATTATTCTTGGTTTGATTTTGAAAGTTACCTTTCCATTTGAGAAGAGCCTCTGCTTCAAGAAAAGAAGCAAAAGCAATGTTTGGTGATGAGAACAGCTGGACATACGAGATAAGGCAAGCTAGACAGTATAATAAATATGCCATTGTATTTTTGTTTCTGTAGTATTTGATGGCTTTATTTATAGCTATTATGTACATGCACTGATTCCGTTTTCCACAATATATCATACGAGATAAGAGGTAGCAATAAATGCAATGTTTGAATTTTGTGGTATGTTAAAGTCATCGTCTTATAAATGCAATGTTTGAATTTTGTGGTTGAATTTTAATGATGAAATTGTTAGAAGAGTTCATCATTAAAATTCAACCACAAAATTCAAACATTGCATTTATAAGACGATGACTTTAACATACCACAAAATTCAAACATTGCATAGAAGAGTTAACCATGAGATGTGGTGTGGTGGTAGCTCACCTCATCCCTTAACCATGAGGTTGGGAGTTCGATCCCCGCCCATGGGAATGGAGCACATTTCGTGGCCAGCTGTTTACCTCCTTTGGGAGAGCTCCCGCAGCGAAAGGGATTAGTCACTGCTGTCGGCGGTGGACACCCTTGGGTCTAACCAAAAAAAAGAAATTGTTAGAAGAGTTAGCAATAACTTGGATGCTTGACAATGTTCATTCCTTGTTTTTGGCTGTTGAATAATGTTAAATACGATTGAAAACTTAACGAAATAAAATACAATATAGTATAAGTGCATGGTTCCACACAACTAATTAGTAGATTAGGCATAATTCATCTTGCAAAGGACGAGAGAAACTCATACCTGGCTAACGTTGTTTACGTGATGACTCTCAGCATGTGAGGGGTTGTGAGGGATTTACAACTACAGGGTTAAAATTAATAAAATTGAAACTATGGGGACCAAAAAATAACTTTCTCCTTTATTTATTGTATGTGATTGTATTTGATTTTTATATGAGATTGTAAGGATATGTATTGTAAGATGAACAACGGGCTGCAGTATTTTAGGCAAAAAATTATGGACTCATGAGTCACGGCACACCATGATACGCTGAAGAGTGAACTGAAGCACTCTCAAACCAGTTTACCATGGCGGTAATTTCAGGATTCAAAAGTTGGTTGAGCAAAACTTATGACAGGACCCGCCCCAAATTTCTCGAAACTCGGGACGAATCTTGTGGAAATCCCGGCATCACACCAATGCCGGGCTCACTCACTAAAGTGTAGCCTCCTTTTTCAAAAGGAGTAAGGGCCCGAGACTTTCTGCCAAAATTCGTGAGTCTCCCCTATAATTTGAACATTTCCCAAAATTTCCACATGCATAAAATACATTTGATATTACCCAACCCGCAGCATGCACAAAATAATTTCATGCAATTCACAAAATTGGCCTTCGGCCTTCAAACAATCCGTAAACAAACTACCAACAAAGTCCTTATGCCAAATAATAAATTCAAACACATTTAAGAATGCCAAACGTAATTCACATCATCTAACTTTCCAAGCTATCCAATATGCGAGGTTTTAACCTCCTAACGCAAACACAAATAGTTTAAAGTCTCGGCCCAAATCCTACAAAAATCCAAACGGGTTTTACCCCTAATTTGACCACAACATACTAACACCACCCTCCCGTAGTCAAAACGGGAGTATGAACAATTATCTAATCACACCTCAGTTTCAACTGAGTTTCAGGACCAAAGACGAGGTCAGAACCCAACTCAATAAAGCACATAAATAAAATCTAGTCCGCGGCTACACCTAGACACTACCCTAGGCTGCCTACATACCCCTTGAGAGGGATCAAGCCACACGTAGTTCTTTTCACTAAATCCTGATTCCAACCACATAAAATACCTTACAGCAATACAAATAATAAGCGCTAGAATTTATCCCTTTCCACTTTCTTCAAATTATAACCTACCAGGCACAATCTTTTTCAAACGTCTTGCTTTCCCAATATAATATAATAATTCTTTATTCATCTTCTTGTTAATCACATAAAATCTCCCCATACGCGGAAACTCCAACATCACGTATGGAGTGCATCAACACTGCCGGAAAATCCTCGCCACGTGCGACCTCAACATAATATCACAATAACTCCCCATATGCTGGAACTACCAACGCCACGTATGGGGTATGTCCGCATGCCGGAAAATCCTACGACACGTGGGACCTCAACATCATATCACATATCTCCCGTACGCCGGAACTACTAACGCCACGTATGGGGTCTATCAACACACCGGAGAATCCTACGACACGTGTGACCTCAACATAATATCACATGTTCTTCCCATACGCCGGAACTACCAACGCCACGCGTGGAAGTTTAGTAACTGGGGGTGGTACTTACATAGTGTAATCATACATCTTTATATCTTTATAATATATATATATATAAATTTCCAATATTGCATAAACCTCAACCACAACATAGCATCAGATAATCCCCCAATTAAAACAATAAATTAATTTTCCTAGGAAGGTAAAGCTACCTCGGAAGATGCACGGTCAACTAAGGGTCAAACTACCCAAACTTGGCTAAATGAGCACACGGGGCCCACGACCTCCAACTTCCGATCCGAAAGTTCACATGGGTTCTACAAGGCTTAGGACACACGTCCTGCAAGTTTGGTTCAGATCGGACGGTCGAATCGATCACAATCGCACGATCGAGCGATTCTGCAAACCTAACCTAGGGTTGGCATTTAGGAAGTATCCGGAAGTCCGTTTTACAATCCGTCGAATCCTACACGGTCCTAAGGATGTCTATATTATCATATACTAATTTGGACTTGATCCAACGGTCCGAACATATCGAACCCAGATAACCCACAATATGCATAATCCGTTCGGGGTTCAAGCGTCAATCGAATGGAATCCGAAAGAACCCACGCGCTCATAAGGACCAGGAGATCACATCGGGACACAATGCCCCTTTTCTCTGATGCCACACTCATTGGCGTAGCGTGGATGGCTTGATCAAATTTCGACAACCTAAAATCTTCAAAACTGGAAACCCAGCTTCCTACCCTAGGTAAAACACCTATTTGGAACCCATTTTGTTCTTGGACCTACCCCAAAAATTGAACGGAAGTGGCGGAATCGGAGGCGAAAACCGGCCAAATTTCCATCACTTAATCAACCTCCAAAATGCAGAAATCTCTCAAATTTAACCCAATGAGACGAGAAAGAACGGTCGAGAGGTTCAAAATCCACACCGGATCGTGCGGAATGGAGGCTGACGATGGCGAACGAAGGCGATGAAGTTCTGTCAAAACCGACCCGATTTCGAGCCATTTCGACGGATTCGACGGTGGTGGCGTCGGAGATGGTGGAAAAGGGGGGTGGCGGATTCGAACCCGACCGATCTAGTAGCCGGTGGAGGCGGCGGTGGCCAAAAGGGGCCGTCGGTGAACGCGGTGCCCGAAGTCGTGCGAACTAAAGAGAGAGAGAGAGAAGTGAGAGTTTTTCGACTTTTATCAAACCCTTTTTCGCAATATTTACGATTATGCCACTGAGGGTATTTTGATCGTATCTCTCTCGTTACAACTCCGATTTGAGCTCACTACATGTCTACGGACTCATCTCCCCGTGCTCTATGCAATGGTATAGTCGGAATTCCCAAATTCCTTCCCGATCAACAAGTCAACTTTAAAACTAATAAAATATTATATGGGCAAAATGGTCCTTTATCTTAATAGATTAATATTTACCAATTTATTTAGGACCAGGTCGTTACAACTTACATACTAAACTCGACGGTACAAGTGAATTTCATTAATAAACATAAAAAGATACACATAGTCAGGGGGGGCATAATGAGCTTTACCCTCAAATGCATCTCTATCCATAAATAAAAGTTCAACAAATACAAAAGCTAAAACTGGAGGCTTGACAATGAGAGACTCAGGAAAATTTTGCTCATCACATATTGGAGTAGATAAAGAAGTGCTAGAAGTCAATGTACTAGATGATGACCCATCATTCTTTTTCTTAAAAAAAAAATACAACAAATTCTTTGTTATCTTGGGATTCCGATTGTGATCCGAATTAATAAAAGATAGCCTATGAATAATATGTAGAAAGAATTTTAATCAAACATACCAACAAAAAATCAAACAAATTCTCATGATAGCATTTCAACAATACCAAACCAATAATTCATCCATAATTAAACTCTAGAATACTCAATTTTAACAAAATCCCAAATCAAAGCCCTAGAATACTTCATCCCTAATCAAAGCCTTAATTAATTTCAACAAAATTCCAAAATTATAATTCATCCCTAAACCCTAATACTCAATTTTAAATTATAATTATAATTAAAGATATATAGCAAATGAGAGAATGAGAATAATACTTGTTGTTGACAAAAGGAGAGGAGAAGATGTTGTTGCCAAGCTGCTCACCCAAGATAATAGAAGATGTAGCCAGTAGAGGAGAAGATGTGGTTGAGATGGCTTGAGTCCTCTCTTTTACTTTTCTTTCTAAGAGTTAATTTGGTATGTTAAAGTCATCGTCTTATAAATGCAATGTTTGAATTTTGTGGTTGAATTTTAATGATGAAATTGATAGAAGAGTTAGCAATAACTTGGATGCTTGACAATGTTCATTCCTTGTTTTTGGCTGTTGAATAATGTTAAATACGATTGAAAACTTAACGAAATAAAATACAATGCAGTATAAGTGCATGGTTCCACACAACTAATTAGTAGATTAGGCATAATTCATCTTGCAAAGGACGAGAGAAACTTATACCTGGCTAACGTTGTTTACATGATGACTCTCAGCATGTAAGGGATTGTGAGGGATTTACAACTACAGGGTTAAAATTAATAAAATTGAAACTATGGGGACCAAAAAATAACTGTATTTATTGTATGTGATTGTATTTGATAGTATTTGATTTTTTTATGAGATTGTAAGGATATGTTTTGTATGATGGACAACGGGCTGCAGTATTTTATGCAAAAAATTATGGACTCACGAGTCACGGCACACCATGATATACTGAAGACGGTCAATGCAATAGCTGGAGCACCCTCAAACCAGTTTACTATGATACAAACCAGAACTCAGTTTTCTTGTATGAAAGGATATAGTTGAAGATTTTTAGTCTTTTTGAAAGACTATATACATGCTCAAATGACTACAGTATGAAAGGATATAGTTTAACAAGCGCATCCATATTTTTGCTCAAAACTTACAGTTAATGCCCTGATTTCATTAAGGAACTCCTCCGAGACGCCTCCTTGCCATCAAGTGTTTGATGGAATTTCTTCACTGCAACAATGCTACTTGATGTTAGATTTACCTTGTACACACTTCCTTGTCCTCCCTTGGCGATGCAATAGACGACATCGAAACCATTGGTTGATTTCATGATTCCTCCACACATTTTTCTTCCATCAAAATTAGATATTGAAAAAAAACAAATGGTCTGGAATTGACTCATCGAATTCGTCGGTGGAAAGATCAAGATATTCAATGTCAGTTAATGATATCCAAATTCATAGGGTATTAGAGCATCCACAATGGACTCCCTAAACTACCTCCTTAGACAAATTTTAGAGAGGAATCGTAAAAATGCAACTCCAACTATGCTCCCTGTTCACCTCCTAAAATAGGGAGTCCTCTATCCTAAATTTGAGGAGAGAGAAAGGACTCCTAGTGGCTCCCTATAATTTAATGCTACTTTATTTAATGAATATTTCAAACCTTTATTTAATGCTAACTATTTTTTATTTTATTTTTTAATAGAGATGGACCAATAAAAAAAGAGTTATAACATTTATGACTCTCTAAATTAGGGAGTATGGTTGGAATTGAAATTTTTTAGAGAGGTCCTAAAATAGCTTTCTTATATTCTTAGCCAAATTTTAGTTAAGAAATAGAGAGCATCATTGTGGATGCTCTTAGGACGCCAAAGTTGATTGCCCTTCAACTTCAAATTCACCAAAAATTGTCGATCTCCCAAAGTCCTTCGGGACTACCCCGACTAAACTATTTGGGGAAATATCGATTTTCTACGCCTCAGTTAAAGTCAATGTCTTGCATTTATTCGTGCATTTAAATGCAAATGAATTTTCTTGTTGAATTTAGAAGAAATTGATAGTTAGCAACTTGGATGCTTGACAATATTCATATTTTGTCTCTGACTAAAATGTACCACATTGGAAAATTGACAAGCCCCACACATTTAGGCGGGCTGCAGTATATTGATTTTATAATAGTCCTAGCATATTTATGATACAGTATATTGATTTTATACATGTTTGTACGCACACAAACATTGATTAAAACGCAAAGACCTTGACTTCAGGTTCGTTTGGGACTCGCTTTTTGACAAAAGCAAAAGCACTTTTTATACCATGACTTTAGGGCTCGTTGGGGACCCGTTTTTAACAAAAGCGCCTTTATTATAAAAAGTTGAAAATTTTCCATAAGAAATCCAAGTACTTCATAAAAAAGTACTTAGGATTGTGCTCACTAAAAATGTTTTTTCAAAAAGTGCTTCTACGACCCAAACGTTCTTTTAAATTTCTCTGTCAACCGTGTCAAAAGTACTTTTTTAGTCCTTTCAAAAGCACTCTCAAAACAAATCTTTAAGGCTAATCAGTGGAAACTAGTACTCCTACAACTTGTGTGGTGTTTACTGGCGTATTATATATAACAGAAGGAAGGTGGTGTGGGATTGGGAAAGGAGGAGCGAAACTTGTACCAGACTGTCTATCATAAAAATGGTTCCCAGGGCTAACCACGTGATGAGTCTCTTCATCCTAGTGCTGTTGTTCTCATCCGAAGCAGCGTTTGCCAGAGTTTCCCACTTTTCAGAAACCAGTTAGTCTCTTTCCCAAATATATATACACACACACATACTAAGTATGTTCATATTCAACGAAACTTCAGTGTTTTACCGAAAAACTTTTTGCAAGGAGAGATGTTAATAGAGTTCATATATTATTGAATTACTATGCCAAGTGGGGCCTCACATTAAAGGGATCCTCATTTTTCTGGCAAACAATAGAAATCTCTCTCTAGAATGGCCATGTTTATGTATTTATGATCAATTGTTTATTATTAATCAAGTTTTTTATTGTCGTTGCAGAAGACAACAAAGGTAGCGAGCTTCTGAAGATGAATAATATTAACCTGGCAAAGAAAACATCCCCAAATACAGGCCATGGTATCGGGCAATCTCCTCAAACCCCACGATCACCACCGTAAGTTTCGGGATCGGAAACATTTGCTGACCGGCCCGGACTCAGCTAGCGGTACAATATTACAGCCGAGGGGCGGCGTCAATGAACAGTTAAGAGTGGTCAGCTGACCCTTCTCATATTTGGAATATATTGTATTTGGTTTTTATATTTACCAGTCATAAAATAATATGGAAATATGGCGTGGTTGATCAAGTTTTTTGGAATAACTTTCATTTAAAAATGAATAAAAAGTATGCCTACTATGTCAGATTCAATCGCATCCATTGCTAGTGGGCTAATCCAAAGTCTAAAGCTTGTGTCAAAATTTGGGTAAAAAACGTAGTATCACGGATCCGCCCAAAAGTTATGCAACTTACATTTTTATTTTGTTTTTTAATTATCAATAACTTAAAAGCACTAGCACGTAACCAATCGGAGGAAATTAGATTTTAAAAACTAAATTAGATGGCCAAAATGAGACTCGAGTAAAGATCATTGCTATTAAAAACAGTGTGTGGCAATGAGCTCGCCACCTTGCACCCAAGTTTGAATCCCCTTTATATATCAGACTAATTTAGTCTAATTTAGTAAATATCTATTCCATTGAAAAAACAGAATATGAACGTGTAACGTGTGCATCACATATATAACATGCTCCCTCTATTTATAAAGAATAAAAAGTAAAAATTCAGGGGCTCCTTAGAAATTTCGACACGGGAATCATGGCCTCTTCTCCTCTCATAGTATATTAAACATCCCTTCTAATATTATGATGAGTGTAGTTGTTGAAGAAGAGAAGTGAACCTCTCAACATAATTTCACTATCACTAAATAAATAATGAGGTTTTATTATTTTAAGTTCGACCCATTCAAGACGCGAAGTATCTTAATTACTATCCCTTGCTTCAAGGGAACACCCTTTGATTCCATCATAAAGAAACAGAACATGTGTCTTAAGCTGCTGCCCCTATGAAACGACCGACCCAAATTCCACTTTGAAATCCTGGCGAATCCAGTTTTAAATTGACACTGCAGTAATGGATCGTAAAAGACGAAAATACCAAAACAATAACATAAACCCAGGCCCTAACTCGTGGCTGCGCCTAAACAACTGTAGGCTGCCTCGTACCCTTCTTGAGGATCAAGCCACACGTAGTTCTTTCCTCTGTAGGACACATGGCTGGTTTGTTTCTGTAAACCCCACTCTAGGGCTGACATTTCTGGAGTATCCGGGACTCCGTTTTACGATCCGTCAAATACGATACGATCTTGGGAAAGTCTAGATTAACATAATTGAAATTGACTACGATCCAACGGTTCAAACGTATAGAACCCGGAAATCGCATACTAGGCGAGATCCGTTCGGGGTTCAAACGTTATCCGAATTAAGATCCGCGAAATCCTATGCGCTCGTGAGGACTAGGAGATCACTCTAGAACTGACTGTGGTCCCCACCCTGCTGCCCACGCGCCGCCACACGCGCTGGCAGCGCGTGGTGCCTAAAGCGATAACGCTTCGCCGGAAAATCTCAACATCTCGGCTCAAGACTCCTATCCTAGGTAAAACACCCTATTTGGAGCCACTTTTGTTCTTGGACCAACCCCAAAAAGTGGCCGGAAATGGCCGGAACAGTGACTCGAAAACCGGCTGAAACCTAACTCGTAAATCGAGCTATTTACGCTAGAAATTTCTGAAATCCTACCCAACCAGCAGCTAGAGCATGAAAAATAGCTAGAAAACCATACCTCACTCGTCCGATTTGGTGGCCGGACGACGGAGAACGAACGCTTGGAAGTTCTGTCAAAAACTGTCCAGCGCCGCCTGTTTCGTGGCTGTTTCCGGCGACTATGGCGGCGGATCATGGCGGCGAAGGGCTGGGGTTGGAAGAGGGAAGTTTCGTGGTTCATTTGGCACTGGTATTGCCTGAATCGGGGGTCGGAGCTGAGAGGAATCAGCTCAGAAAGTCGGCTCGTTCTCTCTGCCGAAACCCAGAAAAATCTGGGTTTATAAAATTTGAAGTTCGAGATATTTACGGTTCTGCCACTGAACTTCTTTTGCTCGTAACTCCTTCGTTACAACTCCGTTTTGAGTCCACTACATGTCTACGGACTCGTTTTGTCGCGCTCTACGCAACAGTACAACTGGAATCCTCAAATTCCTTCCCGGTCAAAAAGTCAACTTTTAAACTAATAAAATATTCTAGGGGTATTTTAGTCTTTTTCTCAAATAAATTAATAATTAAATATTAATTTTAGGTTTGGGTTATTACACCCTAAGTCGAACCTCAGGGTGCCTACATATCCAGTGCGGGAACCAAGCTACTCGTAGTTCAAAGAATTGCAATGAATAAATGACTCATTGCAAGGAAAATTTGATTTGAATTGTATTGAGAAGTGTTTGAGTAAATTTAGCTGAATAAATCAGGGATTTGATATTGAATTGTGTTTGGGAGCGAATTTGGTTAAGAATAAATCAGGAATTCTGTTCGGATTTAAGATTTGGAAATTAATGGGTAAGTGTGGCCCACTAATAAAGAATTTGTGTTTGAGAGATTTGAATTTAATCTCATTGAAATTTGCATGGGTAGATGACTCATGAAAACTTGGATGGTTTTGTACCATTTTTCTTATTGTCAATGTCCAAGAAAAATAATGAGCAATTTTGATTAACCCACTAATTTTTCTAAAATTGATATTTGCACTTGGAAAAGTGTTTTTGCGAATTTGGCTAGGATAAACCAAGGATTTAGATTTGGTTGTGGTTGCGTCTATTGGGATGTTAGACTACCTACGTACCCTTGACGGGATCAAACCGACGTAGTTCCAAGTAGATTGTTTAATTTGCGTGGTTTTGTACCACTTGGGCTTGTGACATAGTTTTGTACCAATTGGGATTTGGTGTGGTTTTATACCACTTGAGATTTGGTGTGGTTTGTACCACTTGAGTCTTCACTTGACTATTTGAGAATTAGTGGGACTTTTTTTTTATTTGACGGTGGCAGTTTCTGCCGATTCTTCCCTTTGAAATCGCCTACAAATGCCAAGTTTTTGGTCGGAGAAAAAGGTTGGGGCCGGAATTGGTTTGCAAGTGGTGATGCGAATTGGTGCCCGACGGCATTCTCATCTGAAAAACCGGCTACAGCGAGGAGAGAGAAATCGTCGGGAGGAGAGAGAGAGAGAGAGAGAGAGAGAGAGAGATTTGATTGGATTTTAAAAATCTGACTTTGGGATGTTTACGGTTGTGCCATTGCACTTCAGTTGATCGTAACTTCTTCGTTACAACTCCGATTTGAGCCCACTATATGTCTACAGATTCAACTCGATGCGATCTACGCAATAGTACCAATCATTTCCCTCAAATCCTTCCAAATTAAAAAGTGACCAAAATAGCCCTATCCCCATGGGCAAAATTGTAATTTCATAATTTTTTAATTTTTTTAAATTGAAAGAATACTTAAATTTGGGTTGGGATGTTACAACCTACTCCCCTTATGACAATTTCATCTTCGAAATTTCCTATCTATCATTCGAAGAGGTATGGGTACTAGGCTCGCATCTAGTCCTCAAGTTCCCAAGTAGCTTCCTTGCTTGACATGATGGGGACATAACTTCCTACATTTCCCGAACCTCATCATACCTTCCAAGGAGATAATTCCAAGAATACCTACTCATCAACTACAAATTCAACATCCTTGGATCAACTATCTGCATAACCTTTCTATCGGTATTGTGTCATTTTAGACTTTGCCAACGTCATCCTCACTACCTCTATTGTTCTCTGAACAAACTCCATCTACTCCAATTTTCTTTCACCAACCTCACTCACCTAGGAGCCATACAACGACTCATGTACAAGGCCTCATTCTTGTTTGTACCTAATAAATCACGATCATGAACTGACCGAAGGACCTCCTCTCGGCCCTAGCACCTACTTATGAACTGAAACGGCCACGTTTCGTTAGGCATTTCGCCCTTCTAAAAACAAAAGAAAAGTTGCAAAGGCAGAAACCTCTCGGCCTCGCGACGCGGTATTATAGGCGAAGCCGAAGACCGTAAAGGCCACGGCCGAAGATACTGTGGTTAAATCGCCACGTGGCCTTAGGGTCCCACGCCCATTTAATGAAGTAATGTCTCGGCTATCGCAGCAAGCCCAGTCGCAAGAAGCATTTAATGCACGAGGAGAGAGTGGTGAAGTCAGGATTTTGTAATGGAAATTAAAGTGGTTAGGCGCCAATATTCTCACAAGTAATCTTACAACTTGAGGTCAGATCACCAACCACCATACCAGGGCATTAAATGCGTTCCCACGGCCAAGGGATCAGAACCCACGATCAGGGCAGTGGCCGAGATTTACCAGGATCTATGGGGGTCACACCACCATGCTTCACAATCCCAAATGCGGATTTGACTACCCACTTGCCCCGATCAGACTCCACCATACAGATCTTTTCGGCTTCGATTGTCCCTCCAAGACTCCCCCTATAAATACTAAGCTCAATACTACATTCAAGGGGTTCAAACATCAAACCAAAAGCCTCCCACGGAGCAAATTATATTTTCCTATCATGCACTTTCAATACCTTTATTTGCTTTCCTATGAGTAGTGATAGACTGTAAGGAAAATCCATTCATCAATATATCATACGACCTTTGGTTTTCAAGGCGTCAAAGCACCATCTCTGTTATCATCTCACTCACCCCATATATCATACGACCGTCGCTCTTTGAGCAACGCGCCGGAGCACCGCCTAAAACCCGCCACCAACACGCCACTAAACGGCCTTGTAGCTCGGGCCGTGAACACGGCCGAGATCGGTTCCTCTCTCGGCCACAATCGTTTGATCGAGTCGAACTCAAAACAGGCGCATCATTTAACCATCTTCTACCCAAACCTCATCACCATCTCGACGCACAGTAGATGTGTTGGCACGCCCGCGCACAATCGCACCGCATCGAAGAAGGACATCACGTGTTAACTCACATCTCCTCGGCCGGAGTACCAGGCCGTGAGATTTGCGCCGCCAACAATTCTTGGGTACACACAAACAAGTTCTCATTTTCAACATTTTAACACTTCCCACCACCAAAATCTGTCCGTGTACCGTTCTCCTTTGTTAAAGTCCGTCTTAGAGCATTTCCACCAATTTGCCAAGGCAAAAGGTAAGGGGAGGCAAAGCCTATTACTATTCACATGAATAGTGCCTACCCTTGTAATTTTTTTGTTTGTTTTCCACCCATTGCCATGACAAAAGGAAATTACTATTCACAAAAAATTAATTTTATTTTTCATACTTAAAAGATTAAATTTTGTTTCTATATAATAAATATGTCATTGTATTTTTGTTTCTGTATACAATCGTGTATTTGATGGCTTTATTTGTAGCTATTATTCTACATGCATTGTTTCCCTTTCCAGCGATCCGCAAATTTTTGTGGTTGAGATGACTTGAGACCTCCTTTTCACTACTTTTCTTCAAGGTAAGGTGGTTTGGAATATGGGAGAATACTTTGAAGTCACCTTTGTTAAAGTCCATCTTAGAGCATTTCCACCAATTTGCCATGGCAAAAGGACCCCAAAGTTGATTACCACTTAACTTCAAAGTTGATTACCCCAAAGATTTGAAGTCACCTTTGTTAGGTCCATCTTAGATATTCAGTATCAGTCAATGATCCAAATTATGAGGGTATAGGACCCCAAAGTTGATTACCACTTAACTTCAAATTCACCAAAGAAGTCAATCTACCAAAGTCCTTTGGGATCACCCCGACTAAACTATTGGAAGAAAGATCAAGTTCATGAATTTGGGTTGCATGGCTAATCTCAGGCGGTATGCTACCAGTAAGATTGTTCCATGCGATCCGTAGGGTTGCTAACTGCGGACACTGTCCCCAGAGGTGTGAGATCTCACCGTGCAAGTTATTGTGGCTTAGGTCAATGAATCTAAGATTTGGATAGGCACCAAAGTCTTCAGATATATTGCCTGTCAGTTGGTTCCCTTCAAGATGAACTCACTAAGCTCTTGCAAGTTTTCAAGCTTTTGGGAATTGAACCTATCAAGTGGTTGTTGTGTGCTGTAAAGTTTTCTAGGTATCCGCCTCCGCAAAGATTTTGGGGCAAATAACCAGAAAAGTTGTTAGTGTCCAATTGCAATTCAGTCAACTTCATGAGATTCTCCATCTCTTGGGGGATGGAGCCAGAAAGTTGGTTATCACTGAGGTATAACTGCTATAGGTCTGTGATCACAATGATTTCCTATTCAACTATTATTTTGTAAGATTATATTTAAAGGATTAAATACATTTTTGGTCATTGGGTTTTACACAAAATTTCAATTTGGTCACTGAGAAAAATATTTAGCCAAATTGGTCACTGTACGTATTACCAAAAATTTATAATTTATAGACATTTTGTTATCTTAAGTTAACTTTCGTTTAAGTGGTTCACGTGCAATGCTTCTCTCAACATCCACGAGAAAAGCAAAACCATTCACATTCCATCCGTGGAAACACCTCCAATGCCTCCTCAACTACCCCACATTTGCAATACATATCTATCAAACCATTTCCTACATAGATATCTGCTTTCACACCATGCTTCCTTATGTAGTGGTGGACAACCTCTCCCACATCAAGTGAACCCACATGCGCACAAGCAGAAAGCACACTAGCCACCGTTATATTTCATCTAGTCTCACATTAGCTCCCATCATATCTTGAAAAAAATGCTCACCGCCTCAGCATGATGGTTAGCTTGAGAGTAACTGTTGGCGAGATTGATTAGGATTTATTTCCTATTCTATTTGAGATTTTATTTCTTTCCTTTTGTACAGTTGTCTTGTAATTAGGATTTTATTTATCAAACTATGATCATCTGAATATTGGTGGTTATTCATATGCAAATTGGGCAAGTATTGTAATAGATAGAAGATCCACATCTGGTTACTTCACATTCGTGGAAGGTAATTAGGTATGGCAACAAGTCGGGTAGGGACCGGGTATGACAATACACTGTCCACCAATGAGGGATTTCCAACAGTGTATTCATACTACTCTATCATTTCTCATTTGGATGGGGGAAGACTTTAAAGTCTTTCCAACACTTCAGTTAAAGTCATTGTCTTGCATTCACAGATTTAAATGCAAACTTTGAATTTTCTTGCCGAATTTAATTGATGAAATTGATAGGTAGTGTTTTATTTTATTTTATTTTTATAGAAGAAATTGATACAGAGTTAGCAACTTGGATGCTTGACAATGTTCATACTTTGTTTCTGGCTGTTAAAAATGTACCCCATCAGAAATACAATATATTAAAGAAGAGTTTGAGATTGATTAAAAGCCTCACACACCTATGTGGGTGGCATTATATTTTGATACAAAAGAGTCCTCCTCTCAGATGAGAGAAGACAATTTAACCTCCTTTTTTTTTTCTTTTTTCTTTTTTTTGTCATTCGCTATCGCTAGGGAGGGGGAGGGGGAGGGGGAAGGGGTAATATATTGGCTTTTTTTCTGTATACAATCGTGTATTTGATGGCTTTATTTATAGCTATCATTCTACATGCACTGTTTCCGTTTTCCAAAAAATATCCAGCAATCGACAAGTTTTTGTGGTTGAGATGGCTTGAGACCTATCTTTCACTTTTCTTTCTAAGAGGTAAGGTGGTATGTTAACTATTCATCGTCTTATAAATGCAATGTTTGAATTTTGTTCGCGCTAAATCTGAACAGATAAGAGTTTAGGCTAACTTACAAGTGTGCTGATGGTTGAGGATTGGAGTGACCTTCTTCCGTGATGTTAGAAGGTTTGAGCAGGAGCTGGATCCGAACTGAGGAGGGGATACCGATGTGGTACCTGCCGAAGGCCCTCCGATGCTAAAGTTAGTAACTAAGAGCGATTCTATTGACAGTGGAAGCACTTAGTCAAGTCAGAAAGTCTTACCACTTGGCTGGGCCAAGGGACTCTATTTATAGAGAGCATTTGTGATGCTCTTAGCACTTTGTTTCGATGTGGGACTCGTGGGAGTGTCTTCGGAGGTCGACACGTGCTCGGCGAGTTCTGCGAAGTTACGAGGTAATCTGCCGAATCGGATTGACATGATGGTTGGTCGCTCGGCAAACCATGCCGAAGGTTGGCGTAGAGACCGATGGTGCGTAATCGACCCCCTGAATCGGTAGAGCGTGCCGAAAGAACATTCGGTATGGCCCAGTTGAGCTGGTCTCTATTTTGAGGGTGTTCCACGTGTCACGACGTGAGTGGGTGGTCAGATATGGTACAAACAAATTTTAATGATGAAATTGATAGAAGAGTTAGCAATAACTTGGATGCTTGACAATGTTCAGTCCTTGTTATTGGCTGTTGAATAATGTTAAATACGATGGAAAACTTAACGAAATAAAATACAATATTGTATAAGTCCATGGTTCCACACAACTAATAGTATAGAAGGAGCTTTAGTTTTCACACACAAAATAGTTTACTAACTAAGTAAATAGGAATTCAATTTCAGCTAATTAGAATAAAGCCAAAAGCCAAAATATAGTACCTACGTTTACCATAATATAATTAAAGAACATCAAAATTACAAAATATACCATTATGCCATTATTTTCAAATTTCAATATTTAATTAGTAGGAGTTTTGAGAATAGTCTCCGTATTGGGCCCGATTGGCATTTTGATCGTTAAATTACTAAGGATCTGCATCCTCTCAATTACTTTTTTATCATTTTTGCTCCTTAATGTACAAACAGTGAACTTTTTGGATCCTTTATTTTAATTCTTCATCATATTTTATCTCCTTTTAAGTCTCTGTTCAAATGAATCTAATCCAGTAGTCAACTCTCATTTAATTTTCTTTTTTATGTTTGATTTCCACCACATTTGTATCTCTTTTGGGGTCCGGGTTTCAGGGAGGGGTGTTTGGGTAGCTTGGCATCCAATTTCACTATATATATGCTCACAGGCATCGAATTTCATCCAAGAACAAACTATCTCTCTCTCTCTCTCTCTCTCTCTCTCTCTCTCTCTCTCTCTCTCTCTCTCTCTCTCTGGGATAATGCTGGGACCATTGGTACAAGAGGAATTGTAGTAAACTATCAGAGTGAATATTGGAGTTTTTTAGGACTATAATGTAAATCGAGGATCAGTATACGTATGGGCCATTGATCAGAAGTAAAAATTACCTAATAAATTGACCATTTTGCTCTAATAATTGACAGAAAATGTAACAGAGATTATGATGGTAGGACCAAAGATGAAAATTGTTGAAAATTTATCCATAACAAAGAAGCTTCTAATTAACAAACAAAAAGGGAGACATAAACTCTTGTATCAGTAATGTTTTATTGGTATTCTTTTAAACTAACAAACCCTTTTCATATTTGACAAAATAGAGATTTTCAAAAATCTTTGGTTAAACCTAAGCACTTACCTAAGCAAAAAAAAAAAAACCAATTGAATTATAAGTAGAAGCAATATACATAAGGACTCTCCAACTATATGACATCCAATATATCACTCAAATGGCCACTCGTTCTCCTTATGGATCTCTTCTTCTTCCTCAGGAGTGAAATCATTCATGATGTTGAAGGTCTTGCAGATCTCTTTCGGTGTCTTTCCCTTGATCATGTCTGACACAATCTGGCAGGTCAAATCCAACAAACTCTTAAGCAAAAACAAAAAATGTATGCCAACAACTAGTGAGAAACAACCAAAACCAATAAAATCATATAATCAAATTAGAAACTACACTGCAAAGTATGAGAAAAAATAAACATATTAATAACTGAGGAACCAAATGCAAAACCATGATGAAAGTATTAAAACGGAAATAGAAACTGCAATTTTATGCATTGCAATTTCCGTTTTATGCATTGAAGTTTCCAAAACTGCAGTGCAGTTTCCAAAAGTCCAATTTTGAGTTCCCTTGCTTTTGGGTAGTTCTACTCTTCTCTTGCCCATCCAATTCCTCATTAGGATAGCCTCTACTCTTCAAATTGGTGAGGTTGAAGGCCAAGGAAAGAGCAAAAATCCAATTGTAATTAAATGAAAACTGAAATGTAGTTTCTAAAACTGCATTGCAGTTTTCAAAAGTCCAATTTTGAGTTCCCTTGCTCTTGGGTAGTTCTACTCTTCTCTTGCCCACTCAATTCCTCATCTAGGTAGCCTCTGCTCTTTAAATTGATGAGGTTGAAGACCAAGGAAAGAGCAAAAAACCAATTGTAGTTTCCAAAACTACAAAATAGTTTATGCAAAACTACAATGCAGAACCTGTATAAAATTTCACTGAACTAAAGCTTAAATGGTATTGCAAAATATCATATGACAGTGATGGCATCAACCATTTCCAAATCAAGACAAATGCATAGCCTATTTTATCTTGTTGGTGGGGATTGAGATTTGAACTTTGTGATGGTTGATGCTGCTGCTGTGGATAGTTTTGTTGCTGGTGTAAATGAGCCATTTTTAACTACAAATAAACAGACACTCTCATAAGCTAAAGGACAATGAACTTTTTGATAACATGTGGAAGGACGGAGGGGGAAAACACCACCATATCGACTACAACTACAAGCATAAGGAAATCTACGGAGATAAGAGCACCTTAGTCAGCATATTTGTATCTTCAATAGGCATAATAGGCCCAGCAAAGAATAAAGATTATGAATTTACATAAGAATTTGGTCATTTTGAGATTCTCAACTTCAAAGATAAACAACAACGAACAATTGAGTTTCAAAATTCAGAAAGAACGTCACTTTGATGCATTCAACATATATATTACCATAGTGTTAATATAGGATTGGAAACTAAAGAAAAGAAATTATCCAAACAGACACAACAAACTTTCTAATTGTAGGAATCTAAAAATCTATCCAGCCATCAAAAACTTAATGTGAGGTGCCATCCTTTTAAAGTCAAATTGTTACCACCTGATTTGATCTCCTGAAACAAAAGACTTTAACATGTAAGCTACAAGCATAATTATACAATACCAACACAATCCTTTTAAACTCTTTGCAACTCCTGACTCTGCAACTTGTGCCTTAACGAAGAACTTACAATCGCCACGCGCAGACATGGCAATAAACTTGAAATTAACTTAAACTTGAAACTTACATTTCGCCGGAGGATCTTATACTAATGGTCAAGATCTGCATCGAAGGCCTCCAATCGTTGTTGACTGCCATTAAGCAATTTGATCAGCGAGTCCGGTGCGATCCGTGTTTTAATCTGGTTTTCGATGATGGGGCTTACTTCATAGCAGACTCAGCACTAGGAAGAAGAGAGATCTCTATGGACGACGTCGTAGAGAGATAGAGAGAGAGAGAGATCTAATTTTGACTAACGATTTAAATAGAAAAAAGGTAAAATTGTATTTTACCTCTATAATTTAGACAGACCCAACGAATCTGGGCCTTCTCTTTGGCCTAATCCAAAATAACAATTCTTTTCTAAGTATTAAAACCCAAACTAAAATACTCAATGTCTCAAATACTAATTCGTAAAGTTAGTTATGTCTAATACCTAATTTTTCTTAGAAGGTAAAAACCCACGTATTATATTAATCGATGAGGCAAGCACTCACAAGAAATTATATACCTATGCATTAGGTAAACACCCAAATATTGAAAACAAAATATGTTTACTACTTATCACGTTGATACGTGGTGTTTAAGCATAGCGTAGCCACAAATAAAAAACTTCAGAAAAATAATATCAACAAGAGAACTATTGATGATGTTTTCATGTACCTAATATATAGGTACTATGAGCTAACGTGCTTTATATTAATCTATATATATATATATATATATATATAAAGCAAAATGTAGAGAATGGTGAAACATTCAAAATACCAAAAAGTGTATTTGGTTAATGCAAACATTAAGAATTGAAATTATTAATTAAATGAGGATAATATGGTAAATTCACACTTTTTCATATTAAAAAAAGTTAAAATTAAAAGAAAAATAAGATAATTCATCCTATTTTTATGGAACACAACAAGCCATTATCTTTTTTTATTCTAAAATAAATTTAAATTTTTAAAAAAAAAAGCCTCTAGCAAACGATGAAGCCCGTGGGGAGAGGCTAGTATATAAAAAGCAAAAGTCAAAGAATGGTGAAACATTCAAAATACTAGAAAATGCCCTTAGTTAATTCAAACATTAAGAATTAAAATTATTAATTAAATGAGGATAATATGGTAAATTCACATTTTTTCATATTAAAACAAAATTAGATAATATGTCTTATTTTTATGGAACACAACTACCCATTATTTTTTTCAATTCTAAAATAAATTTAAATTTTTTTAAAAAAAACCTCTCACTGACGCGGAATTAATATATGTATATATATAGGTAGAATTTTCTAATGTACCTGGTTACTAGGTAATATAAGATTATGTATCTAATTACTAGGTAAATGTAAGATTATGGACATAACTTAATAGGTAAATATAGGATTGTACCTGATTATTGGGGGAAGTATGAGATAATATATAATCTACCTAACATATAGGTATTTTGTTATTTTCAATATACCTTTTTTTTTTTTTTTGGTTTCTTCAATTTACCTAATAAGGAGGTCATAAACAATAAGAAAGAAAGCCAACAATTTTTTTTGGGTTAAAAGAAGGAAAAACAAAGACAACGTTAATATACAAAATTATGGATGCAATTAATAGAATTCATGGATGTAATTAAAAGAAGGAAAAAAAAAGAAAAAAAGGCAACGTAATTAATATACCAAAATCATTATGGTCATAAGCACTTAATTTTTTTAATTAATTATGGTCATAAACAATTCTTTCCCGTAATTATCACATAAATTTCAGTTATCCGATTGAAGGCATAAGAGGCAACATTGGAACAAAAAATAATTTTAAAAAATAAAAATAAAAAGATTACATCATAAAATATTTAAAAAATAATGTAATCCTATGTGGCACAAAAGTCAAAGGACTTGTATCAAATTCACAAACTTCGAGGATTAAAACCAACTTTTCAATGAGAATTTGGATCTATATCGACTTTTCTGTAAAAAGTATTCCTACTATGTCAAATTCAATCACATCCGTTGCTAGTAGGCTGATCCAAAAGTCTAAAGCTTGTGTCAAAATTTGGATAAAAAACATAGTATTACGGATCCGCCCTAAAGTTATGCAACTTACATTTTTATCTTGTTTTTTATTTATCAATAACTTAATAAATATTAACTTAAAAGCACTAGCACGTAACCAATTGGAGGAAATTAGAAATTGAAAACTAAATTAGACTGGTAAAATGAAACTCGAGTAAAGAACATTGCAATTAAAAAGAGTGTGGCAATGAGCCCACCTTCCTTACACCCAAGTTCAAATTCTCTCCCCGCATATCAAACTAATTTAGTCTAATTTAGTAAATATCACTTATATTGGGAAAAAAACAAAAAAAAAGAATACGGACGTGTAACGCGTGCATCACATCACATATATAACATGCCTTCTCTCTATTCATAAAGAATAAAAAGTAAAAATTTAGGGGCTCCTTAGAAAGTTCGACAAGGGAAACGTGGCCTCTTCTCTTCTCATAGTATATAAAACATCCATTCTAATATTATGATGAGTGTAGTATTATCGAAACATTAAAGTCACCAACGATTGCTCATAAAGTCTATCCATGCATAACCATAAGGTACAAATCCATCTAAATAAAGGAACCCAGTGGGTGTGGTGAACAATTGAAACAACATTATTTCATAATAATTTCTAATAAGCACTTGTTTCATTCAGCTAAAGCATAAATTAGTAACAGACATAACTTAATACATCAAGCTAGTTATATAAGTGCAGGATCAAACAAGATGCACTAGATATGGAAGCTCTCATGGTAACCAACAAAAAGCCAGAGAACTGTTTAAGACCAAAACTTTTGCTGCTCAACCGCCTACTATTTCAAAACTTGTAGCAGTTTGACAATCGATCCTTGTCACTCATGCCAAAATTTGTGATATTTGGTTGCAGAATGAAACATGGAGAGATTCCGAAAGGCAGCACCAGCAGCAACCAAGGATGAAGAGATATCCATCAAAAGGATTTCTTCTCATAAGAAACCAGCCCATGAACTCCACCTTCTACTTGTGCTGCTCCTGTTCTTACCTGCACAATAAAATACATTATCAACTGACTGAGAAAACCACATTAGTTCTTAATATGATCGCCATAACATCCCAGGTTCCATAAGCAAAAGTTCATACTAAGAATTGGTGTGACAGATACGTCACACCTACACCTTTGATGTAAAAGTACACCCAGCTAATTGAAGCTAAAATTGTGCAAGTCTAGGTTAGGTGATCAACCATTTCAGCACATTAAAGGCCATGAAAGCTGCTGCAAATACTTTTGACATATCCAGCTGACCCTCAGGGGACCACATTAGCCCTAATTTGGACTTTAAAGGGGCCCTGAACCTAACTCCCTACTCTCTGTTTTAACACATAGCTCTTTTCTATATGTCAGTGTTTGTATATGATTGACACCCAATAGTAGTATTCTAGAATAACGTTTCTTTCCCACTTTTGTTGGTAGTTCCACTTGAAAGTGGCGAACTAGAATACAAAAGATAGACGGAACAGACAAGAAGAGTGAGTTATTGCAAGAATCATCGATTGCACCACCATTTCTCATTAACGCATAGAACTGAAATGACTTTCTTGACAATAATGCCATGAATAACACAACTTCTTATGCAAAATGGACTCCATACCTCTAGCCTTAAAACGCTTGTTCTTAGGAGGTCGTGACCAGATTGCAGAGAAGAAGCACCAAGATCTTGGAAACCTTGTTTCACAGCTTGCATTGTGTAAGGTATGAACTTCAAAACAGAACCTTTGTCTGCAACTGCCCCAACCACCCCCTGTGCAATTTTCAGCTTAGCTGTATCACCCAAGTACCTTTGGTCGCTGCCTTTTGTCATTGCTTCAAGAGATCCCATGCCTCGATATTTTTTTATTCGACGACCATTCTGGTACAGAGAAATGAAATTACTAATATTACAGACACTAATTCCTCAGTACAGGTTAAGCATGCTGATAGCTAAATCAACAATAACAAAGAAATAACAAAAAGAAAGTTGCTTCTAAAAGGGCAAGTATGCTGAAAAAAGCCAGTACAACTACGTAAGGTAAATAATTAGAATTATGCATATTGTTCAGACATAAGGAAAGATGTGCACATCAAGAACACTTCAGTACCAATCAAAACAACCAGACAAATCTTTGAAAAGAATTATGGCCCGGAGAAACAAAGCTGTGGAAATTCTTCTCCACACAAGCTATAAGGTTAAATATTCAAATTCTTTTATCAACTACCAAACATAACAGAGAAACTAAAACACATCGAAGTGAGAGAGGGAGAGAGAGGCTGCCTATAAATATAACCTAACATCCAAGAATTACACATCGTGTGTATGGTAGGTTTAATAAGCACAATGACCCTGTGTCCAAAAACAAAACAATAATAAAAAAAATTCAATCAATTGCTCCCAACATGATAATAACTAACAAGCAAGAAATGCTGTCCATCCGTGGGTAGTGCAGTACCCCCCGCTATAAATTCAGCTTTAACACGCATCCATGAAAATCCAAGACTGCACTTAGGCCTCAAACTTGTGAAGTTCTAGTCATCACAGAGAGAGTGCATGTGAACATGCCAATGATATTCCTAATTACGTGAAAGCACTAAAAATCGATGAAAAGCCAAACACACATCAATCAAGTAAAACTATTCTATACAATTATAACTGAAGCAGTCCAAAAAGGATGAGAAATAAGTCAGGATATGTGGGAAATTTAGACACACATAGCGTCATGCTAAGTTTCTTTACACATTCATAATTCTAATATTTTGTAAACCTGAGTACTAACCTCCTTCAACAAAAAATCATCAAAATAATTCAATGAAATACAAAAAAACATATTCAAGTAACACTCACACAGGGTAGAAGTGTGAAAGTAAAGTTTTAATTTCTGGTGTGAGCAGCATATCTGTTCTGGCAATAAAAGATGCGCCATCTCCCTGACATACCTGATACTCATAAGCCCCAGGAGTCTCGGTGCTTCCAGCTAAGAAGCTTCCCATCATGACAGTTGAAGCCCCAAGGACCAAAGCCTTGACAATGTGTCCAGAATTGGAAATTCCACCATCAGCAATGATAGGCACGCCACTTTGTGAAGCAATAGATGCAACCTTGTAAACAGCAGTTGCCTGAAACATATTACCAAAACCGAAACAACTTTAATAATAAAATGGTATAACCATCAGCAACCCTTAAAAAGAACAAACCCTTGTAACCAATAACATAACTTCCAATCCATTCACCTCCAGATTCTACAAAATCTTAATTTAACCACCACCAGTCATAACACAACCTAAAGCATCATTCACAAAAACAAGTAAACAAAAAAGAAAGTATTTTTATACCTGCCCCCGCCCGACGGCGCAGACCTCTTGTGTGGTACAAATGGAGCCAGATCCCATTCCAACCCTCAACCCATCAACACCAGCCTGAATCAAATTCTGCGCCTGACTCACCGTCACCACATTCCCACCAACCACATCCAAATTCGAGTAAGTTTTCTTCACATACTTAATCATCTCAATCTGATAAATGGAGTTCCCCTGAGAGCTGTCCAACACCACCACATCAACCCCTGCCTTCACCAACCCCTCCAATCTCTCCTTATCTGTCTCCCTTGTCCCGATGGCAGCCCCGACCCGCCACGCCCCTTTGGGCCCCACCGTCCCCACCCCCAATTTCGGGTACCCTTTAATCCTCTCCACCTCCTCCTTCGCTACCACATCCACAACCTCATCGTCCCTCACAGTCGCCACCACATCTCGCCTTTTCTCCTCCATGTGCTCCCCAATCCGCCCCAAATCGTAACTCCACGGCACCGTGAAGTCCGTACAGTTCACCATGTAATCGTAAATCTTCACCTCCTTGTCTCCTAATTTCGCCCAATCTCTACCCGCCACGTACCCCAAAAGCTTCGAACTGGGACTCCCATTCTCAGTGACCAGGACGTAGGGGTTGGAAGAGTCGAAGACGTCGTCGGATTGGATTCGATCGCTTGGAGATTTGAAGACGGGATTGGAGAGAACCGGGACGCGGCGGGATTTGACGGCTTTAACCATGTGGGCTTGCTCAGACGGCGTCGTGTTGGAGTGGATGATGCCGATGCCGCCGAGGGCGGCCATGGAAATGGCCATGTGGGCCTCGGTAACGGTGTCCATGGGGGACGAGACGCAGGGGATCGAGAGGGGGACGCGGCGGCTGAGGCTGGTGGCCAAATGGACGGAGTCGGTGGGAAAGTCGATGTAGTGAGGAAGGAAGATGACGTCATCGTAGGTGTAGGAGTAGCCCTGGTTGAAGAGCCGATCGGAGGAGAAGCCGTCTTCGAAGATTGAACTTGACATTGCGGCGGCTAGGGAGAGAGAGAGAGTTAGGAAGCTAGGATATAGGAGAGAGGAGAAAATAAAAAAGTAGGGGTTCAGTCAGGGGCGTGCGTTGGAAGCGGCTAGTGAGTTGCGAAATTATGGAGGGAAACGTCCAAATTTATTGGTTGGGTGTGAGCGGGTGCATGGTACTCACTGTTCCTCTTTTTCCTTTTGATTTTTTTACGTGATTTATTTTCATGTTATCAAATATTATAAGCTTTTATACATGCATCAATCAAGAAGCTAAAGTAAAGTCATTGAACCCTTTTTTGTTGCTCTTTCTTTTCCTTGTGTAAAGTTGTTTACTTTAATTCATTCTTCCAACATCTAAGTGAGATTTAGTATATAATAACATCCTCAGTGGTCGACAATGGCATAAATTTGAGTAAATAAAATGGTTTAATTTTAAGTGGGTCATCATAGATAAATAAATAACATAATTTGATACATATAAGATAAGATTAATCTTCTAGTAGATTAACCACGTGGCCACATTAGTATAAGAGTTTCCAAGTCTTGGGATAATATATATTAATAAATATATAAACCTTGTCATGGTAGGTAGGTTACAAGGAGGGGTGAGCACGGGTGGGTTTGGAACTGTAGAAAGCTCTTTCATTAATTGTACTAAATCTCTCAGTAGAGTAATTTCTCTTCCATTAATCAATCATTAAGTCATTTAACCGATCGGTTGATTAACTGTAAGTTCAGTTCGGTTGGTTCAGTAAGTCATTAAAAAAAAGGTTCTTTGATTTAAGTCCAAAATTCCTAGCCTTCTTTGGGCATAGTCCACACCTTTTTTGCTGTAGATTTGGGTCCATTGATTTTTATTAATTTTTTCATGTGTCAATTTTACCATTTGAGGTAAATAATGAAAAAATATTAATTGAAAACCCAAATTAATCTATTGATTCTTTCCTTCTAAATAAATTTCATATTTTAAATTTTGAATCCTTCTATTGCCGTCATGACATAAAAGAAGTTCATATAAAACAATGAAAATAGGAGAATTATTGATGATATCTTCCCAACAAATATTTACCTGACTACTAGGTAAATAGGATATAATATACCTAATTATTAGGTAAATATAAAATAATGTACCTAAATACTAGGTAAATATAAGATAATGTACCTAAATACTAGGTAAATATAAAATAATGTACCTAACACATAAGTAGTATACTCTACTATACCTGATAAACATGTATATTTTAGAGAAAATGTGTGGATTTGAGTGATACAACCAATAATCGTAAAATGCCACAACAAAAACATGAAAAAAGGAAAAACTGGAAGATAATTAACTATCAAGGAACAAAGGAATCGAAAATGATGTGGGGGGAAAACACAAAACCCACTTGTGTTAATGGTTAATTGCATCTTAATTAAAGATATTAGGTGGGAATGAACTTTACAGCAACAAAAAGGTGAAGAAAAAAAGTGAGCTAAACAAAATCAAAAGTAAAACAATGAGGAATTGTATTATCAAAGAAGAAAACAAACAAACAAAATCAGTGAATAACAAAAGTTGTGGCAAAGAGTAAAAGAATATTTATGTACCTTGTGTACAGGTTGCCATAGTGTAAGAATACAAAGCCACAACATGCCAACGTTCATATAGGAGCATGACTGAAATATAATAGCTATTTCAAAAATTATAGGAGACGTGATGTGATTTGTGGCAGTATTTTCCGTTTATATCATTTTGACAATATCATAATTATTATGACAAAAATTAATTTCTTACCTTATTTAATTTTAGGACCATGATGGGAATAACAAAGTAATTTAACAATGAAAAAAATAATATGTAAATATCAAAAAAACAAAACAACAAAAAAACGGAATGTAATCATACGTGGCACAAAAGTCAAAGGACTTGTATCAACAACAACAAATACAAGGATTGCATCTGACTTCTATTTTCGATTTTGGACTTATACCGAATTTTATATTAAAAAAATACCAATAATCCAATTTATCAAAGTAAGAAATGAAATAAATTAAAATTAAAGTTACAAACCAACATAAAACAGATTCCAAAACCCTTATTCCTTGCTGCAGCTTACTGTTAAAAAAAAAGGCAATAAGGAACATATTCCCTTCTACTGTTATAAAATAAATAAAAAAGGGCAAAAGGAACATAATCCCTTCTACTGTTATATTAAAAAAAAAAAAGCAATAAGGAACATAATCCCTTCTACTTTTTATATTGGAGTTGGCAAAGCAAATACTTTGCCCATTATGATCAGTTGATTCATTTGCCTTTCAACCTAAAAATAAAAAAAAAGGTTTGCTTTGCTCCAAATTATGGATCGTCTGTTTCTCTTTCTAGTTGTACTTGTACTGGTGGAATGCTTATACACAGCAGAGGAAGAGAAAGAAAGAAAAAAGACCTACAATCTGTAGCAGGAAAGTTATTGAAATCTACATTCATCAGTGAGCAACCAGTAACCTACATAATTTTTACTTACAAAATTCCTGTTCAAATTATGGTCACATACACCGAAATTTTGTACCTTTCGTGTCGATAAATTGAAAAGGAAAAAAATAAAAAATAAAAATGATCTGCATTGTGATTGTGATTGTGATTGTGATCTTGTCTCCTCTGATCAATAATAGACAAAGTGGCACCCATCATAGCCTGTGGAAGAAGACATCACCAAAGATAATGGATCAGTATTTATATAACCTAAAATGCTTATAAATAAATACTAAGTTTCTTTGTTGTGTGGCTATAATAATAGTTTTGAAAGATATGCACCATTGATTTATGAACTTACTTGGATCGACAGTGACTAGCATGCCAGTTCCTCCAAACTCACAAGTGCCACCAGCAACCTTCGTCCTTTGCCAGAAGCTATTGAAGGCATAGGAAGCATGGGCAAACAATGAGTTGGGCTCAAAGCACGGCCCACTGGGCTGAATGGGCCCGCAATCTGCTCCCGATCCACAAGCATAATTCATAGCTTCTTGAATGATTGGGTCGGGCACTGACGGCTTAGCTACGCACCACAGGGCCGCCTTTGGGCCTCTTTTCGGAGTCGGTGGTGTGGTTGGTGGGGGGAAGATAATAGGAGGCTCGAACACCAGCGGGCTTGGCTGAAACCCGAAAGGAGATGGCACCGAAGAAGGTGGGTTTGGGACAAGGGCCGGGGGCTGGGCTCATAATCAGGTGGGCTTGGGATATAGATAGTGGGACTAGGTATGAAGTCTGGTGGGCTTGGGACTATGACAGTTGGGCTTGGGACAGTTTCGGGTGGATTAGGAGTGGATTCGGGTGGGCCTGGGATAATGATTGTTGGGCTTGGGAAGGTTACGGGTGGATTCGGAGTGGAGATAGATTCTGGTGGGCCTGGGATAATGATAGTTGGGCTTGCTGGTGGGCTTTGAATAGGAAGGATTGGTGGATAGGGTATTGATGGAGTCGGGGTAAAAATTGTAGTTGGGGTTTGTGGGGTATTGGGTGCAGTTGTACAATAAGGAGGTGCATTTTCAGGCAAGGAAATTGGAGCCAATGAATCGTAAGGTGGCAATGTAAGTGGTGAGCTCACACCATAGGGCTGGATTTCCTTTGATCCCTCCAATGGAAAATCAATTTGCTTAATTAACTTCAAATTCTTTGCAGCTTTGAGAAACAGACTTCTCTGATGTGCTGGACTTGGAACAGCTTTTAGTAATCTCATTGATCTTCTTGCCTCTGCCAAAACATTTAGGCTTATCAACTAAATTTCAAATCATCTCTAAATTCAGTGTCTCCAAGGCTTACAATGCCATTTGGTAAACTTCATTGTCTCCTGCATCTAATTATAAAACGAAATAGGTTAAATACGACGGGTTGTGTATTCTTTAAAGAAGAGGCTTACCACATTGACAGAAGGAAATAGTTGCCAGAGCCAAATAGAGAAAAAGAATGCAAATTCTTGTCTGCTCTTTGTTTGTGGCCATGACTTGCAACAATACCCAAAACTCCAAGTTAAGCTTCTTCTTCTCCTTTTGCTCCAATTCCCACAAAACCCAAAGACTAGAAGCAGGCAGAGGCAGGCATGCAGAAGAAGCTTTTGAATATATAGAGAGGCTAGCCAAGGCAGCCTTGGACCTCCCTAGAATTGCCCAAAAGATAGGGTAAATGGTAGACAATTGGCTAATTAAGTTGGCCATAAAGATTGATTCTTTAGCAGTCCAACTTTCAGTCACTTTGCTCAGAAATGTGTGAATGAAGAAATACAAAAAGGGTCAAAAGGGTCTAAGAGAATGTGTATTTCATTGGAAGGTGAATTGTTCAGTCACAACCTGCATAAACATCTTTTTGCCTCATTAATAGTTTTGCATGCAGAAAACCATGGAATATATGCTTGCTTGATCTTGAAAAAAATGAAAGTGTGGTTTTTTCTGCCCTTTTGTGTTGCTTGCTTTCTACTCAAAGCTCTCTCTCTCCTCTCTCTCCTCTCTCTCTAAGTGGGGAAAACCAAACCAAGATACAAAGGTGTATATGCGATATTCAAATCAAGAACTGGTTTTTTTTTTTCTTCTGTTCTCTAAGAATGCTTGTGACAATCATTTTTGTTCTGATTGCATACCCGCTTGGATTTGCTTTGTCCAAATTATTTTTACATCTTTAGTTAAAAGTACATGTGTGCAGGCTTGATTATCAAAACATATAATGCCTTTGTCCTAATTATGAAACATCAAGTTAAAAGTACATTTGCAGGTTTGAATACGAAACATAATGCCTTTAACAAATTGCTCCCAGAGGTTATTCTGAACACCATGTCCCCACCAAGGATTACTTATAATCTATTGGATCTCTGCAAAATGAAGGGTGCTTAGTGCTCTAATGCTCTTGACAAATCTAGAAATTAAGGCAATGCCATATTCCTTAAGCGTGGAAAAGTGAACTTGTAGATCGAGTACATACATGTAACATGCAGCAAAAGGCAGTCTTATAGCCTTGAGATTTTAGAAACAAACTCCCCCTCCATGTTCTTTTATTCGGGGTAGCTTCCAATCAACCTAGTATTAGATTCAAAAGCTTAGTTAATCAATATGGTACGACCTTGTAGTTCAAGTGATTAAAAGTATTCATTTATGCATCTGAAAGTCATGTGCTATGTTATCTGTGATCGACTTAAGCTGACTTTTGGTTCAATTTTGAAGCTTGACTTAGGTTCATTGTGAAGTTCTTAAGTGTTACGAAACTCGCCAATTTGTTTGATACATATGGGTTACTAAACGATCTCCAATTTGATTGATTTTTTATTTAAGAAATCATCTTTAAATTGTGATTTAGAAAATGCATAATTTCGATTATGACATATATATGGTGAAGATTCATTAATCACAACTGGATGAACCATGCACCTAAGTATGGTACTTGTTAGACATGCTCATAATCAAATTGCATAAGCTATAACTCTTCATCTTAAACACAAATCTCTATAAATCATTATATCATCCAAACACAAGTTCGATCCTTCTCTTTTATATCAACGGAGAGTTGATATGAACAAAACAATCAAATTATACACGATGTTTTTCATCAAATCGTTTTTCTTAAAATCACATAAACTTACCTTATTACACATATACACATTTTATACGTATTTTGCTAATCTCATTGTCATATATATGGTATACGATGTAAAAAAAATAGGATTTACCCTTACAAAAATAAACATTACCAAATTACCAACCAATTACCAATGTAAATTTTGGAAGTTAAACCAAAATGTTGACGGTTTGACCTGGAGTATTAAAACGAGACTTTCAGCTCTTTGAGTCACAGTACGGTAACGGTGCCTGCCCATTGGTACTTCAGTCTGCTGGTACTTGAAAGCTAGGGTTTAAGCTCTGCTGTGAAGAGGGGCATATTTTCAACAGTCGGGTAAGCATTCAAGCTCTGTAAACCCTAAATTTGATCCAAAATCATAGTTCTGTATAACCAGAACTCAATGATTTATAAGAGGAAGCTGTGCCCTATAAATTTTTGTAGACTCACCAAAACCCCTACCTTCAGCTCTGCATTTCACGATTTCAATTCACGGAGTCTCTGTACAAATGAACTCAATAGTTGTGGAGGAAGTTTCAGGTTATGGAGCTCTATAACGGGTTTCAATTTAATTTCTCCTAGATTTTCTGTACCAGAAAAACCCAATTTTGTGAGGAGCTCTGGGTTTTCGAGTTCAAATTTCGTTGAAAACCCATTTTCTTTAGGCCCTGGTTTGATTAGAAAATACTCTTCTGGGAAGAACAGGGATGAGTGGACTGAGGAAATTGAGTATTTGGATGAATCAGGCAGTGTAATTTACACTGGAAAAGGTATACGGTCCGTTGAGCCAGGGCTCGATGATCATGTAATGGTGGGTGAGTTGAAGAAGCCTTTTTTGAATGCCTCTGCGATTGCTAAGATTGTTGAGGTTGTGAAGAGGTGGAAATGGGGGCCTGAATTAGAGACCCAATTGGACAAACTCCAGTTTGTACCAAACATGACTCACATTACTCAAGCCTTGAAGGTTATTAAAGATGGTGATGGGGCTTTGACGTTGTTTCGATGGGCTAAGAGGCAGCCTTGGTATTTACCATGTGATGAGTGTTATGTGATATTGTTTGATGGCCTAAACCAAAGTAAGGACTTCGATGGAATTCAATCATTATTTGATGAGATGGTGCAGGATTCAAGTAATAAGGGGGTTTTATCATCTAGCGCATATAACCGTGTCATTCAGTTTTTGGCTAAAGCTGATAAAATGGAGGTGTCGTTTTGTTGCTTTAAGAAGATTCAAGATTCAGGTTTCAAAGTTGATACCCAAACATATAATTCGCTTATAACCCTGTTTTTGAATAAGGGTTTACCTTATAAGGCATTTGAGATATATGAGAGCATGCAAGCTGCAAACTGTTCATTGGATGGATCAACCTATGAGTTAATGGTACCAAACTTGGCAAAATCGGGCCGCCTTGATGCTGCATTTAAGCTCTTCCAAGAAATGAAAGAAAGGAATTTTAAACCCAGCTTTAATGTCTTTGGATCGCTTGTTGATTCAATGGGAAAAGCTGGGAGATTGGACATGTCAATGAAGGTATACATGGAAATGCATGGTTATGGTTTCAGACCATCTGCTCCCATGTATGTTTCTATGATTGAGTCATATGTGAAGGCTGGGAAATTAGATGCTGCCCTTAGGCTTTGGGATGAGATGAAGAAAGCAGGCTTTAGGCCTAACTTTGGGTTATACACAATGATTGTTGAGTCCCATGCAAAGTCAGGGAAACTTGATATTGCAATGGCTACCTTTACAGATATGGAGAGGGTTGGATTTCTACCCACTCCATCTACATATTCGTGTCTATTAGAAATGCATGCTGCCTCAGGACAAGTAGATTCTGCTATGAAGCTGTATAACTCAATGACCAATGCAGGTTTAAGACCAGGTCTAAGTACTTACACCTCCCTTTTGATGCTCTTGGCTAATAAGAAGCTTGTGGATGTGGCTGCCAAAATTTTACTTGAGATGAAGACCATGGGATATTCTGTTGATGTGAGTGCTAGTGATGTTTTGATGGTGTATATAAAGGATGGTTCTGTTGATCTTGCCTTGCGGTGGCTACGTTTCATGGGTTCCTCAGGGATTAGAACAAATAACTTTATAGTCAGACAGTTGTTTGAGTCATGTATGAAGAGTGGTTTGTATGAGTCAGCAAAGCCTCTCCTAGAAACATATGTGAATGCTGCTGCAAAAGTAGACCTCATTCTTTACACATCCATTCTGGCCCATCTTGTCAGATGCCAAGAAGAAGAGAACGAGAGGCATTTGATGTCAATACTTGGTGCCACAAGACATAAGGCACACGCTTTTATGTGTGGACTCTTCACGGGCCCAGAACAGAGGAAACAACCAGTCTTATCTTTTGTGAGGGAATTTTTTCAAGGTATTGATTATGAGTTGGAAGAGGGGCCTGCTAGGTACTTTGTTAATGTTCTCCTGAACTACCTTGTTCTTATGGGGCAGATAAACCGAGCTCGATGTGTTTGGAAAGTTGCCTACGAGAATAAGCTTTTCCCGAAGGCGATAGTTTTTGATCAGCAAATTGCTTGGTCCCTGGACGTTAGGAACTTATCAGTTGGAGCTGCACTAATAGCCGTTGTGCATACTCTCCATAGGTTCAGAAAAAGAATGTTGTATTATGGTGTTGTCCCCAGGAGAATTAAATTGGTCACGGGACCGACTTTGAAGATTGTGGTTGCACAGATTTTGAGCTCGGTGGAATCTCCATTTGAGGTTAGCAAAGTGGTGCTGAGGGCTCCGGGAGACGCTGTCATGGAGTGGTTTAAGAAACCTATTGTTCAACAGTTTCTTCTGAATGAGATTCCATCAAGGTCTGACATCCTCATGCACAAACTGAACACTCTTTTTCCTAGTTCTGCACCTGAATTGAGATCTCTGGCCCCTCCCAAAATGCTCATGACAAGGAAAGCGATGTAAGCATTAAGGAGATTTGAGATTAGGTCCAGGCTACGCACTTGTGAAATGGAAATGTGTAACTTGTTGATTTTTGACCTTTGTCTGAAAATAATGGAACATGTATATAATCTTCAATTTTTTCAGCAAGTTCCTTTTTCTTACTCTTCTGGTTTTTGCTTTGGTTTTTTGAATGGAAATACTTGAAAATTATAGTCTCATATCGGTTGTCAAATTTTGATGTATCATCTATGACATGATTCTTGGTTTGTAGCCGGCTTCCAATTCCCAGTACTCCATGAAAATTTTGGGTTATCTTTCATGCGGAATTGTTTTCTTGGGGGAGCAAGTGATTCCACTAAAACCAACTTAAGTCGTTTTTTTTCAATATATAGCTAAAAACTGAAAGCTGGAATCATTGCCAAAACGAACATGGCATAGCCAAATGCAACTTCTTTGTTTTCTTTTAAGTAATCAAATCCAAATTCCTTGCTTCAAATCTACATCAGCATATCCAAATGCAACTTGTTAGTAATTTACTACAAAAACCAATTAGTCTAACATGCAAAAGATCGATCTTTGCATGACTAGACTAGACAAGGTCATAAGAAGGCAAAAGAAAAGGCAGGCAGATCAACGTTTGGAAAACTGAGGAGCTTTGCGAGCTTTCTTGAGACCCGCCTTCTTCCTTTCAACCACTCTGGAGTCCCTGGTCAGCAGCCCTTCCTTTCTCAGAGGTGCTCTGTGGTCCTCACTCACCTTCAGCAGTGCTCGAGCAATGCCGAGGGATATAGCCTGAGCCTGACCAGAAAGCCCACCGCCGTGAGCCTTCACGAAGACATCATAGCTACTTTCGTATCCCAAAGTACCCAACGGTACTTTGAGATACTGCAGCCACAGTGGGTTGCCTTGAAGATACTCCTGCACAGACGAAAATAGACAAAATTTCATACGTAACTTTGGTGCTTGCTTGTACAGCCAAAAATAATAGTATGCTTTCATGAACAACTCAAATAACTGTTTCATTCACCATCAAGATCATTAAATAAAGTAAAACAATTTCTAATGCTCTTCATAAGAGGTAATTGCCCACAGCTGCACCTCCAAATAAAGAAAGATGTTATCACTGATCGGAAGGACAATCAAACTTAAGAATACAGTGACCATGTCTCTTATTCTTCATTGCCACTAGTGTCCCGGGTTTGCGCCGGGTCTTGGCCTAAGTTCAAAGGGTAGGAGTAGTAGGATTATGTATACCACCATTCTTGATAGGATAAGATATCCTTAAAAAATGCACATAATGGGCTTATCTATTATCCTATCCATGCTTATTTTGAACACCAAACCTGGTATTGGATTAAATCCTAACCCCCACCAAGCTAGGCCTATGGTATTCTATCGTCCAGGTAATGCAACAGAGGGAGTACCAAATCCACAAGCAATTGAGAACTCTGAGATTTTCACCACATTATTGTTCTGCGGGAAATTCAAAAGCTCCAGACATGACATTGTGCATTCTCAATCAATCATTGATTTTCACCATATATGAAATGAAACCCAGACAAGTAAAGATGTACCAGCAATTGTAAAACAGGCATTAAAAAAATTATGCATCCGGATGATGAACATGGAACCAATTCGAAACCCTAACTACACTTAGAGAAGGGGAGAGAGAGAAGACCTTGGCATCCCGATAGTTTATTATGATTTTTCCAGTGCCCTCCTGGAGCACAACGCGAGCGATTGCGCATTTCCGACGACCAGTGCCGATGATCGTCTGAGCTGCAAAGCCACCGGGAAGCCTCGATTTCACGTATTTTTTGAGGTCCGCAGACTGCAGAGCTTCTGGGGGAGCTACCGAGGCAGAGGCGATGATCGGGCGAGGGGTACGCGTAAGGGTTCCACACGACACTGATCTGGATTTGGGAAATGAGACGACGCTAGGGTTCTGAGCTACGTGAGACGAAAATGAGAGAGAAGAGAGTGATGAAGTGAGAGCTAGTATGGGAGCCGCCATTTTTGCCCAAATTTTCTCACACTGTTATGTGGATTTAGTTTTGCCAGCTCTGAGCTGGTGGGAGAGGATAAAGGGATTTTGTGATAACCACGAACAAGAAGGTGCATTAGAAAAAAAACAAAATAAATATATAAAAAAAACAAAAAAAAGACATTAAGCCTTAATTCAACTCTATCAAGTAAAGTTTAATCCAAGGGAGGCTGATTGTCAACACATATATGCCTTCATACCCTCGAAGGATTGTTAAATGTAGTAGGTTACGTCTGCAATTTAATGGAGTAAAAAAGTCGGTGCTTTAAATGTTTAGATTGTTTACTTTCGTAATGTAATGAAATAAAAAAGTCGATGCTTTAGAAGTTTAGCTTGTTTACTTTCGTAATGTAATGAAATAAAAAAAGTCGATGCTTCAGAAGTTTAACATGTTTATTTATCATGAATGATTCCAAAACATGCTTATCTTGTATTTACTAGCTCATTATTTTGGAATGATTTCAATAAAAAAATTTCGTGGATTTTTAAAATTTAAGAATAAGATAAATTAAGGGAGTAGTTGATTCAATTTGAATTCCTTGATTCTTCTATTCAAGTTTCCCGATTCATGACTTTCACCATTCCTGATAAGTAAATATGAAGTTTTTCTTTTTTGGATTGAAAGGCTGTATAGAAATCAGAAGAGACATCCATGTCGTCTTGAAGAGGAGAATCAAGCCAAATTGCCTCTTCCAGCCAATAAAAACTGGATTCTAAATTCAAAGCAAGCTGGGCTAAAGCATGCACAACTTTGTTTGCTTCCCAAGGCCTAAATTGAAAATGTACATTTTGTAAGTTCATTTTGTAAGTTGTAAGGGCTGAGACACCGAGGGTCCAAAGCATGACATCAAGAAAATAAATAATATTTTGAGCAGATTTGGTTATGTCAAGTGTTAAAATCCTATAACCACAAAAAACAGAAGAAATTATTGTTGTTGTGTGGCCCAAAATTATATACTACTTAAAATTCAAGCCCACTTGGCTAAGAGAGACATACAGCCAGACCCTAGAAGAAGTGAAATATATGCACCTGATTGGATCCTCATGCTGCTTTGCATTCTGGGGTTCATGAAATCTGCTGCCAGTAGGTCAACAAGAGCCATGTAAATTAATATCCCAGCTGCAGCAGCATTGAAAATCCATTCAACAATTAGAGCAGTGGGACAATTGCCATTGTAACCGGTTGATATGCCAATACCAATTGCAATCCCTACTGGGGTAGTGAGGGAGAAAAATGTCGCCATATAGTGGCTGCGGATCGAGACTTGAATTTAGCTTGCAAGGCAGTAGAGAAGGAGCTTTATAACTGTAAGTTGAGATCATGATACTTATTATTCTTCCTACTTAGTCCTTGCTAGAGGATGTAGAGTCAAACCTGGGAGATGCAGCCACCATCCCATGCCTTCAAAGAATTGATGGAAAGACAAAGCCACCAGGAGAGGCTTTATTGTTTCAGGGCTTTGGGAAGCACCCAGTGATATTCCAATTATAACTTAGTGCACTAGGATCCCCAGCTCCAAGACATACAAGATGACCATGCAAGCTAAAATTTCAGAAAACAATATTGTTAATAGCTCTTACCACCTCTACGAGCCGAGCCCATCAAAAGAGAGACATGGACACTACCGACCAGGCCACCTGCGTACCGACCTTGCGGTGAACAGACTTGACAGGTAAAGAGGGTCAGTTAAATGCGTGTCTCATCCTCAACCAGGTGTCGCCTTACCATTTCATCTCCAAATTGACAGGTTGGTGATGGAAATGGATCATTTAATGTACCACCCATCCATGTTCGACTGTCACCTCACTTTAAACTCCTGTCAGGCAGCATGGTGATCTGAAGTAGAACATTAAATGTAACTCAGAGTTGGGAAAAGATCTTCTCCGAAAATATCTTGACCTCACATCCTCCCTCCTATAAATACCCCTCACCAATCTTTAGACAAAAGTAATAAATATTTTCACTGTGAAAACCTTATATCCATCTCTCTCCAGTTCAAGTAAGTTTTTGACTTTACCATCGGAGGGGTCTATACTGGGATCAAACCCAATCCACCCTTATTCTAATAGTGTTCCAAGTGTGCAGATCTATTATCAGAGATTACTCACATTACAACAGGCCCAAGCCCCTAGGTGAAGGTCCAGATTATCTACACGAGAAGGATACGCGGTTTACAAATATAAAACTAATGAGATGCTTGCTTTTCTCAATAAAGTTCCTTACTTGGGAAATGACACGATGCCTGATCAATTCTAATTACCTCAATTCTTCAGAGCCATGACCATGATGACCCTGTGTGGCATGTGTGTGGCCATGTACATGATCTGCTGCATGACCATGTACATGATCACCCGTCTCCAATTCATGAACTGTCACTTCACTTGTTTGGACTTTATGTTTGACCTCTGATAGCCCCCAGTTGCCAATGAATCAACCATCAGTGTTCCAATGGCAGATAGCATGGCAACAAAACCAATGAAGGGAAAATTTCCCCATGGGTTTTTTTTGAGGCATCGTGAAGTCAAGTTGTCAAATGCATCTGGTAGTATGTGAATGAACCCAGTTGCAAGAATGACGCCGGCTGCAAAGGCCTTGATCATGAAGAAGATGTCGTTTTTGGGCCTTAGAATTGGGATCTTCTTGCCTAGCAATGGCAAACTGACCCCAACAGCACCAGCAACAAGAATGGAAGCAATGGAAACTAGTTTGTACTTAAGTGCAGCTTCTTTGTTGTGCTTTGTGTCCTCATATTCGCATGTACAGTCTCCAAATACCATAGTAGGAAATAGAAGAATTAGGATTGCTATTATCTTCAGGGTAAATTACTCAAATGGTCCTCAAACTTATACCCGATTTACATTTTGGTCCCTTAATTAAATTATTCGTTCAAATGGTTCATCAACTCTATATTAATCGCTCCACCGATCCTACCATTACATTATGTTAATGTTGCTGTCAAATGTAAGGGTAAAACCGTCCATAATCGTCCTATGTTCCCCAAATAGGTGATAAAGTGGTGATACATAGGTGATATATAGGTGATAAAGTGGTGATAAAAAGAGTGATACATAAGTCAAAAGTCTTATTTACCCCTACAAATGTAGCATGTGCTGCTCACATGACTAAATTTAACAAAAAATATAACGGTAGGACCAAAGCGCCGATTAATAAAGAGTTGGTGGACCATTTGAATGAATAATTTAGTTTATGGACCAAAATGTAAATTGGGTATTTGAGAAAGGTGGAGTTTATTTTTCTGTGGAAAGAGAGAAATGTGCACTGCTGGATAATTTGAGTCACTTTGTTTGCAAAACAAAGAGATGGAAAATTCTGGTGGTTACTCTTAGTCACAACTCACAGAGCACAGGTTGTATGCAGTGCATGTGGCACCAAGAATAGATTGGATTACCTAAACTCCAGTCCCACATGATTCATTTTTGTGTGGAAGATATTTAAATTGTCAGGACTCTGCAGCCACCCCTCAGATTCTGTAGTAGATGGTATTTTCATCCTTACTAACCCATTTTGTCTTACATTTTTGCTGTTTTTTGCTAGTCATCTGGTATTAAAATTTCAAGATAGCTAAAGTTTCACCATGTTGTATTTCTCTAGTTTTGGTGAAGTTGTTGGAATTGGACAATTAGGAGAATGGGGTGTCTCAGCAACTCAACAGTGATGTCATAGATATTCATGATGGGCTTATAAAAAATTAATTATGAGAGAAGGGATGACAGAAAAAAGAAGATTTTTTTTTTCTTCTTCAAATTTGGGTGTCTAAGAGTATCCAAAATAGTGGTGTGTAAATTTGGGGGTATAAAGTCACTTTTAAATCCCCTTTATACATTTGAGGATGTAAATGTGATTTCTGCTCCAATGAGGGAAGATGTAAATTCGATTTTGTCGTTGTTGTTAATCAAATGCAATTAAATCTAGGCCATTGATTTTCAAAAAGAAACAATTTGGACCACTTATTTGGTGACCGATGGAGGCTGTATTCAGCCAATTTGCACTTTGTCTTCCATGTGGCCAGTCACTTTGCTTTTTCTGGAGAGTATCCTTCTACTTGCGCGTAAATGGAGAGTGGAATCACCTTTTCAGCTGCTCTTCTCTCTCCTCTCTCCTCATTTCTTGCTTGTGAGGTCAGCAAAATGAGTATAAAAATAAATGTAAATTAGCATCTTTTTATACACATCCCGTGACCAATGTAAATTTACAAGCCTTTACATCCTCTCATTGCAGCAACTTCCAGTGACAATAGATGTGAGTTTAGCATACATTCATCTTTACACGCTACCATTGTGGATGCTTGAAACAACTAAAAAAATACTCACATTCAAGCATACCATGTAAGAAGCCTGCAAGATGAAGACAGAATGTAGTCATCCAAACATATTGATCAAGGAAGTTTGGCTTAGATTTCATCAATTTGGGGCTTGGATTAAGATTGTCAACCCAATAATGTCGACATATTATGTCTTCATCTTTGTAGTATTATTATAATTATGTGCCTTTTGGTGGAGACATGCACACATCTTGCAGCTATATGCATTATTGAATATTTAATGCGACTCTTGATCCATTGATGAATGAATAGAACCGTTCTTCATGAATATTCAATTCACCGGACCTATAGTTAAGGAAGTGTGATACTCTAACATAATTGTCAACTCCTAAAAGCTTTTTGAACGATGCCTCGCCCCAACGAGAAAAACTTGTCTACGCCATAAAACGAATCGACAGTGTCACATTTACCATATCACATGAGTGGCACATGACTAAAGTGTTAATTCCTTAAAGCCATAACATGTTTAACACTAACCTGAGTCTGACATGGTGCTGGCGCAAGAGCTGGATGATCTTTGGAACAGTTGGCGTGCAAGGTATAGAAGTTCTTCTCCTGAGAATCCGATCCTTATAGCTATAACTCTGATGGGTGAATTTCTGTTTAGCTGTGTTGTGTTATTCGGATCTAGGAGGGAGCCTTCTATTTATATGCATCTCTCTAAGTGTCTTGCCCATCAAGAAACACTTAGAGATATCCTTCATGCTATAGGATTAATCCATTCCAATCCTTGTAGAACTAGGAACCCTTAAGCCTTCATTATCCTTATTGAACACTTTGTTTGAGGCTTGCCTAATCGAGATAGGTTTTGAGTTCCTAATAAACAATAAGTCTTTGTAATCCTAAGTTGATTAGAAGATCACTTTAGTAGGTTTAATGTAATAAACCTTCTTACATTCTCCCACTTGATCAAATAATCAATTTAGACTTATTGTTCATTACTTAATGGCCATGTGGAACTCAAAATTCTCTTGTTCCTTTTATCAAGCCACTGTCATTTTGAAAAATTCATAAAGGACTATCAAGTACATGGATATATAACATCCAAGACTTTTATAATCACATACATGAATCTGCAAAACACATAAGGCTTCCAACTGGATTGAAAAACAAGAACTGTTTTTTTTGGTGTTGTATGTGTGACAAAACTGAACAGTTCTTTGCCCACCCTTCAAAACTACCAAGGTTTGAACAATCTTTAATGACTCATTCATAGATTCAAACTGTAAACATAATGTTGACATGATTACAGTTTGGCCTTTGTTCTATTCATCATCCATAAATAGCAAATGCAGAACATTGTATAAAAGTAATTCAATTAAATCTGCAAAATAAAACTGTCTAGATAAAACTAGTTAACAAAATCAAATTAAAACATAACTGTAAGAACTCTAGCTCCCACGACTCCCACTGACTTTAGGCATCAAAACTGAATTGCAATCCCATGCTTGCCACATGCCTGTGAAAAACATGATTAGGCAACCCTTTATTCAAAGGATCTGCAATCATAAAATCTGTGCCAATGTGACTTAGAGCAGTCTCTCCATCTCGAATCTTTTCCTTCGCAGATAAGAACTTTAAATGCAAATGCCTCATTCCATTTGATCTCTTATTTCCTTGTGCAAAATATACTGCCGCAGTATTGTCATTCCATAACTGAATCGGTTTCTGTATTGAATCCACAATTCTTAGCATAGACATGAAATTTTTAAGCCACATTGCCATTGAAGTAACTTCATAAACTGCTAAGAATTCTGCTTGCATAGTGGAGGTTGACACATACTGCTGTTTCATGCTCTTCCATGCCACTGCAGCACCTGCAAATAGAAAAACAACTCCTGATGTGCATTTCTTAGTATCTTGGCATCCTGCAAAGTCTGCGTCTGCATATCCTTCCAGCTGCAAATTTTCAACCTTTCTATAGACCAGTTTGTACTCTTTAGTTCTCTGCAAATATCTTAATACTTTCTTGCCTGCAATCCAATGTGCTTGACCTGGATTAGACTGAAATCTGCCAAGAACACTTATGCAGAATGCCAAGTCTGGTCTAGTGCAGACTTGTGCATACATCAAGCTTCCTACTAGTGATGCATAGGGCTTGTCCTTCATCTCCAATCTCTCTTGCTCAGTCTTAGGAGATTGTTCACTGCTCAATTTATCCCCTTTTGAGAAGGGAACATCACATCCTGTACAGTTTCCCATGTTGAACCTTCTAAGCACTTTCTCAATATATGCCTTCTGACATAAGCCGATCATTTTCCTTTCTCTGTCCCTGCTGATTTCTATTCCAAGAACATAGTTTGCCTCTCCCAAATCACTCATATCAAAGTGATCGGACAACATCCTTTTAGTGTCATGTAACATGGACAGATTGCTACTTGCTAGCAGAATGTCATCCACATATAGCAGCATGAGGATGAAATTCCTTCCATTGAATTTCATATAGATGCATTCATCCAATGGATTATCAATGAAGCCTTGAGACTTAACAACTTCATCAAACTTGAGATACCATTGTCTTGATGCCTGTTTTAGACCATATATTGATTTCTGCACTTGCACACTAAATTCTCTTCCCCTTTTGAGCCAAAACCATCCATGTTTCATATATATTTCTTCAATCAGTTTTCCATTTAGGAAAGCTGTCTTAACGTCCATCTGATGAAGATGCAGATCAAAATGAGCAACCAAAGCCATTATGACTCTAAATGAATCTTTAGTTGATACAGGGGAGAAAGTTTCATTGTAATCAACTCCCTCTTCTTGTGTGTAACCTTTTGCCACTAATCTGGCTTTATACCTGTCTATTTGTCCTTGTGCATTCCTTTTGGTTTTATAAACCCACTTGCATCCTATAGGTTTGCATCCTAATGGCAAATTAACTAGTTTCCATACTCCATTTTTGCTCATTGATTCTAGTTCAGATTCCATGGCTGCAGACCACTGTGAACTTTTGTCACTTTCCATGGCCTGCTTGAAAGTTGCAGGGTCTTCCTCAGTATTGATGTCATGCTCTGATTCTTGCAGGTAAACAAAGTAGTCATTTGACAAGGCTGGCCTTTTAGGTCTCTGTGATCTCCTGAGCTGTAAATCTGGAGCCATTCTGGCTGATCTGGAGCCAGTTCTGGCTGGTTTTCTTCCAAGGCATCAAAAGGTAAGATAGTGACTTCTCTTGTTTGGTTTTCAGCTGCAGTTTCCTTAGTTTCCAAAACTTCATCAAAAACAAAATCTGTTTCATCTAATCCTTCCTCCTCTTCTTCAATAAAAATTGCTCTCTGTGTTTCCACAAATCTAGTGTTATTTTTAGGACAATAAAACCTATAACCTTTTGTCCTATCTGGATATCCTATGAAGAAACAGCTCACTGTTTTGGAATCAAGTTTATTCTGCATAGGATTGTATAGCTTTGCCTCTGCCTTGCATTCCCCAGGTCCTTAGATGAGCCAAGCTAGGCTTTCTTTTACACCAGATTTCGTAGGGTATGTTGTTTGTAGCTTTGGTGGGAATTCTGTTGGCAAGGTAGTTTGCAGTTTTTAAAGCTTCTCCCCATAGAAAAGTAGGAAGCTTTGCACAACACATCATGCTTCTCACCATCTCTATTAAGGTTCTATTTTTTCTTTCTGAAACACCATTCTGCTGCGGTGTTCCAGGATTTGTATATTGTGCAACAATGCCCTCTTGCTGTAGGAAGTTTGCAAAAGGTCCTGGATTTCTTCCTTTTTCTGTGAACTTGCCATAGAACTCTCCACCCCTATCTGATCTTACAACTTTTATCTTAGAATCCAGCTGGTTTTCCACTTCTGCCTTGTAGATTTTAAACATTTCCAGTGCTTTGGATTTTTCTGTTATCAGATACACATATCCATATCTTGAAAAATCATCTGTAAAAGTAATAAAATAACTGAAACCATCATGTGTATTAACTGGAAAAGGTCCGCAGATATCTGTGTGTATTATCTCAAGTAGTTTCTCACTTCTTATTGCCCCTTTCTTTCTGAGATTTGTTAGCTTTCCTTTTGCACATTCAATGCATGTTTTATCTTGTTCATGGTGATTAAGTGGTGGGAGAATTGATTCTTTGCTTAGGAGATTCATTCTTTCTTTTGAGACATGTCCAAGTCTCTTATGCCATAGTGTGAAAGATTCTGCATTACAAGGCTGTTTTGAACTTAACACATTTATCATCTCTGTACTTTGATTTGGTAATTTGCAGTTCAAACGAAACATTCCATCGATCAATAATCCATTACCAATAAAACTTGTACTTCTGAAAATGGAGAAACCAGACTCATCAAACTCAAACTGTAAGTTTAATTTTACAAGCTTGCTAGCTGATAACAAATTCCTTGTCATAGAAGGAACATAAATGACATCAACTAATTCCAAAATAAAACCTGACTCCAACTCAAGACTAGCTAAACCAACAAAATCTACTCTAACTCTTTCTCCATTTCCCACGAACACCTTCAAGTCATCCTTGTTTGGCACCCTCTTTGTTTTGAATCCTGCAAAGAGTTAGTCACATGAACTTGTTGCACCACTGTCTAACCACCATGAATTAGATAAAACTTCAACTGTATTAGATTCATAAATCACAGAGACATTTTCATGCTTACCTTTTCCCTTTTGTTTGTCCAACCAGCGCTTGTATCTTCTGCAATCTCTCTTTAAATGTCCAAATTTCTTGCAGAAGAAACACTTCAAACCTACTGGACCCGTGCCCTTTGCAGACTCATCTTTCCTTTGCTGCTTATCTGTGTTCTTGTTTTTGGTCCATTCCTTTGGTTTAAACTTAGTATCCTGCACCAAATACACTTGTTCTTTTCCTTTGTCCTTTCTGATACTTTGTTCTTCCTGCACACATATACCTATCAAATCAGCAACTGACCATATCTCCTTCTGAGCAATATAAGTAGTTTTCAGTTGTCTAAAAATGCTAGGTAGAGAATTAATAGCAAAGTGCACCATCATGGTTTCATCCACATGGACTTTTAGAGCCTTCAGCTTGTTTCCTATCTCAACCATGTTCAGAATATGAGTTCTTATGCAGCCTTCTCCATTGTATTTCATATCTGTCAGCTGGCTCATGAGTGTACCAATTTCAGCTTTCTTGGATCCTTGGAAGTTTTCTGCAATAGCTTCCATGAATAGCTTAGCACTCTCAGTTTCAATAATACCGCCTCTGACCTCTTCTGAAATAGACCTCCTCATGATCAGAATTGCCATTTTGTTGGCCTTAATCCACTTTGCATATTTAGTCTTAGTCTCAGCAGATGCATCAATCGCAGGTACTGATAGAGCTTCATCAGTAAGAACCATCTCATAATCCAGAAGTCCAAGAGCAATTTCCACATCTTCTCTCCATTTCTTATAATTTGAGCCAGTGAGAGTTCGAATCGAGTTATGATTGACTGTACATGTTTAAAACAAGATAAGCACTTTATATATAAATTTCCCCAGAACTTTAATCAAACATACTTAATCACATCTTTGGACAATGATTCAAGCATGCTTATTGACACTGGAAAACGAGTAGATGTGGATTTCCTGAGCAAAAGATCTTCTACATCTTTAGACAGAAGAAAACCTTTCACTAATCCATATCTATCCATGTTCCATGTCGATCCACCATGATGCAAGACATATCAACTGCTGACATCTTTGGACAGAAAGCCTTTCGACATGTTTTGCATCATGGTGCAAATTCTGATCATAAACCTTGAATATAGTGATCATGCAATGGTTGAGTCGCTTTGGCTTACTCAATCACGGCACAAGAACTGTAAGCAATGATCTGTAGAAAACTTTAAGAACATGATAAAGTTCATACTTTATACTGTTATCATGTTCATACTTTATAACTTGAAACTGTCAGTTATTTATTCTCAATTTTCCTGCACGAGTTTTGTTAGGTATAACATGATATAACTTAAGCTCTGATACCACATGTTAATTCCTTAAAGCCATAACATGTTTAACACTAACCTGAGTCTGACATGGTGCTGGCGCAAGAGCTGGATGATCTTTGGAACAGATTGGCAGTGCAAGGTATAGAAGTTCTTCTCCTGAGAATCCGATCCTTATAGCTATAACTCTGATGGGTGAATTTCTGTTTAGCTGTGTTGTGTTATTCGGATCTAGGATGGAGCCTTCTATTTATATGCATCTCTCTAAGTGTCTTGCCCATCAAGAAACACTTAGAGATATCCTTCATGCTATAGGATTAATCCATTCCAATCCTTGTAGAACTAGGAACCCTTAAGCCTTCATTATCCTTATTGAACACTGTTTGAGGCTTGCCTAATCGAGATAGGTTTTGAGTTCCTAATAAACAATAAGTCTTTGTAATCCTAAGTTGATTAGAAGATCACTTTAGTAGGTTTAATGTAATAAACCTTCTTACATAAAGTAGCCGTGTTATTAAAGTGATCCCTCATTTCCACTTCAATTTGGCTTGAATTCATGATACATCTCTTTGTCACAAATGTTTAGACTTTTGCAGACGAACAGCTTAATGTCACCAACACTTATAACACTCTTAACTAGTAATGCAATCACACACTTGTATATTTTATTTTATCAAGTTTCTGATATGGTATTTTTACAATCCTTAACATGCTCCTCACGTGTGACAACCACATAGTGGGCCACATCTAGATAGGCCGAAGTCCAAATATAGAAGCATTGGGACGACCCTAGCACGCTAGAAGTGTCATTGGCCTACAGGCCTACAATAGAGAAAGGGGAAGACTCTAAAAGATGATAACCCATACTAGAGTTTTAGCCTATGTGAGACTAAACAAAGAATAAACGTGATAATCTTACCTTTAATCAATGAAACATCGTGATAGAGTCAAATTCCACTTTAATTCTTGGAATACCTTCATTCCAAGCAAGGATTAAAGCCCTAAAAACACCTCACAACTCTGCTTCAAGGATTATGACACGCCCTTAATTAACAAACCACACTTTAATATGTAATAGGAACCTCAAGCCCACTTGGCTATGACAGACATACAACCAGTCCCTAGAAGAAGTGAAATATATGCTCCTAATTGAATCTTCAAATTGCTTTGCAGTCTAGGGTTCATGAAATCAGCTGCCAGTAGGTCAACAAGAGCCATGTAAATCAAAATCCCAGCTGCAGCAGCATTGAAAGTCCCTTCAACAATTAGAGCAGTGGGACTGCTTTCATTGTAAACGGTTGATATGCCAATGCCAATTGCAATCCCCACTGGGGTTGTGAGTGAGAAAAATGCAGCCATGATCGCTGCAGACCGAGACTTGAATTTAGCCTGCAAAGCAGTGGAGAAGGAGCTTAATGATTGTAAGTGAGATCATGATGATAGTGTAGATATAGATCAGAATGCAATTGTGACAAATAGAGAAATCCTTTTATGATCAAGAGAATGCACTGTACATAACAAGTCAAGAGAATTTCCTTTTAAAACACCGACTTCCTACTTGGTCCTTACTAGAGGCTGCAGAGTCAAACCTGGGAGATGCAGCCACCAAGTCCCACGCCCTCAAAGAATTGATGGAAAGACAGAGCCACCATGAGAGGCTTTATTGTTTCAGGGCTTGGGGAAGCACCCAATGATATTCCAATTATAACTGAGTGCACTAGGATCCCCAGCTCCAAGACCTACAAGATGACCATGCAAGCTAAAATTTCAGTGAACAAAATAAATAGTAATGAGATGCTTGCTTTTCTCAGTAAAGTTCCTTACTTGCGAAATGACACGGTGCCTGATTAATTCTGATGACATCAATTCTTCAGAGCCATGAGCATGACTCTGTGTGGCATGTGTGTGGCCATGTACATGATCTGCTGCATGACCATGTACATGATCACCCGTCTCCAATTCATGAACTGTCACTTGGTTGGACTTTATGTTTGACCTCTGATAGTACCCGGTTGCCAATGAATCAACCATCAGTGTTCCAATGGCAGATAGCATGGCAACAAAACCAGTGAAGGGAAATTTTCCCCATGGATTTTCTTTAAGACATGGTGAGGTCAAGTTGTCAAATGCATCTGGTAGTATGTGAATGAACCCAGTTGCTAGAATCACGCCGGCTGCGAAGGCCTTGATCATGAAGAAGATGTCGTTTTCGGGTCTTAGAGTTGGGATTTTCTTGCCCAGCAATGGTAGACTGACCCCAACAGCACCAGCAACAAGGATGGAAGCTATGGAACCTAGTTTGTACTTGAGTGCAGCTTCTTTGTTGTGCTCTGTGTCCTCAGATTCACATGTACAGTCTCCAAATACCATAGTGGGAAAAAGAAAAATTAGGATGGATATTATCTTTAACATGTTGAAAGAGGGAGCTAATTGAAAAGTGAACATGGTTTGAGATGTGGCAAAGGGTGAGGGAAAGAAAGGAGGGAAAATATATATAGAGAGAGAGAGAGCTTTTGGGCCTTTTGAGAAGTGCAGCTTAGTCTTATGTGGAAAGAGAGAAATGTGCACTGCTGGATGATTTGAGACACTTTGTTAGCAGAACAAAGAGATGCAAAAATAACTTTTGAGTCAAAACTTATAAAGGACAGGTTGTATGCAGTGCATGTGGCACTAAGAATAGGCTGGATAGCCCAAACTCCAAAATCTGACATGGTTCATTTTTGTGTGGTAACGTTTTAAATTGTCAGGATTCTGCAGGCACCCCCCAGATACTGTTTAAATGGATAGTAATCAAAATGGCGCTAAATCTGCACAAAATCAGCCACTCCAATTGCTATGATTTACTTTCTTTTTATTGTGATATTGTAATTCCATGTAATTATAGGTAATTGTAATCCCATGTAATTACAGATCATCCAATTTCAAACCTAAGTGAATATCTGACAGATAGTGAATGATAATTTCATCCTTACTAGCCCATTTTGTCTTACATTTTTTCTGTTTCTGCTAATGATCTGGTATTTCATTTCAAGATAGCTAAAGTTTTACCATGTCTTATTTCTCCAAAGTTGGGTGGAGTTTTGGGAATTGGGCAGGCTGTTTGAGTAATTCAACATTGAGGTCATAGAGATCCATATGAGGATCATATAAAAAATTGATTTTGAGAGAAGGGATCACAAGAAAAAAAAAGGGTATGAAATTTGGGTGTTTGAGACAGCTAAGAAAAAGACTCATATCATATTCAAGCATGCAGAAGCCTAGGAAGTGAAGACAGAATGTTGTCATCCAAACACATTGATCAAGGGAGTTTGGCTTAGATTTCATCGATTTGGGGCATGGATTAAGATGGTCAACCCAATAATGTCGATATTATGTCTTCATCTTTTAGTATACTTTCCATGTCCTTTTTAGTGATTAATTAACTGGGTTTTGGTTTAGACATGCATACATCTTGCAGCTATATGCAATATTTTAATATGACTCTGTATTCATTGATGACGACGTAAGAAACGAGAAAAACTTATTTATACCAAGAATACCATTGTGGTGTTATTTTGAGCAAATCACTAACTAATTATCGTGTATTTTAACTTTCTGACATGGCAACGAATCAATGAGTGATAGGCTTGAGATATCTATATGTCAATAGAAGCCTTCTTCATGACTATTCAATTCAATAAACCAAGAGAGAATAAGCAACTACTACTAAAAGCTTTCTGAGGAATGGGTTTTCACTTTTCAATGCTGAGACTAGGAAAGCAGAGAAAAGAGCAACTGCTGAAGTGAATTCTTTTTTTTTTTTTTTGGTAACAAAGAGGGCTAAGCCCAAACAACAACTAAACATAAATCAATTTAGACCTTAAAAGGCCATCCCTGTCTTCTTGGAGAACACCGGTAATACCACCAGGAGGCAAAATAAAGCAGTGAATACCCATTTCCATCTCATGCCGCATTTTGGCCAGAGAGTCAGCACCAAAATTAACCTCCCTAAAAACATAAAAGATGTTGCAGTCTCAGGAACTCTTCCAATAGACTTTGCACATGTTTAGCAAAGTAAGGAGGGGGTGATTCGGCTCCAACTTAGCATTCAAAAGGTGCAAGACAATAGTAGAATCAGTTTCAACAGTAAGCTTTGTCACTTGCAACCTTTGAGCTAGTTTTAGACCATGATACAACTCCCACAGTTCAGCCATCAAAATCTCCCCATAACCCAAATTAGCTGAAAAACCTGCCACCCACTCACCAGCAGAATTACGAATAAGGTGAATCTTCATATGTGAGCTTAGTAGCCTACACTCAGATACAAACATCAGTACATCCTGCTCTTAACAAAATTTCTTTTGATTTCGATTTTTCTTTCTATTGTTTTGTTTCTTTAAAACTAAACAGAATAAATAATAAAAAACAATTATTTAAAAAAAAAAAACATAGAAAAGAAAAAGAAAGTCAGCTAGCCACCTATGTCAAGAGGGCTGGGGCCTCCATGATGGAAGCTAAGCTCGCCGCATGGATTGCCACGCCCATCTCGGCAGACCATTTCATATTAAAAAAACTAAAAAAACACATTTTATATATTCTACGCCTTATGAACACCACAAAATAATATTTTTTTGTTGGTCTCTCAAAAAAAAAAAAAAAAAAATTTGTTGTTGGAGATTTTGTGAAAAGTTTAGCAGTTGACTTGATTGGTGGGCAAAAAAATTGTCCGCAATGTTAAATCCGAACAAACCAAATCAATCCGAATTTTTTATTTATCTTATTTTAAATAACTATAATTTTTGTTGAACTGAACCAAATCGTAATAAGTTTAGGCAATTCAACTTATCTAAATCTAAGCTAAACTAAACCGCTTATATAATTTCTTCTTAACTTGGGATTTTCTTGGTGGTTATTATCATCTACTATTATGTTTCGTAACATGCATCAATGATTTGATGTTATCTTTCTTCCCAAATTTCTCTATCTTAAAAAAAAGAAAAAGCCACTATATGGAATGTCTTGGTTTTGTTACCCAAACAGAACCAACATGAACCGTTATGTAACATTGGTTTGGATGCACATGCACCTTGAGATTTAAACCAAACCAAATTTACAAACAACCCAAGTATAAGGGACTTGTAGCTTAAATTGATAAGAACATTTATCCATTTACTTAGGTTTAGGTTCGATTCTCCATCTTTTCTAATATCACTTATATAAACAAGGCTTATTTACTGTTTCATCCCTTAAAATGGACTCTCGGTCTCACTTTACCTCATTAAACTAAAATTTTCTCACTTAACCCCTTGAATCTCTAAAAATTACTAAAATTTTCTCACTTTACAATTTTCGTCCATTTCCATTCACAAAACTGTTAAGTGTCTTGACAGAAGTAGACGGAAGTAGTAAAGTGAGAAAATTTAAGTAATTTTTAGAGATTCAAGGGGTTAAGTGAGAAAATTTCAGTTTCAGGGGGTGAAATATATAATAAGCCTATAAACAAAAAGGCTTAATTTCTATTTTACTCTTAGAATGGACGTTCGGTCTTATTCTAACCCTTGAAATTGAAATTTGATCACTTAACCCCTATAATCTCTAAAAATTGCTAAAATTTTATCAATTTATCACTTCCGTTCCATCCATAAAACTGTTAAGTGTGTTGATGCGGCATGAATATTTTAGTAATTTTAGCCACTAAAAACTTTAAAATCCAAATTAAATATAACAAACATATTTTAAATATATATATTTTTAAAATATTAAGGTTAACAAACCCCTTTTTGCCTTTCTTCCCCTCCACGTTAGCTCACCATCTGTCACCTCCATCAACCCACTCTTCCCTTTCCAGTCACCCCTATCCCCAAAGTATCCAGCCCAGCCTCGCCACTCCACTAGCCCACTCCCCCCGTCTCACCGCCCTACTTCCCTTTTCCCTTTATGGTCATCCATGATTGCTACACACAAATCACCCACTTGAGCCTCCTCCAAGTGGAATTGGCTGGAGTAGCTGGTAAGTTGGGTGTGTTAAGTAATTCTAGAAAGGGTTGGGTTAGGGAGGGGGGATATGAGAGAGTGGGAGTTATAAAGAGAGATGCAAAGATAGAAAATAGAGGAGCTAAAATTACTGCAATGCACATGCCACATCAGCACACTTAACGCCCTTGTGGACGAAAGTGGTAAAATAAGAAAATTTCAGTAATTTTTAGAAATTCTGGAGATTGAGTGAGAAAATTTTAGTTTTAAAGAGTAAAGTGAGATCAAGCAACCGTTCCAAGGGGTAAAACAGTAATTAAGCCAACAAAAAATCTACGACCCATGTGGACTGATCAATCATGGGGTCGTTTGATCTATGTCATGGGTGTATTAAATCCTAGGATTATCTTGGATTGGCCTAAGCTGGATTAAGTACTTGACCTACGGTTGGTTCTGCATCGGACTAAGAAGTTGAATTGTAAAAATAGTGAAGATCTATGTTTGGTGTTGTGTGGTCAGACTAAAAAATAATTATTGTAATATTTAAATTTAAAACAATAATTAAAAAAACAACAAAAATTCTGAATTTTTTTAAAAGGCTAAATTGATCTTAAACAAAAAAGGCCAAATTACAAGCCCAAATTATCACCACAGAACACAAAAAAATATTTCAGAAGCTCGTTGTAATGGGGTTACTAGCCCAAATTACAAGTTAAAAAGGCTGAGAATTTTCTGAGTTGGGCCTCCAACGTTTTTTTGGACCTTCACATTACACACAGTACAGCGCGCACGCACACTCTCATACAGCACAGCTTCAGTGACAGTGACAGAGAGTACGTGACAGAGATATTTCATAACACTATCTGGGTAACTCGTCTCTGCTTCTATACCATTACTCACTGAAGCTCTCCCTGTTTTTGTGATTAAAGTGAGGTAAAGTTCTCTGCTTGATCCGCCTCTTTTTATATTCTGCAATATATTTGAAGATCTGTGAAATTCAACGACATCCAAGTTTGAATTTGCATTCACATTTCGTTTTATGGTCCGTTTGGATGCCCAGAAAAAAATTGCGGGAAAATAGATTACCTCCGAATCTTACACAGACTATCAGCATCTGAATTATCAACCGCAAGAAAAACTTTTTTTAAATTCCTTGAGATCTTGGCTGCTGCTTTGATTAAATCAACAATTTTTTTAGTACGTGTTATGTTTGAAACTTTGAATGCTTATATGTAGTCTCATTTGTATTTCAGCGAAGTGGCAAAGATGGATGCATCAACAGTGTTATATAACCAGCTCAAGGTTTTACTTTGTTGGGGTCTTTTAAGTTCCCGTGTTAAAGGGTATATGCATTTGGATGCTTTATGGTTCCAATGGGTACTTTAATCTTTGATTGATCTGTCTCCACAGGCAGCAGAACCATTTTTCTTATTAGCGGGTCCCAATGTGATTGAATCCGAAGAGCACATTTTCCGGGTGGCCAAGCACATAAAGCATGTTGCAACAAAGTCTGTTCCTTCTCTTTGGGATTTATGCATTTACTCTTTGAACATTTGTTTATTTTTGTAGTTTATTTTATGCAAAATAAGAGAAGGAAAAAGATTCATTTTTATCGGGCTCTTCTATGTGCCAGAATGGGGATAGAAGATTGGATTTGAACTTTTGATTTTTGGTGATATAGACAACTTGTTTTCCAATCTTGTAGAGTTGGATTGCCACTGGTTTTCAAGTCAAGCTTTGACAAAGCCAACCGTACATCCTCAAAATCATTCCGGGGTCCTGGCCTCACTGAAGGCTTAAAGGTGATGCACAGCTACATCATTTTGTTTTCATTTGAAGTTAAGATACAAACCACTTTGGTTTCTGTGGTGATAAATATAGGGAGTGTATTAGATATTTATTAATTTTCAAATAGACTACAATTTCAGTGTTGGTAATCAGTTTTTCCCATTGTGGTTAGTCATGTGTTCTTGAACTTTGAAGTTTTCCTGCGTCATTAGCTGATACATTTAGCCTTCTAATGGCTTAGCTGCAATTACTAGGGCATACAAAAAAAATCATGGTTAGAACTTTCTAGAGTAAAATTTATCTTTCCTAGCATTAACTTGACATTAATTGTCAATAGAGAAGATATTTAACTTGGAATCACTAATTCCTCATTATTTTTCCCGAATTATTTCAGATCCTTGAAAAGGTTAAAGTAGCATATGACATCCCTATAATTACAGATGTGCACGAAGCTAGCCAGGTGAGCATTCTGTCTCCTCTCTTAATATACATAATTTTTAACTCTTGTTTTTAATATAATAGATATTGTTTTCTTAAGCCTGGAAATTTGATGGGTTAAAGATAAAGCCTAAAGGGTAGGAAGAACGAGCTTTGTTGACAAGACACTCTTTGCTGTGCTGAATAAATGTGCCATTTGGATACCTCGGATACGCTATCTCCATCACGATATATCCATGTAATTTGTAAAAATGTGTGTGGATAAGGAAAAGAGAATAGGTTATAATTTACGCTGTTATATTTCTTGATTTTGGACATGGTCAATGGATCTCTATTCATTCTATCTTGAATACTTGCATGCACAATCAGCCAACACCATGCATCCTTGTCTATTTCTTTACCATCCTGTGTTATACATCGAGGAAAGTTCCTCAGATAAAGGAAAAAAAGACGATTACCACGGGTCTCTTTAACAACCATTCCAAGATTGAATCAAAGATCGGTCAACTGGTTTGTGACAGGTCATGAACTGTTCCTCACATTTTTCTTTGCTTTTTTGTTTTTCCTAGTGTGAAGAAGTTGGTAAAGTTGCAGACATTATTCAGATTCCTGCATTTTTGTGCCGCCAGGTTAAGTTAAACGGAATCCTCTATCAGAAAAAAAAAATTCATGAAGTTTTTAGTTTCAGAGGATGTGAGAGTGCCAATGTATCTTATTTGTGACTTCTTATGAAAGCAGACAGATCTTCTAGTTGCAGCAGCCAAGACTGGAAAAATTATCAACATTAAGAAAGGCCAATTCTGTGCACCTTCTGTGAGTGATTTACTCTCTCTCTCTCTCTCTCTCTCTCTCTCTCTCTCTCTCTCTCTCTGTGGGTTTAATGATGAGTAGTTCAATCTGAACTAACTGATTAGACCTCCACTAACTAATCTCTTTTAAAAGATTTAGGTATGCTTCTGATTCTGATTTTAATCTTCAAAATGTTCATTTTTTCAGGTCATGGTAAATTCTGCTGAGAAGGTTAGACTGGCTGGAAATCCAAACGTGATGGTCTGTGAAAGGGGAACTATGTTTGGCTATAGTAAGTCTTACAGTATCTATGCTCTCTTCAATTAAGCTTTCTGTTTCAGCTTTCATCAATATTCCAGTGCTTGCCCCACTTTCTGTGTGGCCATTGCTTAATTCTAGTGAAACTATATTTCGTTGGCGTCATGTTCCCCCCTTTTTGTCTTTAAACTTCCGTGCATTGACTCTCCCTTCATATTTCTTGAGATTTAATGTTGCCTTCTAAACATTCTACAATCAAAGTTATTGATGCATTCTCATAATTTGTTCTTGCTCTGTTGATTTATCCTATATTTCTGCTTTGGTATATAGATGATTTAATTGTTGATCCGCGCAATTTGGAGTGGATCAGAGAAGCTAATTGTCCTGTTGTAAGTTAAATTTATACTCTGCTCCTATTTTTATGTGCTGTTGTTATTTTGTGCTTTATTTTCCTTGTCAGGAATACTGGAAGTACACGACTACACCCCCTCCTTTTCCCCAGTCTCAATTTGTTTCCAAAATGATTTTTATAATGTTTGGTTGAAATAGACAATAAGTGCTTCTGGGGATGGAGAAGCACCTATAGGAAGCGATTGTAGGAAATGTTGGGCACTGAATGTATAGGAAACACTTGGCTTTCTAATGAAATTTTTTATCGTCATCTCATAAAAAGACAATGAAAATTTGACTCTCATATTGTCCTGTTTCCTCATAAATACTGAAATCAATTACAAAGAGGTTGAAATATGTGTTTGTATGTTGCTAGTAGGTCTCAGTTGTCTGACAATCTATAGGAGTGGGTTGAAAACTTGACATGTATCCAGTTCAGTTGGGTGACCTTTACCTGATCCTTACAAATGCTTTCAGTCATTGGTTCTTGTTGGATAATTCTCTTTCACTTTTGCATTCTTTTCTGTCCCAATTTTTCAATAGTGATAGTCTGAACACGCTGCCTCCATTTCATTTTAAAATCTGAGGACCAGACCAGCTGATTCAACTTAAGTGTTTCGCTACAGGTTGCTGATGTAACACATGCATTGCAACAGCCTGCTGGGAGAAAGGTGAGAAAATTCTTACATATATTTTTTCGTAAGTTAGCACTCTGCAATTTCCTTGCTTCAAAAAGTATGGTTATGTCCTTGTTATTTCCCATGAAGACTGTAACCTAGACTAAATAATCCTTTACATTTCTCCTTGACATAGAAATGACCTGTGAAAAATCACATAATTTGGTAGTTGGGGAGAAAATGTTGGATTGTTTCATTTCTTATTGAGTAACAACAAACATTAGGAACCGGTCTTATCTTATTGCGTATGTGGATGAAATTATAAATACTTTTGGCAATTGCTTCTGGTTGTTGATGTTGTAATTTTTGTTTGTGGAGATATTTGCAATAATCCTGCTTTTCTGTAAGTTTCTATCCGTAGTGTCACAATATATCTTCGATTAAGATGTAATATGATTACTTTAGTTTGATACGAATGTTTTTTCTCATATCAAATGGTAACTTTCTCCTATAGTTGGATGATGGAGGTGTAGCCAGTGGTGGTCTTCGTGAATTGATTCCGTGCATTGCAAGGACAGCAGTTGCTGTTGGAGTGGATGGAATTTTCATGGAGGTAAAGTAATCTGTTGATGCAGGCATTATGCTTCATCTACTCTTAGGATTAGGATTCGTAATTCTAGGGTTACTAGAGAACAAATTAATTGAAGTTAAGTAATTCCAATTAACAGTAGGGCACAGATTAATTTGAATTCATTTGAGTTCACTTTGAAGGAGCTTTGTGAATAAATAATCTTGTTTATCTGCAACTATTTCCATACAAATTCGAAAGTGTGCAATATGAATTCATCTTTCTTAGCTTTTAATTATATGGCCAATATGAAGCTGCGCAAAGATTTCTTAGGGTAGTATTCTTCTTTATGAATAGATTCATATATGCACACTTTGCTGTAGACTTTTGAGTTTTTAAGATTTTCCTTTGGGGACTTAGGTACACGATGATCCTTCTAACGCGCCGGTTGATGGTCCAACTCAATGGGTGAGTCATGCTTTCTTATTCCATGAGCATTTTCTCTGGAAGTTCATTCCTGTTGTGGCATATTTGAATATATAGAATTTTTTTAACTAAAAGTATTTTATCAAGTTAAGATGTTTAAATTACTTCTTATATATGATTGTAGCCCTTGCGCCATTTGGAGGAACTGCTGGTAGAGCTTGTAGCAATTGCTGTAAGTCCTTTGCTTCATTCATAATATGAGCAGTTAGAGTTCTGATCATTTTTGAGTCAAGTGGTGAAAAAATTATTGAAATGCTATGTACATGGAATGCTATATTATCTCGGTTACTTGGAAGTATATCTGAGAGTCAATGGCATGTGGGTTGTTACATTATCCATGATTGGAAATGCAGTTTTAGCTAGTGTAGTATCAATACCAGATCCTTTCAGCAACTTTTGAAACAATTCAGGAGTATTTTATTGAGACATATATGCTATTTGTATTTGGTAGAGTCTCCCCTCCCAAAACCTTCCTTGACCACACCTCAAAAGGATGGAAGGAAAAAAAAAGAAAAAAAAAAGAAGAAGAAGATTAAAAACCTGAACGATTTTTCATTTTGGTTTCTGCATTTCTAACAATATGATTTTTCATTTTGTTGCTAGATACTGACCTGGATGTTCTATTTTGTTGTTAATTTTTAGAGGGTAAGCAAGGGGAAGCAACGCTTCAACATTGATCTCACACCCTATCGTGATTAGAAGACTTGAAGCTACACTATTGGTAAGAAGGGTGGTAAAACACATTAAATGTTTGCCAGTTTTTCTTTTGTTAGCGATTATTGTGAATAGGTGGTGTGTCATAGCACATCCTAGAGTGAAAAGAAGGAGAGCACATCCATCCTCAATCCAAAAACTGTAATTAATGAGAGTGCAGATTGGGGCAACAAGATGCAGAACTGAGTGGTTTGCGCTACTCTCAATCACATACTCTTTGCCCCTCCAGGCAATATGTAGGTCTGAAAATTGAGCTGAAAGAGTTTAAAACATTTCTTTCTTGTCACTGCCGACGTATATACTGCCTGATAGTTTTTAGAGAGCTTAACATGATGTTGACCAAATGATACTCTTACTGGTTTTCTTCTATTTTATTTTGACCTGCCAGCCCCATTCAAGTTCCTGATATGAGTCTGCTTCTGCTGTTACTTATTTCAGGTATACGCCTGTGTTCAAGTAATACATGTTAAAGTGATAGCTAGCTCTGTAGGGGGTGACATTTTGCCACATCCCCACTGGATGAGCTGGTGATAATGTTTGTGCAGACCAGGATCAAATATGAGATAAGATGCTGTCCTTCGAAGGGCTATGCCATCATTTATTTATCATTGTATTCATGAATTCATAGCAGTTTGAAGGGTTTATGAAATGATTATTTTTGTTTTCTTCAATCATTTGGTTTACTTCCCTTTAATCTGTGATGTTTATGCATATTAAGAGAATAATTAATTTTGTGTTCCTACACTTCTTTAGGGTTTTGGAAAGCGTAGGAATGAAATCATATTTTTTTTGTCATAATAACTTGCCTTTAGTATAGATAATCAAATCAATGTTTGGAAATGTTTTTAAAATGGCTAAAAAAGAGGTTTTAGATAACCAAAACCGATTATGACAATGCATTTAGCAGAAAATGTTAAAATGTTCCTTTGCCATCTTTAGTATTTTTGGAGAATCACCTTGAACACTAACTTTATAAAAGTTTCAACATCTTCTAATAAAAATGTTTATAAGCAGAAGTACATGTGTGACTTATCAATTTTCCCAATCTCTGTTGCTCTTTCACCTTTTTAAATTTTTAGGTAAAGTTGCTGTTTTACTTTTCATCTCTTGTTTTATAACAAAATTGTATTAGAATAAGTTTTATTCCAAGCGATTGGAGGAGGGGGTTTACGCAAACATTAATTGCATACTTGCGGTTTTGAATCTCTGTCTGCATGGAGTTGAACCGTAGGAAAGTTGGTGGAATTAACCATTGGAGGAAAAATTTGGCAAAAAAAAAAAATTCGAGTGGAGAAAAAAATAAATAGGAACACATATTCCGAAAAGGAAAAAAAATTAGTCATATTCATATAGCAACACGTGTTCCAAAAGCCCTAATTCTTAAAAACCTGAAAACCTCCCCGCCGCGCGACTAAGCCTTCGTCCGTCGTCTGCACCAAACCACCGATATCTCGCCAATTCCATTCTTCTCAATCCCTAACCTCCGGTATCTCGGGTCTTATCTTTCTACCAAGTGTATAATCAATGGCCGATAATACCCGAAATATCCGAAACATATGCATACTGGCCCACGTGGACCACGGCAAGACCACCCTCGCCGACCACCTAATCGCTGGAGCCGGCGCCGGCGTCGTCCACCCCAAACTAGCCGGCCGCCTCCGGTTCATGGACTATCTCGACGAGGAACAGAGGCGCGCCATCACCATGAAAAGCTCTTCCATCTCTCTTCAATACAAAGACCACTCCATCAACCTCATCGACTCTCCAGGCCACATGGACTTTTGCAGCGAGGTCTCCACCGCCGCTCGATTAAGCGACGGCGCTCTGGTCCTGGTCGACGCCGTTGAGGGCGTCCACATCCAAACGCACGCCGTTTTGCGCCAGGCTTGGATTGAGAAGCTCACGCCTTGTTTGGTGCTCAACAAAATTGACCGGTTGATCTCCGAGTTGAAATTGAGTCCCCTGGAGGCTTATACGAGGTTAGTGCGTATTGTTCATGAGGTTAATGGGATTGTGAGTGCGTATAAGAGCGAGAAGTACTTGTCTGACGTTGATGCTATACTTTCTGGGCCTTCTGGAGATGTGGGTAGTGACCAAAATCTCGCCTTTTTGGATGTGGAGGATGATGAGGAAGATACGTTTCAGCCCCAGAAGGGCAATGTAGCGTTTGTCTGTGCTTTGGATGGTTGGGGTTTTTGTATTCGTGAGTTTGCTGAGTTTTATGCTTCGAAACTAGGTGCGAGCACAGCTGCTTTGCAAAAAGCTCTGTGGGGACCCAGGTACTACAATCCCAAAACCAAGATGATTGTGGGGAAGAAAGGTGTAGCTGGTTTAAGTAAAGCCAGACCCATGTTTGTTCAGTTTGTGCTTGAACCACTTTGGCAGGTTTATCAGGCTGCTTTGGAAGATGGTGATAATAATAAAGTGATGCTTGAGAAAGTAATCAAGTCTTTTAATTTGAATGTACCACCTCGTGAGCTTCAGAACAAGGATCCTAAGGTTGTGCTTCAAGCTGTGATGAGCCGCTGGCTTCCTCTGTTTGATGCAGTCTTGTCAATGGTGGTTAGGTGTATGCCTGACCCAGTTGCAGCACAGGCATATCGAATAACACGGTTGCTTCCCAAAAGACAGGTTCTGAATGATGGGGTTGATCCCAACGTGCTTGCTGAGGCAGAGCTTGTGAGAAAATCAGTTGAAGCTTGTGATTCGAGGCCAGAAGCTCCTTGTGTTGCTTTTGTATCCAAAATGTTTGCTGTCCCAATGAAAGTACTTCCACAGAGGGGATTACATGGGGAAATCATAAACAACGTAAGTGATGAGGGTGAATTGAATGAGTGTTTCCTTGCATTTGCAAGGATCTTTAGTGGGGTTCTTTATTCAGGCCAGAAAGTTTATGTGCTTTCAGCTTTGTATGATCCATTAAAAGGGGAGTCAATGAAGAAGCATATCCAGGAGGCTGAGTTGCAATCTTTATATCTCATGATGGGCCAAGGCTTAACACATGTGGCCTCTGCACATGCCGGGAATCTTGTGGCAATTCGAGGCCTTGGCCAGCATATACTGAAAAGTGCAACACTTTCGTCAACTAGAAACTGTTGGCCTTTCTCCAGTATGGCATTCCAAGTTTCTCCCACTCTGAGAGTGGCAATTGAGCCTTCTTATCCTGCAGACATGGGTGCACTGACGAAGGGTTTACGGCTGCTTAACCGGGCAGACCCGTTTGTAGAGGTCACGGTTTCTGCTAGGGGAGAGCATGTTCTGTCTGCTGCAGGAGAGGTACATCTTGAAAGATGCATAAAGGATTTGAAGGAGAGATTTGCAAGGATAGACTTGAAAGTGTCTCCACCTCTTGTTTCTTATAAAGAGACCATTGAGGGAGATGTAGTCGATAAACTTGAGAATTTGAAATTGTTTCTTAAGAGCTCAGATTGTGTTAAGAAAAAGACGCCAAATGAAAGGTGTACTATTAAGGTGCGAGTCATAAAGCTGCCACCTTCTTTAACTAAGGTGCTTGAGGAGAATTCTGGTTTACTTGGAGAAATCATCGAAGGTAATGCCCAGACCATTAAAAGTTTGGACACAAAGATTTCAAGGATTGAAGAAGATGAGAATCCAACGGAAGCACTGACGAAACGTATCATGGATGCTGTGGAGAGTGATATTTATTCTAGTGGTGAAAATGACAAGGATCGGGTTGAGAAATGTAAACTGAAGTGGCAAAAACTTCTTAAAAGGATATGGGCACTTGGCCCTTCACAGGTTGGTCCTAACATCCTGCTTACGCCAGACCTTAAAGGAAGGGATACTGATGGCTCTGTCCTCATCCGTGGCAACTCTCACGTATCTGAAAAATTAGGATTTGTGGATGCTTGTGGCAGTGGAAATGTAGCTGGTGATACATCTTCAGAAGTAACTCAAGCATTGTATGAGGAGGCAGAGAGCCTTGAAAGCAGTGTTGTATCTGGGTTTCAAGTGGCGACTGCAGCTGGACCTTTATGTGATGAACCTATGTGGGGTTTAGCATTTCTTATTGAGGCCGAAATTGAACCATTGACTGCTCAATGTGATGAGGTGGAAGCCTCCCATCAGCAACATGAACAATATGGCATCTTCAGAGGACAGGTAATGACAACCGTCAAAGATGCTTGTAGAGAAGCCGTCCTTCAAAAGAAGCCTCGGCTTGTGGAAGCCATGTACTTCTGTGAGTTGAACACATCAACCGAGCATTTGGGTTCTATGTACGCTGTGCTTGGGAGAAGGCGGGCTAGAGTTTTAAAGGAGGAAATGCAGGAAGGCTCCCCATTGTTCACCGTGCATGCATATCTGCCAGTTTCTGAAAGCTTTGGTTTTGCAGACGAGCTTAGAAGATGGACTTCTGGTGCTGCAAGTGCTCTTCTTGTGCTTAGTCACTGGGAAGCACTTCCCGACGATCCTTTCTTTGTACCAAAAACAGAAGAGGAAATTGAGGAGTTTGGTGATGGTTCTAGTGTGCTTCCCAATACCGCGAGGAAACTAATTAATGCCGTAAGACGGAAGAAGGGCCTTCATGTAGAGGAAAAAGTAGTACAGCACGCAACAAAGCAGAGGACCCTGGCTCGTAAAGTGTAGAGGTTGTCGATATAGTTGATGAGTGATTTAACTCCTTCAGTGCAGAGGATCCTTCTCTATATTGTGAAGGGACAATTTTGTAGTCCTTTGTGAGTGATCAACTCCTTTTTGCGAAAGTATAGAGGTTGTTGATATAGTTGTAATGTGCTTACTTTAGTATAATTTCATTTTATTGTTGGATTTTGCGGTAGCCGGCATTTGAGTTTTATCTTCTCTTAGGATTAGGATTTTTTTAGTGCTTTGGTAATACCAGAGAGATCATATTTTGTTGAAGGTAAACACCAATTACCAGCAATACTTGTACAAAACAACTTGACAGTGTTTATTATACGATCTGCTTTTGATAATTTCTGGCTATGATCTCACTTGTTTGCCAAAGTCCTAATCTGATATTCAGGAGGCTCATTTGTAGTTCAGATGTGAATTGCAAAGCAGAGTATGCCATAGAGTAAACGGACATCACAGCAAACAACCCCAAAATAGCCCAACGCATGAATAGCAATGAAGAAATAGTTACAATTAGTGAGGGATAATTGAATGTCCGAAGGAGAAAGGGGGTTCTGTCAAATATAGTATCTTCGCTGTAAAAAAGAATAGTATAAATTCATTAATTAAAATTACAAAATTACCCTTAAAAATCCCTAGAAGTTCTCCTTTTGCCTATTATTTATTACATCATTTGTTTTCTACTCTCTCTCTCTCTCGGACCCGCCGCTCGTTCAAATTTTCTTGGCCGCTCGTTCAATTTCAGCCAAAATCAAGAGGTAAAATACTTAATTTTAGCTGCATCCGAGGGAATGACTCTATTAGATTAGATTTGTAGATGATTATTAATATGAATATAGTTTCTAGTGTGTAAATCGATAAAAGATTTACTTAATTTGAGCTCCATATGTTTTTTTTTTATATATAGTTTTGTTTGAACATTAATTTGCACACATATGAACATTTTCTTTTAAGAATCCATATATTTGAACTTTGTAGTACTACATAATTTTTAGGGCGTACATTATGAAAAGCATGATGATCTCCATATATACTGAAATAAATTTATGTTGGAATATATATATGTATGTAGATCTATTTATATTTTTAAATTCTGTTTGGTTCATGATTTGGTTGGAGACTAGTGATTTGTAATTGCAGCATATCTTGTTATTAGATTATCCGTTTTAAGAGCTATAAATTCTTCCGTGCACTCGTCACATTGCTACATAATGTTAATGTGATTGATATATATATAGTGAAATTATCGTGTAACGCTCTTGTAAAGAACAATCATTGCTGTGATCAAACAATATTAATGAACTTTATTGTATCCACAGAGCATGAACATGGTGACCCGCTACCGAAGTGGAGATCAAGGAAGAAGATTGGATCCCGCACGAAAAGCACTAAAGCTTCCTTTTGAGATGATCATTGAGATTCTGAGTTGGCTAACTGTAGACGCTTTGCTGAGAATGAAGTCTATCTGCAAGAAATGGTGTGCTTTGATTGAAGACCATCACTTCATTGTGAAGCATATGGATCGGGCTAGTCCTCTGCCAATAAAATGTCAATACAGTAGGAAACATGACCAAGTAGCCCTTTTTCACAGTAAAAATATCCGGTGTATGTCCCGTGTTGCCGGCTTGTTTGTAGAGAAGCATCATAGTCTTCCTGTTTGCCGCATCAGAAATCCGGTGATTGGTCATGTCCTTGACTTGCCTAATGCACATATGGATGTGTGCAGAATGAAATGTGCTTTTGATTCATTGACTGGTGATGCCAAATTGGTAAGTGCTTATATCCACAATGATGAAGTGGGATATGAAGTTATGAGCATTGGACAAGATGGGGATTGGAGAGCCTTGAAACACCCAAACCAAGGCTTGTTGAAGAAAAATGGCAAATGGGCAACAAGAAGGCAATTTTTTCTAACTGATGAGGTTCATGATGGGGTTTATTTTTGTTCTGAAATTATAACAGATGGGGAAGATTGGTGCTTGGAAGTCCAAGCTCTCGATCCGTGGAACGAGTGCTTCATCACAACTACATTGCCCCAAGGAGTTTTCAATGGCTGCAAGAGAGTTTGGGTTTTCAATTGGAACCAACATATAGCTGTTGGAGATATTGTAGAGCAAGAACTTCATGTCTTGGTGCTAGAAGACTTGAAAGAGGAACAATGGAGTCAAAATAAGATCATTGTGCCATTGAAATTTTTGCAGCATCAGCCACTTTTGGATGATCAAGTTCTCATTCCTGTGAAGGCTGATTGTGATGAGCTCAAGCTGCGTTATAAGGGAGGGAAGACTCTCTTTTATGACATGAACAATGAGATGATTAAGAAGGTGGTGTATAAATGGTTCGACACCGATCTTCTGGGATTTTATAAGCCAAGCCTTGTGAGTCTCAAGGGAATGAGACAAGACGAGAGGGTACGACACAGAATGGGGATTGATTAGAGCAATTGCAATGAATTTGGTGGTTGTTTATGATTATGAAATTACTTTTGTATTTTAAAGAAGTTTGTTTATGATATGCAAAAATGCGAATTGGTTTGTTCCAAATTACTGCTCAAGTCTTTATACTCTGATGTGTGATACATTTTTTTATAAAAAATTTGCCTTTAATATATTAGATTTTGTTTTGAAAGTTCACCAAATAGCATCAAAATGAAAGTAATCTCATAAACTGCCAAATTACTATTACACCAAGTACATTAGTCCGGTTTAGCCAAGCTTTTGCACCATTTTATCTAAAATCTAAACGATCAAATTCTATTTCCTGTCTCCCTCCTCTCCTAGTAAGACCTGGACATGGATTTTTAAAAAAGAAAAACGAAAAATGATAAAATCCTTGCGGAAGATGAAATGATATATGAACCCTAATCTTGTATATGGCAAAAAGAAAACAATCACAGTAGTCCTTGAGTTATTTACAATCAGAAAAATTCAACTCTACATAGGTGGGAATGAGACCCCTTTGAAAGATAACGAGTTCGTCTATTCGGGTTTAACATACTTTCAAATTAACCGTCGCACTTTCAAAATTACAAAGATGACATTTTCATTTTGTTAAGAGAATAAGTTCATCCAGTTGACTGATGAAGTCCATCTGCTTCCAGAAGATCATAAAGCAAAAGCTGACAAGCTAGAGGTGAACTTTCAATGATCCTAGTACGTACCAATGTCTTAATTTCTCCATCGTATGATTACAAAGTTGATCAGTGATTGAAAGTGCCTACCTTTGCCATGAAAAGCAGGTGATGAGACTGACCCTTTTTGGAGTTTCAATATTCATAGAAACCAACAGCAACTTCAAATTGAGAATCATGCAACACGAATCATACCTCAATACCTAGCTATGCTTCTCGTCATGGGAAGTTGAAACTCACCCAAGGTAGCTACATCTGAAATTCGGTTTATTGTGAAATTTCTCTTTTCAATATCTGTTTTGGAGGTTGAAACTAGCAAGTTAATATCTACAAATAGTGTAGCAGCGCGGCTATACACGGTTTTAATAAATTTTTTTCCAAAAAAGCGTACAGCCGTGCGGCCATACTCGATTTTGTAAATTTTTTTTCGGTTGAAAAAATGGTATGCCCCACGCTGCTATACTCGTTCCCCCTCTTTTTGGTTAAAAGCGTATAGCACCTTACCCTTTTGACACGTTATATATATAGCCGTGCGGGCATACCATTAATTTTTTTTTTGGCAAAAAATAGTATAGCCGATTGACTATATATACTCGTTTTTCCAAATTTCTCCTGCAGAGATCTGTGCCAACGAACTTTCATCGGGAGAGGTTTTTATCATTATTATTATTATTTTTGAAAATATAAAATTAGTTTCTTTACTTTTTTTTGTTGTTGCCAATTTCTTTAATTTAATATATGTAATTAAGTAATATATTAGCCTTTTGGAATTAATTTAATTAGTAATTATGTTTTAATTATTATTTCTTTAGTGAATATGTAAATATGTTACTGATTTCACAAATGACTTAGTGCCTGTTTGACATTGCTTATTTGGGGTGATAAGTATTTTTTTTTAAATTTTGGGAAGCCCAGCCCGTTTGGTAAACTATGAGAAAATTATTTATTGTTAAAAATTGTTGTGAGAGAAAACTATAAGGAAAGCAGCTAATGAGGTGCTTTCATTTTCTGATTATGCAGGAATCAGTTTTGAAGAGGTGCTGTGTTTAATGATAATGCAGCAATCATATTCTGATTATGCGGGAATTAGCACCAACAACACTTGTAACAAAAAGTTTACCAAATGCCAACTGCTTTCTCTCACAGTTGATTTCTCTTACAGCAAAATCTGGCAGCAATTATTTTCACAGCACATGAATTAGTATTTTCGCTTAAGGGTCCTAATTAAATTTCTCCAGAGCCAAGCCCATTAGCCCAACTCTCCAATGTTAACCACAATTACCAAATTATCATCGTGCTTTTATAAACACCTTTATAGGAATGTGGATTTTCACAAAGGGCACCTTAAAAGATAGGCCTCTAGAGAAGCAATTATCAAGAACACTCCAACTCAGCATGCAATTCTCTACGACATATAATGTGTGCAATAACAGAATTTAGTAGTACTCGAGAGAATGAGATTGATCAAAGGCAAACATTCCCACACACATAAAAAAATAATAATTAAAAAAAAAAACTCTCTAATTGATTTACTGTGAAAATTTTCTCTATTCAATATCTGCTTTGGACGTTGAAACTAGCAAATTAATATCTTTAAATAGTATAGACATGTGATTATACACGGTTTTAATAAATAAAAAATTTCAAAATATAGTACGACCATGCGGCTATACTCGGATTTTTTAAAAATAGTATAGACGCACGGCTATACTCTGGTTTTTTCCCTTATTTTTTTGAAAATATAGTACAGCCGCTTGGTTTACATTTTTGACATGTGGCGCCTAGGCGCTGGGAGGGTCTTATATATATAATAGTATAACTGCGTGATACACCCGATTTTTTTAAATCGTATTGTCGTGTGGCTGTACTCGGTTTTATTAATGTTTCTTAAAAAAAAAAGTATTGCTGGGTTGTCTTTTGTTTTTTTTAACATATTTTCATTTTGTTAACCCTCACACTTTCAAAATTACAAAGAAGACATTTTCATTATGTTAAGGGACAACTTGTTTAAGGCTTATTTACATGAATGCCTTATGAAACTATGGTCAAATCTCACGTTGCCCTCAAAAGTAGAAGTGACCCTAATTCCCAAATTAAAACGAGAGAGAGAGAGAGAGAGAGAGAGAGAGAGAGAGAGAGAGAGCATAAAATCTCACTTTTTTTGTTTTCAATGATAAGGGTGTTTTTTAGTTTGTATTTTGGATTTTGGTTTTTAAACATGGGCCTATCAAATGGTTTTTTTGGGCTTTGAACTTAAAATATGTTTTTGAGTTTATAAAGTTGGATCCAAATAGGATACCAAACAGGTCTTTAGTTGACGTGAACTTATAACATGTACTCTTAAAAGATCCAACTCATTCATATGTCAACTAATCTTTTATTTAAGGTTTTTTTAATCATAAATGGTCCTTCACGTTTACGAAATTATCACGAATGGTCCTTGAGGTTTTTTTGTGACACTAATAGTCCTTAACGTTTAGGCTTTTTATCACTAATGATCCTTGCCGTTATAAATTTTGTTAAGTGTGATGTGGAAGATAAGTGGAGCCCACATGTTCAATCACATTGTGACATGTGGATTAAAAAAAATAATTAAATAATTTTTAAATGAAAATTCCTTTTTTTTTCTGCAACTTTTCATCCCCTTCCTTACTCCGTATCTCTCTCCTTGCTCTCCACCCTTTGCTCTCCATCTCTTCTCCCTTTATTTTTTTCTTTCCCTCTGCCACTTGCAAGAAAAAATATAAGATATACAATTGCTCTCCATCTCTTCTCGCAACCTGCAACCCATGCCCAACTCCCCTACCCTCTCCCTTTGTTTTTGCTCTCCTCCTTGCTCTCCTCCTCTGTTTTTTTATTATTTTAAGTTGTTTGAATTAATTTTTGTGTAAAATGAAAGTGATTATTTTGCAAAATATAAATAGGGAGAGGGGTGGGTTGCGGGTGGGCATGGGGTGGTTGGGTTGTAGAGGCAACAAAAAAACAGAGGGAGAGAGAGAGAGGCTAAATGGTTTTTTTTAATGGATTTTCATTAAAAAAAAATTTCTTTATTTATTTAATCCACATGTCACGATGTGATTGGACATGTGGGTTCCACTTATCTTCCACCTCAGACACCTAACATAATTTTTGACGGTATGGACTATTTGTGATAAAAAGTCCAAATGTTAAGGACTATTAGTGTCACAAAAAAACCTCAATAACCATTCGTAATAATTTCGTAAACGTGAATGACCATTTATGATAAAAAGCCTTTATTTAATTATTTCTTTTTCCAATGTCTGGATAGATTACAAGTCCAAATTCCTCCTCTCCTTACATTTGAACAAAAAAATAAACATTCATGCATTAATACGTGAGATATTGGAAGCAATTAAACATATTGTTGTCAATTTAGTTGAGATGTAGTGAGGATATGGATATAGGGTTGGGTTTGTTACATGAGTGAGGGTATTTTAGGAAGTTAAATTGAGTATATTAATATGTGTGTAGTGAGCATGTTGGGGGCCCAAAAGAGAATTGTCGGATCCTAATAAGATTTCCCTTTATATTATTACATTATAAATGCCAAATGCGTGACAGGATATTTCAAATAAAACTAACATGATATGAATCATTCATTTACATGTGATATCAACCTATAAGAGAATTAATTGTCATGAAACTATAGGATGTCATAAAATATCAAATTCATTCATAAACCAACTAAATCTTACTATAGTGATATTACTATTCTCAATGTTAGGGGAAAAAAAACTTGTTCATAAACTATATGTGAGATATTGGAAGCAATTAAACATATTGTAGTAGATTTAGTCGGCACATGTCTATTGAAATTCACAATTATTAACCCCTTCAAGACCTTAATAAGTAATTCAATTTATAATTGAATAAAAATAAAATGTGTGTAATTGTGTCCCATGAAAATGAGCTAATCTCTATTTAAAACAACTACAGCAGCCTACTCCTCTTTAAAAAGGGTTCCAAACGGAAAAACTCGTTCATTAGTATCCTTATCCTTGATTCTCTCTACTATGGCATTTTCCGCATTTTCTTGACTTGCAAACATCAAGCCAACTCTAACCTCACGCTGTCGCCTCCTTCACCAAATTCAGAAAAAACGGCAAAATAGTGGGAAGATGGGATGCGAAATTTTAAAGTCTCGCCTTGACAACTTCAAGGGGGCAGGGAAGTGGATACACTATACGGGAGTCTGACTGTAGATATAGTGTGTCTGGTGGTGGATCACTTAGATTTGATATCTGACCAGAACTAAAAGCGTAAATTAGCACAATATATATTCATATTTCAAAAGGAAGAGCACCAACTATAAACAATTAAAGCCGATTGAATCATCAAGAGAAAAAAAAAGAAAAAAAAAGGGCCTAGGCGCTAGGCGCCTGCCTAGGCAGGTCTGGGCGATTTTTTTGTTTTTTTCCCTAACTTGAAAGAAAACTAACCTCACAATGTCGCCTCCTTCACCAAATTCAAGAAAATCAAGCTCTTTAATTACCAGAATATCTGGCTTGGATAAGAACCGATCCAGGTAGTTAATGGCAAGGTATGGTATGAAAGGGTTAAGGTTGCAAGAATGTTGTCCCTGATAAATTACGCAAGAACAGAGAAATTAACTGAAGAAACGAGAGTTTTCTGTGAAGACAATTGTAACAAGAAGAGTAGGCAAGGATAACCCATGGCAGCCCCCGTGGCATCATCCCAATGGCATCAAGGGGCTTGAGTGAGAAGCCTAAAAGGAGGGGTATGCCATAACTTCAGCAACTATCATCATAGCTATAGTCTGGGGCAGGATTTAACACTCATTACTACCAAAGCTAATGTGAGGACAGTCTGATTAGTGAGAGCTTATGCTTCAGACGATGGGTCAACTTTCCGGGACACATTAAAAGTACCGCCGCGCGGCTATTATTTTTTTAATTTTTAACGGCTATACTCTTTAAAATGTATGCAGGAATTTTTTTTTAAAATAAATAGTACAGCCGATCGGCTATACACGGGTCTTTTTTCAAAATTTTTTTTTTGATCAATGGTATCGCCGCACGGCTATACTGTGGTGTTTTTAAAGTAATAGTATAGCCGCGCGGCTATACCGGGGCCCTTTTAAATTTTTTTAAATTAGTAGTATAGCCGTTCGGCGATACTTGTTTTTTTTTTGGTTATCTTTTTTAATAAATGTAAAAAAGAATTTTAAAACAAAGAACCCAGTATAGCCCTCTTTTATATCTGAAGGAGGGAACAACATTGGGAAGATTGGATGCGAGTTCATTCAGTCTAGAGCCTTCAGAACTTCAAGGAGACGGGGAATCCAGACCCAACTGTTTCTCCTAGTGTGGAAGTACAGATGAGAGAAAAGGTAAGAGGCATAGACCTGTACAAGATGAGGAAAGGAAGAGCAGAAGGGGTGATAAGAAGGAGAAGTCAAAGGACAAGAAAAGGTCACATAAGCACTCGAAACACCATTCATTTGAAATTATTATGAACAATTTCGAATAAAGGTATATCAATTCCATATGAGCATGAGGCTCGTACATCATCATTTGAAATTATATGACTTTTTGGGTTTAGATTTTGTTATCAGTTTGAACAATGTGAAAAATGTTGTATCAGTATATTCTTCACTAGTTTAGGATGCTAGTATCAATGTTTTATTTTCTCCATCATATGATTACAAAGTTGATCAGTGATTGAAAGTGCCTACCTTTGTCATGAAAAACAGGTGAAGCGAATGGCCCTTTATAGTATTAGTTTAGCAGTCAAAGAAATACGTGAGCTTACATGTGCGATGTAAGTGCCACTTCTGGGAAAGACAATATTTATCTCCTCCATGCTTCCTCATGTGGCACCCGAGCATCTTTTCAGAACAAGAGAAAAGAAATGGAGACTCTTCATTGAGTACATGTCAAGATGTTGCATGACAGTTGGGAATTCAAATGATTGCCGAGTATATATCCACTGCATGTTTGTAAATGCTGCATTTGCCATCAACATTGACTCTATGACGCCTAACTTTCTCCAGTAACTGCTGCATACAATCAGCAGGATGGACCGGATCACCTTCTAGAGTACTCAGTAGGGATGCTTATAAGATTTAAACACAAGCATAAATGCATTGCATGTTAATTCCTTAAAGCCATAACATGTTTAACACTAACCTGAGTCTGACATGGTGTTGGCGCAAGGGCTGGATGATGCTGGAAACGATTGGCAGCGCAAGATATAGAAGTTCTTCTCCTGAGAATCCGATCCTTATAGCTATAACTCTGATGGGTGAATTTCTGTTTAGCTGTGTTGTGTTATTCGGATCTAGGAGGGAGCCTTCTATTTATATGCATCTCTCTAAGTGTCTTGCCCATCAAGAAACACTTAGAGATATCCTTCATGCTATAGGATTAATCCATTTCAATCCTTGTAGAACTAGGAACCCTTAAGCCTTCATTATCCTTATTGAACACTGTTTGAGGCTTGCCTAATCGAGATAGGTTTTGAGTTCCTAATAAACAATAAGTCTTTGTAATCCTAAGTTGATTAGAAGATCACTTTAGTAGGTTTAATGTAATAAACCTTCTTACATTGCAAGCAACATCAAAGGTATATATATGTTATCAGGAGCTAGCATCTTCAAAAGTGCATGTGTCTCAATGTGAGCAAGCGCTGATTTAATCCTATCATGCCCTTCAAGATCATCGACATAGTGTGAGACAACATTCCCCTTGTTCATAAGTTTCCACCAAAACAGCAGGATGCACAAAGTGGATGCAAATGGGCAGCTTCCCTTGTCAAATGGGCAACTTGAGACATGATAAAAACTGCAAACTGCTGTACACTCTCATCCAATCTCCACCACTTTAAAGCAGGAATGAAGTTTGAAAGTTTTGCTACCAAAACAGGAGGAGGCACAAGTGGATACAAAGGCTTGGGGAAAGAGACATCCTTCCATACTTGTCCATTTCATCTAGCAGGAAACGTATATATAGAATCTGTATTGGGGAAGACGGAGGCCAACTCTAACAATTGTCCGCTTCTGGACAGCTGTGTTTCTCCAGGCTTGTAACAACGGCATTTGCAACTTTCCTAAAACCTCTCAATGTTGCAAATATCAAGCCAATTAAATTAGCACTATATATATATATATATATATATATATATATGCAATTGTCAAAGTTATTCATGCGGGACTTTCTTATATATAGATGTTGAACAGTAATTTATCAAAGAATGAGAAGTAATGCAGTCACTTAAAAGATGTATTATTTCAAACTTGAATAATATGTCTTTTTTATTTTAATTTCTATCTAATAATACAAAATCCAATAAATTTTTCAACACATAATTGTTATTGCACTTCCATTCTTACATCTCAGTGCCTGTTTGGCATTGCTTATTTGGGGTTATAAATGATTATTTTGAAATTTTTGAAAGCCCAACCTGTTTGGTAAAAGATAATAAAATCACTTATTTTGAATAATTGTTGTGAGAGAAAGCAATTAGGGAAAGCAGGTGATGAGCTGCTTTCAAATTTTTTTTTGATTATGCAGGAATCAGTTTTGAAGAGACACTGGGTTTAATGAAACTTTCAAAATTCCAAAAATAACCCTGTGTTTTTTTTACCGACCGCACTTCTAACAAAAAGTTTAACAGACGCCAAACTGTTTTCTTTCACAGCTAATTTTTCTCACAACAAATCTAACAGTGATCATTTTTATAGCACAACAACGCGATGGCTTTTAATATTATGCTAGCTATCCCTTAAAAAGGAGAATTTACCTGAAAATAAATTATTCCTTTTTGCTCCCTTATACAGATATTTATAATTTCCTTTTATATAAATTATTCTAGCTATTCTATATGGGTGGAGTAATGGAAATTACAGAACTACCCTTAAAATCCCTAGAAATCCTCCTCTTATATTTCATTTCTTTGGGTGATGGTCTTTTCCTTTCTCACTCTCAGACCCGCCGCTCGTTCAAATTTTCTCTCATCGGCGCATCTACTTGTCTCATTATCAAACCAATTACTCTCTCATTCTCAAATTTTCTTTCGGTACGATCACTCTCACATTCTTGATTTTAGCCCAAACTCAGAGGTAAGAAACTTAACTCGAGCAACATATGTAATTATAACAGTTGAATATTATAATGACTGATTCGATTAGATTAGATTTATTGATGGTTATTGATATGCATAAATTCTAGTATGTATATGAGAAAAAGTTCCTTGATTTGAGCTACATATTTTTTTTTTCTTTCAATTTTTTTGGTAAGAAGTCTCCTGTCATTTTTGTTCGAATATTGATTCGCATATATTTGAACTTTGAGCTATATAAATTACTAATCCATATCTATACATTCAAATAAGCATGATGATGTCCATATATATAGTATCCTTCTGTTGAGGGATCCTTCAAATAATTTTATTTGGGGGTCCTATACGAATTTTTTTCAAACGATCTAAATCATCTATTTTTTAAAGTCTATATTTATAGATCATCATTGGAAAAAATTAGATAAATCGAAAACTGTTTCAATATTCAATTGTGTCATACAAAATCAATGAACAGGTGCTTCAAGAAAGTACTAAAATTTCAATAACTCAATTGAGTGGTCAAATGATATCAGATTCAAGTGATTATTTTGTAAAGATGACCTTGGAATGATCTAAAAAATAGATGGTTTGGATTAATGAAATAAAATGCGGAGTGAGCCATGCAATAGTGTCCCTCAAATAAGCTTATTTGAGGGATCCCTCAATGGAAGCTCTCTGTATATATATATACAGTTTCATTCTATTGAGGGACACTCTTTAGGGTCCTCTATGAATTTTTTTCAACGATCCAAACTATCTATTTGTTAAATCTATATTCATAGATCATCCTTGCAAGAAATTAGACAAATCAGAAACCGTTTCGACATCCAATTGTGTCATACAAAATCAATGAACACGGTGCTTCAAGAAAGAACTAAAATTTCAATAACTTAATTGAGTGATCAAATTATATTCAAGTGATTTTTTTAAGAGATGATCTTTGAATGATTGTCTAAAGATCAATGGTTTGGATTAGTGAAATACAATGCAGAGTGGGCCCTACAACAGTGTCCGTCAAATAAGCTTATTTGAGGGATCCCTTAATAGAAACTCTTTGTGTATATATATATATACTTAAATGAATTCTTGAATTCTTGTTCAGATGTTTATGTAACTTTTTAAACTTATAGATTTCAAATTCTATTTGGTCGATCATTTGAGAGTAGTGGTTTGTAAGGCAGCCTCTCTTGTTATTAAATGGACATGTTTCCCTCATGTAAGGATTTGTAACTTTAGGGGTTGCTTTTGTCACTCTTTAAAAGACATATCATATGTAACGCTTGTTAAGAACAATCCTAATTGTAGACCACAATCAATGAATAATTAATATTTTGTGGTGCGCATACACAACATGCAGATGGACGTGAGCTGCTACCAAAGAAGACCAAAAGAACCAAAGCTTCTGTTTCCCATGATCATTGAGATTCTGAGCTGGCTACCGGTGGAGTCATTGCTCAGATTCAAATCTGTCAACAAAAACTGGTCTTCGTCGATGGAAGAATACAGCTTCATTTCAAAGCATATGAATCGGACAAGACCTGTACGACTAAAATATCGATTGACAAAGCAACCTGGCTACATAGCCCTTGGTTCCGAGGAAAATTACGAGTGCATGTTCATTGTTGCTGGCTTGGTTCTAGAGAAGCATTCTTCCAGCCAAGTTTGCCGCATCAGAAATCCAGCCACCCACCAAGTGCTTTACTTGCCTGATGCCCATGTTGGTGTCAACCTAATGGTATCCACTTTTAATTCATCGATTGGTGAGGTCAAATTGGTAGCTTCCTACCGTGAAAACAATGAGGTAGGGTTTGAAGTTTTGACAGTTGGCAAAGATGAGAATTGGAGACCTTTGAAATACCCTAATCAGGGTTTGTCAAATAAACAGGCCAAAAGAAGACAGTTTCTTCTAGCTGATAAGGCTGATGCTAGGGTTTGCTATTGTGCTGAAACCCTAACTGATGGACAAGACATGTACTTAGAAGTTCACTGTCTTGATCTCTGGAGTGAGACATTCATGACAGCCACTCTGCCCGGGGGAGTTTTTTCTGATTTGAGCAAAGCTCGGATTATCAGTTGGAACCAAAGTATAGCTGTGGTTGATATAATTGATGAAGCTCTTCATGCCTTGGTGTTAGAAGACTTCAAGGAGCAAAAATGGAGCCGATACAAGAACATTGTTCCAGTGAAGTTTTTGAAGAAAACCCGATTTCCGGAAGGTGGATCTATTGTTCCTTCCAGTGTTGATTCTGATGAGCTCAGGTTTGTTTATAATAATGGGGAGATAGTTCTTGTGTACGATATGAAAATGCACAAAGTTAAGAGTTTCATACGTCGAAGGTTTGATGGGGAAGGTTGGGGAAATCATAGGCCAAGCTTGATGAGTTTCGAGGGAATGAGGCCAGAAGAGGAGGGTGCAAGTACAAGTACAACCCAGGAATGAAGATATTATAATCAGAGCAATTATAGTTTCATTGATCAGCATTTTAATTTTTCTATAGCTAGCTAAGCTAGTACTTATCTTAAAAGAATGTTTTTATGTTAGTTTAATTGAACCACATTTTTGACTTTTGTCATGTGGAAACTCCTCGAACTATATAATGAGTTATGAGCTGATCATCATTTATCTATTTTGAAAACTATTATTATACAAATGACTTTTTTAGTTGTTGGAAACATTGCCATATCTTGGTTTTCAAGCTTCTAACTCAGACCCTAGTCTTTTCATCAAGAAAACAACAACTGATTTGGTTATTTTGTTGTTGTATGTGGATGATATTATCATCACAGGCTCCAATGCTATTTTAATTCAGACTGTTATTGATTCTCTTGCTGAAGTCTTTGATATGAAAGATATTGGTAAACTCACTTACTTTCTTGGCCTCCAAGTACAATACCAAGACAATGGGGCCCTGTTTGTGCATCAATCTACATATGCTCAAGATCTGATCAAGAGAGCTGGGATGGACACTTGCAAACCTTGTTCTACACCATGTAAGCCTCATCAACAACTTCTACATACTGATGGAGTCCCTTTATCTTATCCTACATTGTATAGAAGCTTGGTTGGTGCTCTACAGTACTTGACTTTTACAAGGCCAGATATTGCCTATGCTGTCAACACTGTCTGCCAATTCATGACTCAACCTACTGATCTTCTTATGTGTCATGTTAAACGCATCCTTACCTATTCCCAGGGTTCAATGGTTGTTATAGGTTTTTGTGAAGCAGATTGGGCCGGTGATCCTAACACTCGAAGATCTACCACAGGTTATGTTGTCTTTCTTGGGCACAATCCTATATCATGGTCTTCCAAGAAACAGGCCTCAGTTTCTCGTAGTTCTACCGAAGCAGAATACAAAGCCTTAGCTCACTGTGCAGCTGACATTTTTTGGATCAGACAGTTATTACGTGATCTGCATATCTCTATTCTAGAAGCTCCAATTCTACATAGCGATAATCTCTCTACCTTAGCTCTCAGTGCCAACCCAGTTCTCCATTCCCGTATCAAACATCTGGAGATAGATTATCATTTTATTCGAGAGAAAGTTCAAAGCAAAGATCTCGTCATTCAATATGTGCCAACTGATGAACAAGTTGCTGACATTCTCACAAAAGGCTTGCACAGTCCTCTCTTTCACAATCATTGTTCCAATCTCACAAAAGGCTTACAGCTGGCATTGTAACTAATAGCACGTGGTTAAGATTCCAATATAGTTAGATGGTTAATAGTCTGTTTAGTGTTGTGTTAATAGCTTATAAAAGCTAAGTCTCTCTGTAATAGGATTCATTCTGTATATTCTGAGAATTAGAGCAATCAATCTAGAGGTTTCCTATTCTTTCTTTGCTTACTTTCTTCTTCATTCTTGCAATGGTTATCATGGTTATCATATCATTCTAAAAAGACAGGAAATTTATAAACGACGGGAGAAAAAAAGAAGAAAAAAAAAAAACATAGTTTCTCATTACTTAACATAGAAGAAGAGTCCGCCAAGTGGGATGAAAATCCATGCTCATTGGAGATGAGCCCTCATTTAGTGTCAGGGCAAAAGTAGTGGGCAAAACATTGGGTATGGCAACCGCGGACAGGTGACTTTGGCCAAGATCAGTGACAGTTGATTTTACCTAAACAAATGAAAGAAAACCAAGGTCAAGATACAGAAGTTCTATAATTATATAATTCTGTACATAAAATTGATTCAGATTACCTCATCCAAAATCAGAAAGAACATTTTTTTGGACAAGCATGGATAGTCAATAACCTCTATAGCTGTAGCCACAAAAATTTAATCGAAGGTTAATAATAACAACTATGCAATGTGTAAAATGACGACACATTTCAAACATAAATTAGAGGGTACCAGTACCCAACAACATCACTTGAAGAACTAAAATAAAATATCTGGGCTCTTTGCAGCATTGAGAGATACTGCTCCCGGAGAGTGCATCTTGTGTTACAGATAAATTTTTGGCTCAGCAGAAGAAGTTGGAAGTGGATTTGATGTTGCTTGTGAAGGCTAAATACAGAAGGTTAGAGCAATCTTAGAAGAAACCGGCAAGACTAAACAAAATCTTGTTTAAAAATAGAAAAAGAAAATCAGCTAGTATGGCTGATGAGCAGGAAACCTTGGTTAATAAGGACCAATATGAAAAGAATTTCAGTTTACCAGAGCATATCTTACTTGCAAACTGTTCCCAGTCGATAGAGACAAAGACAAACAGCCATTCACAAACACGATCAATGAAAAGGGTTTTAATAACTGGATTTGGACCAAAATAAGTAAGTGTAGACACCGAGCAGGACATTGGTTAATGAGGACAAATACTTAGGAAAAATAAATTTATGTCACCATAACATATCTTACTTCCAAATTGTTTTCAATTGGTTGAGGCAAAGGAACATTTTCCTGTGGTTCACAAACATGATCAACGAAAAGAGTCTTAATGACTGGATTTGGACGAGGGTCTTTCACTACAAGAAAACTAAGTATTTACTGTGCACTATTTACAGCGTGCACGTGTTGCGCGCCTTAAAAGGTTAGTTTTTATGGCGTGGATTCCATGCACGCCGTAAATGGATCTTTGCCTTCGTTTATTACGGGGTGCTTTAGGTGCACGCCATGCTTTTTTGTTAATAATGGCGTGCTAGTCACATGCGCCGTAAAAAGGTTGTGCTTCATGCCGTAAACTATATTACCGTTAATGGCGCACTTTGTTTGCACACCGTGAAATCCATTCCCCCTTTTTTTTGGCTTGCCGCTCTTTCTTTTCACCAAATTTAAGTTTGGTGCGTGATATTCCTTCCAAACCCTCATTGTAACACCCCTACTCCAAATTTATTGCCTATTTTAATTTATTTAAGTGAAATTACGAATTTACCCTTGGGATAGGGGTAATTTGGTCATTTCTTATCCGAAAGAAATTTGGGAATTCCGGTTGTACCGTTGCGTAGAGCACGACGAGATGAGCCCGTAGACACGTAGTGGGCTCGAATCGGAGTTGTAACGAGAGATTACGATAGAATGAAACTCAGTGGCACGATCGTAATTATTTGGAAAAAGGGATTTTTAATAAAAAGTCAAAAATGCCCTCAGTTTCTCTCTCTCTCTCTCTCTCTCTCCTCCCCGTGAGCAGCATCCCTCCCTCCGGTTTTTCTGTACAAAGCCACCGCAGCGACCACATCAACAACGGGCCTCGAGACCGGTTGGGTTCGAACCGCCGCCACCCCAAAGAACAACTTTGTCTCGGCGTATGAGGGAGATATGTGATATTGTGTTGAGATCGCACGTGTCGTAGGAGTAGCCGACGTGTTTACAGACTCCATACGTGGCCGGGTGCGTCCCGACGTATGAGGGGAGATATGTGATATTGTGTTGAGGTCGCACGTGTTGTAGGAGTAGCCGACGTGTTGTGGACCTCATACATGGCGGGTGCGTCCCGGCGTATGAGGGGAGATATGTGATATGATGATGAGGTCCCACGTGTCGCAGGTTTATCCGGCGTGCGGACAGGCCCCATACGTGACTTTGGATGTTTCGGCGTATAGGGAGGTTTTGGTGAGTTGTGAATTAATGAAAAAAGGTTTTAGGAAGGAACTACGTGTGGCTTGATCCTCAGAAGGGCGTAGGCAGCCTGAAGTTACTAGGTGCAGCCGCGGGTTAAACTTTACTTTTGTGTGTTTCGAGTGTGGTGCAGACCTTGTCATTGGTCCTGAGATTCAAGTGAGGTCGAGAGGTGTTCATGTTAGGAGGTTGAATCATCGTATGTAGAGATTGGGAAAGTTAGAGGTTGTAAACTTTGCTTTCGGCATTCATAAGTGGCTTGAACTTATTTTTGCCATGTTTAAGGTATTTTTATTTAAGGACTTTGTTGGCAATTCTATTTCGGAATATTTGAAGGCCGGAGGCCAATTAGATGAATTGCATGTTGTTATCTTATGCATGCTGCCGGTTGGATTATATGAGTTGTGATTTTATGCAGGTGGAAATTTTGGGGAATGTTCAATTTATGCTGAAATTTGTGAAAGTCTCGCATCCTTACCTTCTCTTTTGTAAAAAGAGGTTACAGTCTAGTGAGTGGGCCCGACATCGGGGTGATGTCGAGGTTTCCACAAGATTCTCGGGTTCCGGAAATTCTGGCGGGTCCTGTCACTCATACTCCCTCTAATCTCTTCTCGGACTTCGTCTCTCTCTCTCTCTCTCTCTCTCTCTCTCTCTCTCTCACCCTAAATCCTAGGGGTGGCATTTTAAACCGAAAAACCGAAAAATCGCAAAAATCAACCGACAATTTACCGCAATGAAACCGCAATCGCGATAAATCGAACCGCATTTTCGGTATTAAGAACCAAACCGCATTTGCGGTTGTGGTTGCGGTATTTGATTTTCAAAACTTGCAGCCGCACAGATGATGAGGTTGAATTATACAAGGAAATGGAACATATGACAACTTGTAAGTAATTAGTTTATTTATGCTAATGTTATTTATACTTCTTCTTATAATAAAATGTACTAAACTATGTTGTTTTATTTGTAGATAACATTGGTGCTCAAACAACACAACGGAGTTCTTCAAATCCACTCACCACCAACACTTGAGTTTGTAACATTGGTGCATTGCATTTTCCTTTTAGTTTGTAACTTTAATTAACTTTGAATTGGATTTTTCTTTTTGGTTGTAACTTTAATTCATTTTGCTTTGCATTTTCCTTTTGGTTTGTAACTTTAAAGGATTTGGAATTGGAATACTTGAGAAGTTTAACTTTAATTGGAATGCTTGGAATTGTAACTTTAATTTTCTTAGGTTGTGAATGCTTGAGAAGTTGAGGAGATTGTGAATTTATATATGCTTGAGAAATTGAGGTTGTGTATTTATTTATTTAGGTTGTGAATTTATATTTTTGTGAATGCTTGAGAACTTGCGGTTTTAAACCGCTAATTTGTGGTAACCGAACCGCATGCGGTAAACCGCAAAACGCGGTCGGTTTGCGGTTTCAAAAATCACCAAACCCAAATAGTCGGTCGGTTTGCGGTTTGAGTAAAAATTCTCGGTTACCGAACCGCAACCACCCCTACTAAATCCCACAACAACCATCCCTCTGTTCTTGAATTTCTTTTAATATATATTACTTAAAGAGTATAGCCGTGACCTCAAGAGGAATATTGATCCGAAGGGTTATTTCAGGAGTATAGCCGCGCGGCTATACTATATAATAAAATAAAATAAAAAGGACCAGCCTAGAGGCCTAGGCGGCCCATTTTTGGATTTTTTTACCGTATAGCCGTTCGGCTATACTCTTTAAATATTAATGCATTCGAATATTTTAAGGGTATAGCCGCTCGGCTATACGCGTTGAATACATTCGAAACAAACACGGAGCTTGCAGACGCATAGGACGGAGCTTGCAGACGCAGTCAAGTTTTGGCTGCTTCGTCCTCCTTGTTCGGCAACGAAAAATGACCCAACCCGCCTAGGACGCCCGCCCAGCCGCCTAGAGCCCTCCTAGCCGCCTAGCGCCCGCCTAGCCGCCTAGCCGTCCGCCTAGCCCCATTTTTTGAACACTGCGATTGACTGGAAGTCTGAAACCCGAAATTGAAAAAGTTTACCTGCAAATTTGAGCTTGAGATTGAGATTTGAAAGCCGAAGCAAGCACAGGTCATGGGAACCCTAAATACAAAATTTGCTGACTTAGGGATTATTTCCTGTCTTGTGAGTTTTGCTACCATAATTGGAATTATTTTCTGTTTAGTTTCTCTTCCTGTTGATTTGAATGGTCTGATTATGAATTTGCTACAATGTTATGAATGCGGGGTCGAAACTTGGCTCCTTTACTTGATAGTATTTTCTAATTTTCATGCCATATCGTTAAGGAGTACCATTTTGACTCGGTTATTGTGGATTTCATATCAGTCAATATTAAAGATCCGGGAATGGGCTTGCAGTTGCATTGTAATCTGTTGTTTTTTTGTGTCACTACTGGTTGGTGTAATTTGAGGAAAGTGTTTGATCCGAATCTGTTTTTCTTCTTGTTTTGCATGTGGGTAGTTTAATTAAGTGGTTGGATTCTACTTTTTACTCTGGAATCTTTAGATTAGCACGTTGGCTAGCCATAATCGGTTATTGTTTTCACTTGTAACTGTTACAAATTGTCTTACTTTTATGCCTTTTGGTTTCTGTTTATACAGATGGCTGGAACTTTTGGTTTTGGCCATGACTGGCTGGGTGAAGGAGTTTATTATTGTAACAAGAATTTCAGAAATTGAGGTCTCTTGTGGCTTTTGGAATATTATTATCTCTGCGTATTATGAGATTCAATAGATTGTTCTTTAAAGAAATATCCATTATTGAATAAATTCTCTGTAGATATGCCATCATTATGCAAAATCTGACTGAGAGGCTTAGGCCCCTTGTGGGTTTGAAAGGCTAGGATTATTGTGTTATTTGGAAACTGAGTGAAGACCAAAGGTTAAGAGGAGCCTTTTAATTAACAGTTACTAATTCATGTTTCTTTTTGTGACTAATTTTTATTTTATTTTATTATTTTTTAGGTTTATTGAGTTGATGGATTGTTGTTTTTCTGGGGCTGATGAGGACACTCAGACTAATGGAGGAAATGAACTTATTTTTCCAGTTTATCCAGTCCTTCCATGCAGAGATACAATGCAGCGCTCAAGAACAAGTTCCTGTGATCTTCTTGCCCAGCTTCCTTCTTCTCTGTCCTTAGACTCTGGGTACCAATCCTTTTTATTTTCGCATTTTTGTTTACTCATTCAATCATAATTACCAACTAGCATACATATCTTGACAAAAGAAATTAATTAGTGTTTTTATATTATTAACCATGGGTTTTCATGAGCAGGATTTATGCACATCCATTAATAAACCAGCCCATTTGTTGAACTCATCTTCTAACAGAGATTCAAGTGCCATGGCAGTGAGCTCAAGTTCCCATTTTTCCTAGCTAGTTCCAAAAGAAAGTCATTTTCTGAACATATAATTAAATGTAACTATATGTTTCTACTTACATTTTGCAGGAAAGAGATGGGACCAGAGTTTTGGTTCCACGTGCAGTGGGTTGATTGAGCTGTTTATCTCCCAAGATGTATGATGTTTTATGATGTTTTATGATGCTTCACTCAAACCTTGCTTTAATTTCTTATGTTTGATTTGAAATTTTATTTTGGTCCCATCTCTCACAAGTAGTTTTTTTTTTTTTTTTTTTTGGTAACTGTCAAATTCACAGGTCCCTGATGACCAACAATTGATTGATATATCACAGCCCAATGCAACATTTAACTGGGGCAAGACACCCTGCTTGGTGTCGAGTGATATACAAGCTTTCCTGTCAATATAAATGACATGAGCACTGAAATACAGCCACAGCCCTTTCCAGGCAATGTGAATGAAGGAAATGATCATCTAAACAGTAATCATTTCCAGCAGCCGCCTGTTGTTTCCCCAGTGGATCATGATTCAAATGTGCCATACAACATATCAGTTGATTGAATCCTTCTCTGCAGCACATCTCCAATGAATGTCCTGCAACATGTCACTTACAACTCAGAGAACAGCATGAAGAATGTCCTTGTTCTTGTGAGAATTGATAATGCCCTTTTATTTGATAGAGGTCATGTGTTGAGCTGAACACGAATGACCGTAAAAAATTTCATCTTTTCTATATGGTTTTGCATTTATAGTTGATGTCTTGTATGATTCTTAATTGTATATAAAGGATGGGATTCATTGCTTAGTACCAACAGATGGCAAGACCCTCGAGGTTGATGATTAGACCAATGATTTTTTTGAATTTGTATCTTAGTATTTTTCTGATGTGAAAATATAGTAGCCAATAGTACTATAGAATGTTATGTAATAATATTTCTTCAATTCTTATACAAGTTGTTGTACGAGGAGCATTGGCAAATATATCAATCATATTGAAGAGATACATATATGGTGCTTGTTGTACCTTATTTATATGATAGTGAATAATGATCTAGCATTTTTCTTCATCATAGTCTTCATCATAGACATTATATCTCCACACATAGAGAGTGCCTTATGATCCCTGTTGGATTGAACCCATACACATTTGATGCATTTCTTTGAACAGCTCCTCATTCGGCATAAACTTTGAGATCCTTCATGAGGGCATCGAAGGCCTTGGAGCGACAATTACTGTCAAAAATGAACCAAAAACGTGCCGAACATAGTTCTTTTTTTTATAAGATTGTTTATGTATAGATTATAAGAAGCATAAAAAAAATGATGTTCTCACTTGTCAATGGCCTCGAGGAAATTTTGGTATTTTAGCGAAAAAGAAGGAAAAACAACACTCTGGCAGCTTCGCTACCTATCTCGATGTTGGAAGTTTGAATGATATTCAAGAACCTTTGTCCCACATTGATAGAAAGTAGAAAGAGTGAGGTCTTTATAAGTGTGGAAGTCCCACACTTAGTAAATGGAAGTGGATCAAGTGGAAGCAAATTGGGCTTCAAAAACGATTTGGGCTTTGAATATTATATAAAATTATATAATATTTAATAGTCAAAAATTATAAAATTATTTTTTTGATTTCGAATTAATAATTATTTATTAATTCGGATTAGTTTTATTAACTGTTTCTAACAGTTGTGACTTTTCTGATAAGGTTTCAAAAGTTTATTTAAATCAAACGAAGCCTCATTCGTTTGAAACAGATAAAGCATTCTACAAGCGTTTTCACATTGTCCGAGAGGAAAACAATCAAAGTTCGCCAGATTCTAAGTCCGAGTGCTAGGGCTTAGAATACAAATAGTTGAATCCTGGGAGGCAGTCACCTGTAGAACTTCAAGCATCGAGAAGGGGTGAAATTACTGTCTTTAGGACATTGCATCAACTCTGCAAGCCTCTATCTCGAATCCAAGTTAGTTTAATTTGTTGTTTATATACTATATTCTGTATTACATATTGTTTTAAATTTTATTTATATAATTTTTTTAAATAGTCATTGATTGTTGTTTTTCCAACACTCGCCATGTTGGCTCACTACATCTAGCAAGAGGAGAGAGAAATTCAAGGCTCACCAAATCCGAAAGCTGCGCAAGAGAGGGAGAGGGAAAGAACGAGGGAAAGAGAGAGAGAGGGAGAGGGAAAGAGAGAGAAAGAACCGGGGGAGAGAGAGAGAGAGAGAGAGAGAGAGAGAGAGAGAGAGAGAGAAAAGAAAGGTTCGGTGGTGAGCCACTTTTCATTTTGAGTTCTTTTAAATTTTTTAATGAATTTAAAATAATAAATATTTGAGGTTAGCAAAAATAGAGAGCATTGCTGGAGGAACCAGCTTTTAAGTGGTTAGCTATTTTAACTAGAATTTGGGTAAAATTTGGAGACTCTCCTGGAGATGCTCTGGCAGAGTATCCGAATGGCAAACCTAGCAATTGTATGCTCTCATACTATTAATGATGTTTCCAAGGTACATTCATACTTGCTAAAACCAAAATTATCCAATATTTTAACAGTATATTCGCACGGCTATACCCTTTAAACACATTTGAATTTTTTTAAAAGCATAGCCGCGCGGACTGATATATCTCGTAGCAGAAGAGCAGGGTTGTCAAGTATAATAAGAAAAAGGCTATAATTGGGTTTAGTTCATAATTACGATGGATACAATTTAGAAAGTAAACTACTATACATGCAATTTTATACTATGAAATTCAACATTCTTTGATCCACAAAAATGTTGGCAGATCCTTTTTTTTTCTTTTTTTTTTGGTATTTATGGGTATAACCTGTATTATTTGTTATAAATAAAATTCATTTGTTATTCTTGCCCAATGGGCTAATAGCTGGAAATCATTAGAATGTGAGGTATCGGAAAGAATTTAAATTCTCATTCCCTTATATCACATATGTATAAATAAAGTAATTGAATGACTAACACTAGCCCAATGGGCTAAAGTGGTATCTTAGCCCTAACCCTAAAATCATATGACAAAATTGCATATTTAAAGAGTGTCGGCAATACTCTTTTAATATATTTGAACATTTTAAAGGTATTGTTGCGCCGCTATACTCTTTAAAAATATTCACAGTTTAGGGACAAAGAAATGAGCACGAAGCTTGCAGTCGGAGTCACATCCGTTTCCAAGCTTCAAAGACTCGGTCTTGAGCCTCTCTCAACTCAAGCTTTGATTTTTTTTTTTCTTCAGTTTCGGCTACTGCGTTGATTTGATTAGATTGGGCTCTTTCAATGTATGTAAAGGCAGAGACTTCGTACTCGGGCTAGGCACCGAAAAAGACCCAACTTTGCCTAGCCGCCTAGTGCCCGTTTAGCAGCCTAGCGCCCGCCTCGGCCAATTTTTTGATCACTGCAATTGGTTGAATATCTGAAACCCCAAATTGAAAAATAAAATATTGACATGTAAAAGCTGTCAATTGTTGCAGGTTCACGCCAGCTAGAAAACCAATAATTCAATGACCAAAAAACAATCATGGAGTTGTACAGAAAATTCAAAGTTCCAAAATAAGTTGGATTAAATCACTTCTAATATAATCTCCACTTCAATCTAACAGATGAGTGAAATAAACAAATGAAATTGACATTTTCAAACTCAGAAAGTATAGAACAAACTCGGAGAAATCCTTGAACTGATGTGAAACCGAGACCTTCATTGCATCTCATAGAACTTGAACATGGAAACTCTCTTAACCACATTCAAACATTGAAATTTCCTTGTATATCTCTTATTTCGGGAGGGAATGAGTGACAACACCAGCAGCAGTAGCAGTAGAAACAATCATTTTATTCATAACCAAACCGAACTTCATCTCATCACGTTTTCCTTGGAACCCCTTCATGGAGATTATCCTAATATGTGAAGACAGACAAGTAGGCACAAATGCTAGTGGACAGAAAGGGTTATTTTCTATGTTCAACATACTATCAAGGTCTAGGTTAAGAGATTCTAGATTAGGTGATCGGTTCAGATATTCTATGAGCAATGTCTAGTAACCAGAATGAAGTAGTCCTAGCTCCAACTATTTCAAATGTTTAAAGATAGCAGGCAAAAGTAAACCATCCAAACTAGAAGCTAGAAGAGAAAGATACGTGACATTGGAAATTCCTATAGTAAACGGAGGCACAAGGTAATCACAGGCTAGACTTTCACCTACTGGAAGCCTATAGGGACGAATTTTGGCTGCGGATTTTAGAAAACATAAAATGGCATATGAGCACCAACTGAAGACATCGACAATCAAGTTTTCAAGCTTTGGGGAATTCATGAAGAGTTGGAACGTACAATTATTTCTAGTATTTGTGATGCTTGTCTTCAATTTAGGGGTAGAGATTTTGAATCAACTCTAACATTCACGAGTATAGTCAAATCTTCAAGTACGGGGCACTTAGAAAAAAGTTTCTCCATTGAGGCACCATCTCCCCCATCAAATCTAACACAAAGACTCAGGAGATTATCCTACATGTAATGCTGGTGTACATAAGAATGGTTTCTTCCCCTATTCTTGTGTTAAGTATCCCTAGGTGCCTTTTTGACGTATGATAGTATCTCTTTACAGATCGAAGAGAACTTGAGAGACTTCTCAGCGGGAAGCAATGATGCCTTCACCACAAGATCCTGAGTGCTTCAGCTTATGGGTAACTTTATATTTCTCTTTATTAAAATTGAGTATATTATGGGCTGTGATTGCCGGTCTTAATGTATGATTGGATGCAACTTGCTTCTTTATCAAACTGACGTCCTCGTGGAAGGTTGGATCTACTACACTTGCGAGCTACAAGGGAGGTATTGCACTTACCTCCCCTCTTCACACTGGGAATTTCAAGTGCACGAGGGTATGGTATATGTAAGAATGAGATGCTACTTCTCATCTAGCACATGTTGTTTGAATTCTCATTCAGAATACTTCGTATATCAATGCCATATGACCTCTATTACCTTTGATTTATTTCACAACAGAGCTGCAAACTTCTCTTCGTTGTCTCGTTAGACGATTTTGTATCCAATTTTTCATCCGCATAGAATACGGCGCGGACTAATATATCTCATAGCAGAAGAGCAGGGTTGTCAAGTGCAATGAGAAAAATGCAGTAATTGGGTTTAGTTCGTTATTACGATGGACAGTTTAGAAAGTAAATTCCTATACAAGCAATTTTTTAATATGAAATTCAACAGTCTTTGATCCACAAAATGTTGGTGGATCCTTTTTTTTATTTATTATTATTTTTTTTATTTATGGGTTTAGCCCGTGTTATTTGTTATAAATAAAATCCATTTTTGTATTCTTGCTCAATGGACTAATAGCTAGAAATCATTAGAATGGGAGGTATTGGAAAGTATTTAAATTCTCATTCCCCAATATCGCTTATACAAATAAAAGAATTGAAGAAATAACTTTAGCCCAATGGGCTAAAGTGGTATTTTATCCCCAAACCCTGAAATGATATGACAAAATTGTATATTTAAAGAGAAGCACCGCCCGGCTATACTGGTAGAATATTTTAAAAGTATAGCCGTTTGGCTATAAGCTTGAAATATAATATATTCAAATATTTTAAAAGTATAACCGATCGGCTATACTTTTTAAATACATTCGAAAGGAACACGAAGCTTGCACTCGAAGAGGACGGAGGTTGCAGTCGAAGTGATAGCCATTTCGCTTCTTTATCAACTCAAGCATCGATTTGTTTTCTTCTGTTTCGGTTGCTTCGTCTTCTAGGTTCGGCACCCAAAAAAGACCCAACCTGCCTAGGAGGCCCGCCACCGCCTAGAGCACTGCTGCCACCTAGCAGCTAGCCTAGGCCAATTTTTCGAACATTGCGATTGACTGAAAGTCTAAAACCCAAAATTGAAAAAGTTTAGCTGCCAACACTACCGGAGGTGCAATATTAACAAAGTATGAAAAATGGTTTTTCGGAATAATCATTTTCTCAAGATAATTTTTGACAGCTTTTATTCCTTACACATCAAATAAGAAAACTTGATTTTATGAGATTTTAGTATGAAGTATATATTGACTTAATGAGCCATTATTTTTAGCCTAAATTGTATTTTGCACTAAAACCAATTTTTCATATTTTGATTTGGTGGGAATTTGATTTTCTAGTATTTTTATTTGAATCCAAATTGGGGGTACTTCCTTATTTACATTGTAAACTTAAGTAAATGGAGTAATATAAAAATAAATTAAAGTAAAAGGACAAAGACATTTACTTAAATGTTAGCAAAACTTTTTGTGGATGAGATTATCAGATTGCATGGAGCACCTGTGTCCATTGTATCGGACAGGGATCCTAGGTTCACTTCTCGATTTTGGAGGTGTTTACAAGAAGCTATGGGTACTAGATTGCAGTTCAGATACTGCTTTTCACCCACAAACCGATGGACAATCGGAAAGGACTATCCAGACTCTGGAGGACATGTTGAGGTCCTGTGTATTACAGTTTAAAGATGCATGGGATGTTCACCTTGCTTTGGTGGAGTTTGCTTATAATAACAGCTATCATTCGAGTATTGGGATGGCTCCTTATGAGGCGTTGTATGGGAGGCAGTGCAGGACTCCTATTTGTTGGAATGAAGTGGGTGACAAGAAACTGGAAAAAGTGGATAGTATCCGAGTAACAAATGAGAAGGTGAAGATGATAAAAGAGAAGTTGAAAACTGCACAAGACCGACAGAAGAGTTATGCAGATAACAGGTCCAAGGATCTTGAGTTTGCAGTTGGGGATTGGGTGTTCCTGAAGTTATCTCCTTGGAAGGGTGTGATGAGATTTGGGAAACGTGGGAAGTTAAGCCCTCGTTACATTGGACCCTATGAGATCACGGAGCGAATTGGACCTGTTGCTCATAGACTAGCCTTACCCCCAGAACTATCTCGAGTTCATAATGTATTCCATGTATCTATGCTCCGGAAATACATGCCAGATCCTTCCCATGTATTAGAATACCAACCTGTGGAGTTAGAAGAAGATTTGACGTATGAGGAACAACCAGTACAGATCTTGGATAGGGAAGAACAGAAGTTGCGTTCTAGATCCATCCCGGTAGTGAAAGTTTTGTGGAGAAGCCAAACTGTTGAAGAAGCTACTTGGGAACCCGAAGAGCAGATGCGGGCCAAGTATCCTTATCCCTTCCATTGATAGGTATGTGAATTTCGGGGATGAAATTTTTTTTAAGGAGGGTAGAATGTAACACCCCGACTCCAATTATTTCCTATTTTAATCTAATTAAGAGAAAATATTAATTTACTCTTGGGTTAAGGGTAATTTTGGTCAATTTCTTATCCGGGAAGATTTTGGGACCGTGAGTAGTGTGGTTGCGTAGGTGGTACTGAGACGAAACCGTAGACAGCGGTAGGCTTGAATCGGAGATTTAACGAAGCTTTGGCAATCAGAACTTGTTCGGTGGCGAAGTAAATATTCCGAAGGGTTTAGTAAAAATCTGATTTTTACTATTTTCACCTCACTCTCTCTCTCCTCCCGCGTACACTCTCTCTCTCTCTCCCGTTTCTCTCTCCCGACCCTCTCTTTCTCTCTCGGTTCTCTCGGTTAACGAGAAGAGCCGCACCGTTCCGTTCGACTCCTCGAAGCCCCGATCACAACCCACCGGTTATCCCGACCGGAAAACTCGAAATCCGACCACGATATCGATTGGTTCAAGTCGGAATTTTCACGGCGTTGCGCCGTCGTCTCCGCCGTCCAATCCCGGTGAACCAGGTGAGGTTTCTTCTCCTTTTTACGTGCTCTAGCTGATTTTGGGGTAGGTTTAGATCGAATTTGAAGTTTGGAACCGAATTGGAAACCTAGGTTTTGGCCGGTTTTCAATTTGAAATTCCGGCCACTTGCCGTCCGAATTGGACGTTGCCATAGTTGAAAAAGTTGCTCCATTCTTCGAGTACTATCTAGGTTTGGAAGGGTGGTTCGTGATTTGGAGATTTTCTGTCGCCGGAAATTTCCCTACACACCCGCGCGCGAGTGTGGCGGCGCGTGGGCAAAGCGGGTGAAGTTGTTTTTCATCCTGATGAGATCCTTAGGTTGTCACGAGTGCGTAGGATTTCACGGATCTCAATTTGGATATCGTTTGACTATCGAACGGATTTTGCATATTGTGCGTTATCCGGGTTCGATAAGTTCTGACCGTTGGATCGTTTCCAAACTGAAGTATGTTGATCTAGGTACTCTTAGAAACCTATAGGAATTCGCGGATCGTGAATCGGAGCCCCGGATGTTCCGATTCAATAATTTGAAGTTTAGGAAAACGCGATTACCGTACGATCGGGAAGCGAATTCCAAACCTATAACCGGACCTTAGGATATTCCTTTGGACGTGAGCGCACCGGGAACTTGAGGATTTAAGTATTTCCTTTCGTGAATTTCCGTTTTGGAAGTACGTGATGTTAATCAAGGATTTGTATCTTGAAATAGGTACTTCGGTTGATCACTCGCAAGGGACCCTCACGGGGCCGGGCAGCGTGGGATTATTTGTGAGTGGACTTTGTTTTAAGCATATGCATGGTTTTTATTGATGAAAGTTTTGTGCATATATTTTAAATGGTGATTTTGATTTAATAAGCATTTGGTTGATGGATTTGAATATGCTTATACATCTTGGCTATATATTTTGAGTATAGACATATATATTTGAATATGTTGATATGGATTTCGGGATGTCTATCTATATTGCCTATGTATAGAGTATGAGAGGTTGTTGTGGTGAGATTGTGGAAAGGTATGAGTTTGTGGGATGGTTGTGAGATGTATGAGTATGGTAGGTGAGTACCATTCCCTAGTTACTAGGCTTCCCACACACGTCGTTGGCAGTGCCGGTGGGGTGGGAAGGCCATGAGATTGCGGGTCTCACACATGTCGTTGGCAGTGCCGGTGTGTGAGACACTTTCCATACGTGTCGTTGGCGTGCCGGCGTATGGGAAGAGTATGTATATTGCTTGAGTATCATCACACACGTCGTTGGCGTGCCGGTGGGGTGATGATACTGTCTGCGCGCGTAGGACTTGATATGAGATTTGTGAGCTACACGTGTCGTTGGCAGTGCCGGCGTGTGAGCTATGGAGTTCCGTCTCCGGTTGGACTACTCATCCCGGACGCGGGTTAGTGTTCGAAATCCTGCGTACCAGCTAACAATCCCCCGGTTGGATTGTCTCCCCGGTACATTAGTATGGAGAGAAGTATATATTATATTAAAGTCCTAGATATATATATTTATATATGGGTATTTACGGGTTGATGAGAGTTGCATATATTTGGGGAAATGAGTTGTGGAGTTGAGAGGTGGAGATGTTTTGGACTTTGGGGATTTTGTGTTTGAGTTTTGGTTTCTGAGTTGTGAAACTGCATGCTAGAGCATTATTTTTACATGGTGGGGTTATTATGTTGATTTAAAGTGCAAACTTTATTTTTTGTCCACTCACATATTTCTGTTTTGCGCCCCCCAGACAGTAGTTGCTTTTGGAGGCATTCGAGCAAGTCACGAGCTCCGAACTTGTCGCCGTTGTTAGGGTCTGTATAAATTTTTTCTACTCCACTGTTTGTTGTAAACAAATTCTGTAGACGCTCTTTATCGCCCATGTTAGGCTGCTACTTGAGGCCGGAGGCCATTTTATGTTGGATTGTTGTATGTAAAAGCATGCTGGCAGTTGGAATATATTATGATGTAAATTGTGCAGGTTGAATATTGTTGGGTTTGAACATTTTACAGGGGAGACTCACAAATTTTGGTAAGATGTCTTGGATTTTTAGTAAGTGGACCCGGCATCAGTGTGATGTCGGCACCAAGACGGATCCGCCGGGTTGGGAAATTCAGGGTCCTGTCACACAGGCATATGTATGAACATATGCAATCACAAAATAGAAAGGAAGACCAAAACTAGAGAGGAAGCATTACCTTTGGTTAATGAGTTTATATATCTATGACTTTTGATGCTAGGATACTTCAGTTTGCCACGGAAAACTGGATTTGCCTCAATTATTTGCCTGAGTTGAGTTCTTTCTTCATATTCTTCCTCATAAACATTATATCTCCACACATAGAGAGTGCCTTATGATCCCTGTTGGATTGAACCCATACACATGTGATGCATTTCTTTGAACAGCTCCTCATCATTACCTTTGGCAAAATTTTTGAGATCCTTCATGAGGATATCTATTGCCTTGGCGCGACAATTGCTATCAAGAATGAACCAAAAACATGCAGAAGATGGTATTTTTTTCAGAGATTGTTTATGTATGGATTATAAGAAGCCAAAAAAAAATTATGTTCTCACTTGTCAATGCCCTCAAGGAAATTTTGCTTTCTGATCTGGAAATAGATCTTCGTCGAGTAGGCAATTGTTATTTCTATTTCATATTGACATATTGGAGACATAAATATTGACATATTGACCTCAAAGGTATAGCCGCGCGGCCATTATTCCAGGCGTATAGCCGACCGGCTATACTATTTATAAAATAAAATAATAAGGACCCGCCTAGCCCGCCTAGGCGGCCGATTTTTGGAAAACTTGGATGGCGTTTTGTTTTTTTAGATTTCTTTTGTCCTAGCGGGTCTGACATCTCTGCAAATACATCAAGCTAGGGTTTTTGCTACTCTCGTTTATCAACAACGTAAAGGCATCTCTGAAAATCAGCAACGTTCCACGCCTGAAACCTTGGAAATTGGCGGAGGTAGGGTTGGCCCGTTCATAACTAGTGTCTGGTGGGGGGAAGGGATTGGGTGAATATAGTGTTGTTTAATTAATGTTGTCTATGCCACAATGCAGGCTGCATCCCTCAAAAAGAGTGGCAGTATTCCGTTTCTGAAAAATATTTGTGGCATATATAATTCTTTTGATATTTGCAGTTGTGGTAGTTTTGAAGACCTTTACAACAGCTGAAACTATGTTGAATGTTCGAACCCTTAGGGAATGGATTTCATCTTCTCTCGGGTCAGTGCACTGCTAGCACTTCTTCAGTTATTAACACGTACGTTGCTTCAGTTCAGGACTAGCTTAATAATCTTTGGGTTAATTTAAAGTTTAAACGAATGTGAATGAGCTTGGGAGTGGGCGGAATGAATCATATTTGGAATAGCTTAGTAATTTTATAATTGAATAATTTAGTCCTCAAGATGGTATGACGGAGAGAAGGTTTATTATGTCTTTGTAGTTAATCATTGATTTTGTCATATAAAATTTAGTCCTCTTTCTCATGATTGAGTGTAACAATTTCAGGCCTGATGCAGTTGCAAAGCATATGGAATGGTAGCAGTTAGCACTAATCTTACAGTATGGCAATTTCCTTTGTTCTCTTGCCTTCAGTTGATTAAACATTCAGATTATCACTAAATTTAACTAACAATTTTTCATTATCCGTTGGTGATTATGAATTTATGTGCTTTTTTCTTTTCGATTTCGAGGGTGATGCTATTTATTGAGTTCATCAGGACGAAAGTCCTAAAGATATCCTTGTTATTTCTATTTCATATTGAGTTGATGGTGATGCTATTTGATGTTTAACTCAAGTAAATATGCATTTCATGAACCCTCGTAGGGTCCCTCCTGCTTGTAGATTGCCACTAATAATGGATACCCTCCGATTTCTTATATTTATTTGCAGATCAGATCATGTATTGTTTATCTTTAATTTTTGTTAGAGATTCAATCCCACTAGAGCCCCAACTTATAACTAGTGATCCCGGGACAAAGAGAGATTTGTGAGTTTTGGCTCAAGTGACAAGGTTGAAATGTGATCAAGATCATCTGGACTCAATCTCTACCCATCATAATTGTGTAATAATCTTGTCAATATATTCATACAAAAAAGTGGCTCTTGGTGAGAGATGGCAAAGCGAAATAAAAGTTGCACTCCATCCTCAACAGAGTTTGGGGTATGGATCTTAGATTTTAAGTGCACACCATTCTTGACAGAGTTGATATGTTAGGATATTGAGCTTAGATTTTAAGTTTTAATTCTCAAGTTTTTGGCCATGTTCCAAAACCAGATAGTGAACCTAAAACTTAGGTGAGAAACGGGTGTACATCGAAATTTACACTAGTCGCAATTGGCCAACGACACTGATTGGCAATGGCAGCTAGGCACATCCGTTCCATAAGAAAGAATGAATCTGGCGCAGGAAAAAATTTAAATTTAAAATTTGAAATAAATAACTAAATAAGGGTATAGCCGAACGGCTATACTATTTAAATATATTATTTAAGGACTTTTTGAATATATTATTTAAGTAGTATAGCCGGATGGCTATACTATTTATTGATATAAAAAAAAGGACCCGCCTAGGCGGCCCATTTTTAGAAAACTTGAATAGCGTAGTTTTTTCTTTCAGATTTCCTTCTTCCTGGCGGGTCTGACATCTCTGCAAATACATCAAGCTGGGGTTTTGGCGAAAGAGTGAGAATGGGAGCTGGTACAAAGGAGTTTTGGCATTATCCATACCTTTGTTTCCTCGATTGAATTTCTTAGTTCCCGCAAGCTTATTGTCCCTTCTGTTGATTTTTCAGGTGATAGGGTTCCATTCACTGCACCAGAAGTAAGGTTATGCATCCCAGATGCGACTTCCTTTTGCATTTTCAGATTCACTAGTTTCCTTCTACTCTCCTCTAGTTCAGTCATGCTGTCATCCAGCTCACCTGTCACCCATAACAGAAAATTTACATATTCAACACAAAATCAAAAGGTGGCATCACCAAACAGTGGTAAACTTTCAGACTTACCTCTGTCAGAAATTGAGCAAAGTTCCTAAATCTATAGGTCTTAAATATGATGCTGAATCTTTACATGTACTGCCACGAGCCTTAGCTCAAGTGACATGGGTTGGATGGGCTGAAGTGTAGATCCTAGGTTCAAATTTTCTTGTAATACGAAAAAATGAAAAAACAAAAACAAAAACTACATAAGTGCCGTCAGTAATCAAGTGTAGGATTAAACATTCCTACTAAATATGCAAATAAAAAACCAAGGCTTGTGACTATAACCATCTCAGAAACCTGTAATGCGGCTAATTTCAGACTGAGCTGTTCGACTGGCTGCTATGGTAAGTCCGAATTACATCAGCATACTCTTTCTGCTTCACGTGAAGAATATCAATCGCTTCCCGCAGATTTTTAACCTCCCTCTCCATCATATCATCAATCTTAGGTAACTGGATGATAGCATCTGAGAATCACAAGAAAAACAAAGAACCTATAATCAGTACATAATTCCTCATGCACTTACTCCTTCAAAAATAAGTGTTAAAAAATGAAAAAGTTATTGTATGAAATTAGTTTGTACAACAATGAATTTACAATTGAACCTCTGACCTTCAGAAGATATCTTTCCAGCCAAAGTGTGGACCATGCTCTCTGTTTTTTCCCTATGAGAATAAATGGTATGTTTCAAGAGTTTTAACAACTCCCTAGTAGACGTATGACGCAAAGTGAGAGCTTCTTCAACATATTTAGCAATTTCATCATTGCCATTAGCTTCTATAGAATCTCTTTGTAGGAGTCTACAAAGAAACATCTCCTCCGCAGAACATGATGGAATTGAACCTGAAAAACACACTGGTAAAACTAATCTATATGATGTGAAGAATAAAATAAAATGAACACTAAAATTTTGATTTAGTCATCAGAAAAAATTAGGAGAAAAAAAGATGAAGTAGCATAAAACAACACATGTGCTGTAAAATACCACGAGAATAATCAGCGCCGTCTAAAATTTGTAAAGCATTTTGGCTTCCTCCAGCACATAGTCCAAGAAGAATTAAATCATCAACCAACTGGTCAGAAAAATAAAGAAATCACCATCAGAAAAAATTACATGTCATCCTGGTGGACACAATTGAGACCGTGAAAAGGAAGAAAACCAAACCAAACATTCAAGATAACCTGATTCCATATTTGATTCACTGTGATTAGCATTTCATCATAAGAACCTTGCTTATCCTTTAGTTCCTTAATTTTGGCTTCAAGATCCTGCAAATCATGCTTCTGTTTGTCTATTTGCTGAAGAAGTCTCTGGTTCTGGTACTGGAGAACTGCTGCATCGACCTGGGCACGTATAGTATGTACACAAAATACCGATACATTTCAATCTACTTCCTATCTCTAATAAAAATTGAAGTGTACTTGAAATGCATTGAACATTCAATGTGCACTCATCTAAATGCATGCTTTTTTATGAAAAAGCATACTAACTTCAGAAGTGACTTCATCAACTTAGAGATTAATGATGCTTTACTGCCCCAATTACACAATTACTAAACAGAAACCCTCTAACCTACACCCTATACTCCAAAAATTCCAATTCTGTAACTTATATCCCTTTTCTTACACTTCCTCAACAACCAAACAGAGCATAGTACAATTTTTCAAATTCTCAAAAGCACATCCAAAGCAGAAATTGCCCAAACTCCAATCACCCATCAATCACAGTAATTTAAAAAAAAATAAAACACCTTTTTTTTCTTAAACCAAAAAATTTGATCAAAAGCATTTTTCCATCAGTAACCAAGCAGACTGTAAATAAATAAATAAATAAATATATATATATATATATAGAGAGAGAGAGAGAGAGAGAGAGAGAGAGGGATTACGCTATGGTTATTGGGTGGAGAAGTGGTGGAGCTACGAGCCATGGTGGGCGAAAGTGAGTTTAAATAAGGCCTCTTCTTCTCTTGCTCGTCAGAGTCTGAGTTTAACATTTATCGTTGTTATGGTGCTCTTTACGGAACCCACCGCACCATTACACCTATCAGGTTCCGAGCTCTTTCTGTCAAAAGAAAAAACCCTACAAGGACTGATAGCGTTTCCGCAGGCACGACTGGGAGTGGGAGAGAGAGATCGCTGTCGACACGACTTCGTTGAGAGATCACGAGGAATTCATTTACTATCGTCAAAATGAAATCTATAATAAATTTCAGCCCAAAATCAAGTTTTATGTCAAGGGTATAGCCGGCGGCTATACTATTTTTATAATGGCTATACTATTTTTATAATAAAAACTCTAGTATAGCCGCTCGGCTATACATGTTTTTAAATAAAAATCCGCGTATAGCCGCTCGGCTATACTATTTATAATTAAAAAGACCACCGCCTGGCTTCTAGCGCTACTTAGCCACGTGTCAAAAAATCCAAGTACAGTGAGCGGCTAAAAATAAGACCACCGCCGAGACTTGCGCTTTGTTCCACGTGTAGAAAAGGTATAGGCTGCGACATTCTTCACTATGCTATATATTATTTAAAGAGTATAGCCGCAAGGCTATACCATTTTCTTTTTTTGAAAAGGTCCGCCTAGGCGGCCGATTTTTGGAAAACTTGAGTGGCGTTTTTTTAATTTAGATTTCTTGTTTCCTGGTGGGTCTCACTCTCTATTTTCTGTACACAAATCTATTGAGGGTTTAGACAAGATGGGAATGGATTTAATAGAAACTGGAAATCCAGATGCATTCAAACAGTATCTGTCGGAGTTTGATAACACCATTCATTTGTAGAGGATCAGTAACTTGGGGATTATTTTATGTCTTGTGAGTTTTGCTACCATAATTGGAAAGATTTTCTTTTTAGTTTCTCTTCCTGTTGGTTTGAATGGTCTGATTGTGAATTTGCTACAATGTTATAAATGTGGGGTCAAAACTTGGCTGGGAGAAGGAGCTTTTGAGGAATTATTGTATGCTGTTTCTATCTCTCTACATTTTTGCACTTTCCTTATCAACAAGGAGGAGAACACTCTCAACCCCACATTGCATATTATTTTAAAATTTCTGTGATAATATGCTTGTTTTTGTGCCGGGAAGATTGGTTGTTCTTGCAGGTACCTTCACTGTAACACCCCGACCCCAAATTTGCCCCATGTTTTAATTTATTTAAGTGGAGTTGAGAAATTATCCGTGGGATAGGGGTATTTTAGTCATTTTATTATCCGGAAGGAATTTGAGAATTCGGTTGTACCGTTGCGTAGAGCACGGTGAGATGAGTCTGTAGATAGGTAGTGGGCTCGAATCGGAGTTGTAACGAGAGAGATATGGTCAAATGAAGCTCAGTAGCATAATCGTAAATATTTTGAAGTGGGTTTTTGGTTAAAAGACGGAATTGCCCCGTCACTCTCTCTCTCTCCCCGCGTCTCTCTCTCCCGACGGCAGCTTCTCTCTCTCTCTCTCGAAACTCCGGCCACCGTCCATGGCGGTGGGCGGACCGGTCTAAAGGACCGGCTCAACCGCCGTCAAGACTGCCATTCCCGACATCGGCCGCCGCTCGATCGCCGAAAATGCGGTTTTTGGCGGTTTGGGCGAAACCGCCGGCTCGATCTCCCTCCTCCGGCCACCATTTCTGGTGATTGAGGTATGGATTCCTACCTATTTTTCATGATCTAGCTGATGGTTGGGTAGGATTGCATCAATTTTGAGTGAAGATCATCCGATTTTCGATTTAGGTTTCGGCCGGTTTTGCGATTGAGATTCCGGCCACTTCTGGTCAGTTTTTGGGGTATGCCCAAGAACAAAAGTGACTCCAAATCAGGTGTATTACCTAGGGTAGGAGTCTTGGCTCACGATTTGGAAGTTTTCCGGCGATGCGATATCGCTTTAGACACCCACAGCTGCCGGCGCGTGTGGCAGCGCATGGGCACTGTAGCTGAGGGGCATTTTTATCCCACCGTGATCCTCTCAAAGTCACGAGCGCGTAGGTATGCTCGGATCTCATTTTGGATACCGTTAGAGTTCCGAACGGATATCGCATATCGCATATTTTCCGGGTTCGCTAGGTTTGGACCGTTGGATGGTCTTGAAGTTATAATATGTTGATCTAGGTATTACCAGGATCATGTAGGATTCGACGGATCGTAAAATGGAGTCCCGGATACTCCGAAAATGCCAACCCTAGGGTTAGGGTTTTAGTGACCGTCCGATCGTGCGATCGTGAGCGATCCGACCGTCCGATCTGGACCAAACTTGCAGGACGTGTGTCCTAGACCTTGTAGAACCTATAGGAACTTTCGGATCATAATTTGGAGGTCGTGGGCCCCGCGGGCCTGTTTGACCAAGTTTGGGTAGTTTGACCCTGGGTTGACCGTGAGACTTTCTTTGTAGTTCTACCATCCCAGGAGGGTTAGAATGACCTTAGTGACAAGTCTTGAGCGTTGTTGAGTTAAATGGATATTGTGGGTTTATGATGTAAATTGGTGAATTTAAATGGGGGAGTTTATGGAATGCTTTATTGGTTGAGGTTTATACAAGATTAGAAATTAGAAATATATTTTATATATTTAATTGTGTGGATGTATAAAGGTAAATAAAGCGATCGAATGGTAGTTTACAGATGCTATACGCACTACCCCACATACCCCCATATTATGATTGTGTGAGGGCTGGTGAGAATGTAGCGGCCCGGTGTGAGGTCGCACGCGTCTTTGGATTAGCCGGCTTGTTGGCGGACCCATCGTGGCGGGTGCGTCCCGGCGTATGAGGAGATATGGTTGTGTGAGGGCTAGTGAGAATGTAGCCAGCCTAGTGTGAGGTCGCACGCGTCTTTGGATTAGCGGCGTGTTGGCGGACCTCATCACGTGGCGGGTGCGTCCGGCGTATGAGGAGATATGATGGTGTAGTCTTTGGTGAGAACGTAGTCGGGCCCGGTGTGAGGTCGCACGCGTCTTTGGATTAGCCGGCGTGTTGCGGACCCCATACGTGACCGGTGCGTCCCGGCGTATGAGGAGATATGATTGTGTGAGTGGTGAGAATGTAGCGGCCCGGTGTGAGTCGCCGCGCGTCTTTGGATTAGTCGGCGTGTTGGCACCCATACGTGGCGGGTGCGTCCCGGCGTATGAGGAGATATGATTGTGTGAGGGCTGGTGAGAATGTAGTCGAGCCTAGTGTGAGGTCGCACACGTCTTTGGATTAGCCGGCGTGTTGCGGACCCCATACGTGGCGGGTGCGTCCGGCGTATGAGGGGAGATATGATGGTGTGAGGGCTGGTGAGAATGTAGCGGGCCCGGTGAGGTCGCACGCGCGTCTTTGGATTAACCAGAGTGTTGATGGACCCTATACGTGGCGGGTGCGTCCCGGCGTATGAGGAGATATGATGGTGTGAGGGCTGGTGAGAATGTAGCGGCCCAGGTGAGGTCGCACGAGTCTTTGGATTAGCCGGCGTGTTGACAGGCCCCATACGAGGCCGGGTGCGTCCCGTCGTATGAGGGGTGATATTGTGATTGTGTTTGGTGAGTTGTGATGGATAAATCCTAGAATATGTATTTGTGTGGCGGTAATGGTTTATTTGATATTAGGAGCCAGGATAGATAGGAAAGAACTACGTGTGGCTTGATCCCTCAGAAGGGTACGTAGGCGCTGAAGTTACTAGGTGCAGCCACGAATTAGACTCCACTTAGGTGGTCTTATTGAGTTTGGTTCGGACCTTGTTGTTGGTCCCGAAACTTGGTTGAATTGAGATTGGTCCTGTAGACTGAGTGAGTGAAGGTGTGCATAAATAGATTTTGAATTTATTTTATGCATGTTTGATGCACCAATTTATTTTAAAAACATTGTGGGCAGTTCTGCTAGAATTATTTGAAGGTCGGAGACCCTTTATGTAAATTGCATGAGATTATATTGTGCGTGCTTCCGGTTGGGTGATAAAATGCGTTTTATGCAGGTGGGAATTTTGGGGAAATGTTCAATTTACAGGGGAGACTCTGCGAAATTTGGCAGAAAGTCTCGTGCCCTTAATCCTCTATGGTAAACGAGGACATAGATTTAAGGAGTGAACCAGCGTGGGTGTGATGTCGGGGTCTCCGCAGGTTAAATCTCGGGTTCCGGGAAATTTGGGACGGGTCTGTCAGCTCGGTTTTGGGTTGAGTGTTCTTAGAGAGTGTATTGTCAAGGAAAGCCAAAAAGGGGGAGATTGTTAATGTATGGTTTTTACTATTTTCTTTTGGCTTCCCTTGACAACTTTGTAATAGGATGTGTAATGTAATTTATCAAGCTCAAGTCTAGATTAGGGAAAACTTTTATTGGTGCTCTTCTCTAATCTCTGCTCTATGGTGGCTCAAGTAAGTTGACAAAGGTATTGAGCATTGCATATCATTACATTAAACAGTCTTCATAAAATGCTGACTAGTCATCCGTTTCTCATATGACTAGTCATCCTTGCTTCCAGTTGGATAACAAACTGTTTTGTCCTATTCTTCTTTCTCTCTCTCTGCTGCCAAGTGGGTTTCTAACCTAAAGAATTTTTTGGTCTGTAAAGGCTACGATTTTGCTCATTTAGTGGCTGTCTCTTTTGGGGAGGAAGTTTTGGAAAGATTGGCTTGCGATCTTTCTCTTCTTCTTCCTCAAGAGAGAACCAAATATTTCATCTATGAGTTTTTCCAATTAATATCCTTTTGAAAAACTGCTTTTGAAACCCGAATATGCATCTAGCCATTTAAATCATTCTCTCATTTATTTTTAGGTCAAATTCAAGACTGATTTCTTCAAGAGTTTTCTTCAAGAGTATGGTTTCTTGAAGAAATTGGAGCTTGCAAGCTAGTGCCATGGGATGAACGAGCTGGAGAAGGAGCTACCATTGGCATGAAGAATTGAGCTTCGAGTTTTGCTAAGTTGGAGAAAAAGATTGCACAAAGGAGGTATTGCTCATATTCCTAAATAGACCTAGGTGCTTCTTGAGCTTGGTTGTGTTTCCTTTGTAAGAATCTTTTTCTACTTAGTGGATTGCCTGGTCGGTTGATGACTTCCAGTTTTTCCCAATGGTGGGTTTCTGGGTGAACAAAATATGTTTTGCATAGTTATAATTTTTCTGGGTTTGTGTTCTTGGTGGTTGACTAGTCATCTTTATCTGTTGTTTGATGTTTACATGATAATGATGATTTCACACACTTTCACCATAGTTGTTGCTAGCACAAGGGATGACTAGATTGACGGTCCTTCTGAGCACCTAGGTTGTCACTAGTAATCTTCTAGGGTTGCAGGTACATTGTGGCATGCTCTGTGTATTCTCTTGATTGTGATTGTTCATGGCTAGCAGTTTACTAGTCATATGTGTATTTGGTCAAGGTTTAAAGTGTGTGAAGATTGCTGTCCTGTTGTGTCTTGTTTGTGTGATTAAATTTACCCCTCGTCACCTAAGTACCATTTTCAAAAATAGAATCAATAAGAGGGCCACACCCAGGGGGTGTTGGCCAAAAGCCCTCCGATGCCTAAATTAGTTCAAGAGTTTGTAAGAGAAACACTAGCTAACTAGGGTACAGAGATGTGTTTATGGTGTAAACCGGCAACCGGAGCCTTATGTAAGAGAGAGAGAGAGAGAGAGAGAGAGAGAGAGAGAGAGTGGCTAGGGTTTGTGAGAGGAATTTTTTGTAGAGTTTCAGTAGAGATTTCGGTCGTACCTCAACTTCTAATTTGATTAGGTAACTCCTCATTTAATTGAGAATTGTGGTATGAATCAAATCAATTCTCTATTTAATTAGGTAACTTTCAATATAATTGGGTAACTCCCAATTAGGTTGAGTAATTCCCAATTAGGTCAAATAATCCCCAAATGGAAGGACTTATTTGACCTAGGGTCTGATTTAATTCGGTTCCGACAAGCACTGAAATACAACCACAGCCCTTTCAAGGCAATGAGAATGAAGGAAATGATCATCTAAACAGTAATCATTTCCAGCAGTCGCCTGTTGTTTCCCTAGTGGATCATGATTCAAATGTGACATACGACATATCAGTTGATCGAATCCTTCTCTGCCACACTTCGAATGTGCCAATGAATGTCCTGCAACATGTCACTTACAACGCGGAGAACAGCATGAAGAATCTCCTTGTTTTTGTGAGAATTGATAATGCCCTTGTATTTGATAGAGGTCGTGTGTTGAGCTGAACACGAATGATCGTCAAAAATTTCATCTTTTATATATGGTTTTGAATGTATAGTTGATGTCTTGTATGATTCTTAATTGTAAATAAAGGATGGGATTCATTGATTAGTACCAACAGATGGCAAGACCCTCGAGGTCGATGATAAGAGCAGTGATTTTTTCAATTTTTATTTTAGTATTTTTCTGATGTGAAAATATAGTAGCTAATAGTAGTATAGAATGTATGTAATAATATTTCTTCAAGTTGTTGTACGAGGATCGTTGGCAAATATATCAATCATATTGAAGAGATACATATATGATGCTTGTTGTACCTTATTTATATGATAATAAATAATGATCTAGTATTTTCCTTCATCATAGTCTTCATCATAGACATTATATCTCCACACATAGAGTGCCTTATGATCCTTGAAGAGCAATGAAGAACTATTTGTTATAAGATGTGTGCTTGATTTCATTATAAGTTCCTATCTTGATTTCATTATAAGATGTGTGCTTAATTTGGAAAATGGCCATTCTAAATTCCTTCGCTACATTTTTTGTAATATCACATGTGCTCGCAATTGTTCTTCAGCCTTGTCTTTGCCTCTGTTTCTATCTTAACTTTCCCTAACCACCAAAGGTTTTCCTAGCTAAATTTCTTTAAGGTTCAAGAAAAGTTTCTTGGTGAAAAAATGTTGGTTGCACCAGCTTAGCAACATGCACATATATTTAAGAATGAGATGCTACTTCTCATCTAGCACATGTTGTTTGAATTCTTATTTTGAATAGTTCAAATATCAATGTCATATGACCTCTGATACCTTCAATAAATTTCAATGAAGAACTAGTTGTTGTATTTATGGGTTTAACCTATATTATTTGTTATAAATAAAATTCATTTTTTATTCTTGCCCAATGGGCTAATAGCGGGAAATCATTAGAATGGGAGGTATCAAAAAGAATTTAAATTCTCATTTCCTAATATCATATGTATAAATTGAAGTAATAACTCTAGCCCAGCGCGGCTTTACTTTCTGAATACATTTGGATATTTAAACATATAGCCGGACGGCTATACTCTTAAAAATATTTTAATGGTATAGCCGACCGGCTATACGCTTCGAATACATTTCAAACAAACACCAAGCTGCACTCGCATAGGACGGAGCTTGCAGACGCAGTCAAGTTTCGGCTGCTTCGTCCTCCTTGTTCGGCACCGAAAAATGACCCAACCCGCCTAGGAGGCCCGCCCAGCCGCCTAGCGCCCGCCTAACCGCCTAGCCGCCTAGCGCCCGCCTAGCCGCCTAGCCCCATTTTTTAAACATTGCGACTCACTGGAAGTCTGAAACCCGAAATTGAAAAAGTTTACCTGCAAATTTGAGCTTGAGATTGAGATTTGGAAGCCGAAGCAAGCACAAGTCATGCAAAGCCTAAATACAAAATTTGCTGACTTGGGGATTATTTCCTTTCTTGTGAGTTTTGCTACCATAATTGGAATTATTTTCTGTAGAGTTTCTCTTCCTGTTGGTTTGAACGGTCTGATTGGGTTCAGGGTCTGATTGTGAATTTGCTAATTTTCATGCCATATCGTTAAGGAGTACCATTTTGACTCGGTTATTGTGGATTTCATATCAGTCAATATTAAAGATCTGGGAATGGGCTTGCAATTGCATTATAACCTGTTGTTTTTTTGTGTCACTACTGGTTGGTGTAATTTGAGGAAAGTGTTTGATCCGAATCTGTTTTTCTTCTTGTTTTGCATGTGGGTAGTTTAATTAAGTGGTTGGATTCTACATTTTACTCTGGAATCATTAGATTAGCACGTTGGCTAGCCGTAATCGGTTATTGTTTTCACTTGTAACTGTTACAAATTGTCTTACTTTTATGCCTTTTGGTTTCTGTTTATACAGATGGCTGGAACTTTTGGTTTTGGCCATGACTGGCTGGGTGAAGGAGCTTTTGAGGAATTATTGTAACAAGAATTTCAGAATTTGAGGTCTCTTGTGGCTTTTGGAATATTATTATCTCTGCGTATTATGAGATTCGATAGATTGTTCTTTAAAGAAATATCCATTATTGAATAAATTCTCTGTAGATATGCCATCATTATGCAAAATCTGACTGAGAGGCTTTTGCCCCTTGTGGGTTTGAAAGGCTAGGATTATTGTGTTATTTGGAAACTGACTGAAGACCAAAGGTTAAGAGGAACCTTTTAATTAACAGTTACTAATTCATGTTTCTTTTTGTGACTAATTTTTATTTTATTTTATTATTTTTTAGGTTTATTGAGTTGATGGATTGTTGTTTTTCTGGGGCTGATGAGAACACTCAGACTAATGGAGGAAATGAACTTATTTTTCCAGTTTATCCAGTCCTTACCTATACATCCTTTTCATTTTCGCGTTTTTGTTTACTAATTCAATCATAATTACCAACTACCAAACATATCTTGACAAAAGAAATTAATTTGTGTTTTTATGTCATTACCCATGGGTTTTCATGAGCAGGATTTATGCACATCCATTAATATTAAACCAGCCCATTTGTTGAACTCATCTTCTAACAGAGATTCAAGTGCCACGGCAGTGAGCTCAAGTTCCCATTTTTCCTAGCTATTTCCAAAAGAAAGTCATTTTCTGAACATATAATTAAATGTAACTATATGTTTCTACTTACATTTTGCAGGAAAGAGATGGGACCAGAGTTTTGGTTCCAAGTGCAGAGGGTTGATTGAGCTGTTTGTCTCCAAAGATGTATGATGTTTTATGATGCTTCACTCAAACCTTGCTTTAATTTCTTATGTTAGATTTGAAATTTTATTTTGGTCACATCTCTCACAAATAGTTTTTTTTTTTTTTTTTTTTTGGGTAACTGTCAAATTCACAGATCTCTGATGACCAACAATTGATTGATTATGTCACAGCCCAATGCAACATTTCACTGGAGCAAGACACCCTGCTTGGTGTTGGCCGCAATAGAAGCTTCCCTGTCAATATAAATGACATGAGCACTGAAATACAGCCACAGCCTTTCCAGGCAATGAGAATGAAGGAAATGATCATCTAAACAGTAATCATTTCCAGCAGTAGACTGTTGTTTCCCCAGTGGATCATGATTCGAATGTGCCATACAACATATCAGTTGATCGAATCCTTCTCTGCAGCACGTCTCCAATGAATGTCCTGCAACATGTCACTTACAACTCAGAGAACAGCATGAAGAATGTCCTTGTTCTTGTGAGAATTGATAATGCCCTTGTATTTGATAGAGGTCATGTGTTGAGCTGAACACAAATGACCGTCAAAAATTTAATCTTTTCTATATGGTTTTGCATGTATGGTTGATGTTTTGTATGATTCTTAATTGTAGATAAAGGATGGGATTCATTGCTTAGTACCAACAGATGGCAAGACCCTCGAGGTCGATGATAAGACCAATGATTTTTTTTAATTTGAATCATAGTCTTCATCATAGACATTATATCTCCACACTTAGAGAGTGCCTTATGATCCCTGTTGGATTGAACCCTTACACATTTGATGCATTTCTTTGAACAGCACCTCATTACCTTCGGCAAAAACTTTGAGATCCTTCATGAGGGTATCTAAGTCCTTGGAGCGACAATTGCTGTCAAGAATGAACCAAAAACATGCAGAACAGGAGTTTCACTAAAACACCCAAAATGAGAGTTGAAATTATAAAAAAACCCAAGCACTATTTAAACATATAAACACACCCAAAACCCATTATTACACACACTCAAAACCTATTTATAAACACACCCAAAAAGTTGACTTTGGGGTTGATTTTGGGTGTGTTTCTATGTTTAAATAGTGCTTGGGTTTTTTTATAAATACATGTCTAGAATTGGGTTTATTTATAAATTTGTATTCTTTTTTTCATAAGATTGTTTATGTATAGATTATAAGAAGCATAAAAAAAAAATGATGTTCTCACTTGTCAATGTCCTTGAGGAAATTTTGGTATTTTAGCGAAAAAGAAGGAAAAAAAACGCTCTGGCAGCTTCGCTACCTATCTCGCCATTTTGGCTAACTACATCTAGCAAGAGGAGAGAGAAATTCAAGGCTCACCAAATTTGAAAGCTGCGCAAGAGAGAGAGAGAGAGAGAGAGAGAGAGAAAAAGAAAAAGCTAGAAGCTGCGCAAGAGAGAGAGAGAGAGAGGGAAAGAGAGAGAGAAAGAGAGAGAGAAAAGAAAAAGAAAGGTTCGGTTGTAGGCTACTTTTCATTTTGAGTTCTTTCTTTTAAATTTTTTAATGAATTTGAAATAATAAATATTTGAGGTTAGCTAAAATAGAGAGCATTGCTGGAGGAACCACCTTTTAAGTGGTTAGCTATTTTAACTAGAATTTGGGTAAAATTTGGAGACTCTCCTGGAAATGCTCTGATAGAGTATCCAATGCACATTCAAAATTACTAAAAGCAAAATTATCCAATATTTTAACAGTATAGCCGCACGGCTATACCCTTTAAACACATTTGAATTTTTTTAAAGTATAGCCGCACAGACTGATATATCTCGTAGCGGAAAAGCAGGGTTGTCAAGTGCAATAAGAAAAAGGCTATAATTGGGTTTAGTTCATAATTACGATGGATACAATTTAGAAAGTAAATTACTGTACAGGCAATTTTATACTATGAAATTCAACATTCTTTGATCCACAAAATGTTGGCAAATCCTTTTATTTTATTTTATTTTTATTGGTATTTATGGGTTTAATCTGTATTATTTGTTATAAAGAAAATTTATTTTTTATTCTTGCCCAATGGGCTAATAGCTGGAAATCATTAGAATGTGAGGTATCAGAAAGAATTTAAATTCTCATTCCCTAATATCACTTGTATACATGAAGTAATTGAATGAATAACTTAAGCCCAATGGGCTAAAGTGGTATCTTAGCCCTAAACCTAAAATCATATGACAAAATTGTATATTTAAAGAGTATCGACAATACTCTTTTAATATATTTGAACATTTCAAAGATATTGTTGCGCGGCTATACACTATAACATTTTAAAATTAAAAACGTATAGCCTAGCAGCTATACTCGTTAAAAATATTCACGTTTTGGGGACAGAGAAACGAACACGAAGCTTGCAGTCGGAGTCACAGCCGTTTCCAAGCTTCAAAGACTCGGTCTTGAGCCTATCTCTCAACTCAAGTTTTGATTTTTTTTTTCTTCGGTTTCGGCTGCTGTGTTGATTTGATTGGATTGGGCTCTTTCAATGTATGTAAAGATAGAGACTTCGTACTCCGGGCTGGGCACCGAAAAGAGACCCAACTGCCGAGCAGCCTAGAGCCCACCTAGGCCAATTTTTTGATCACTACAATTGACTGCAAGTCTGAAACCCCAAATTGAAAATTAAAATATCGACATGTAAAAGTTGTCAAATTGTTGGAGTTCCACAACAACAAGAAAACTAACAATTATATGACCCAAAAAAGATCATGGAGGTGTACAGAAAAATCAAAGTTCCAAAATAAGTTGGATTAAATCACTACTAATATAATCTCCACTTTAATCTAACAAATGAGTGAAAGAAACAAATGAAATTGACATTTTCAAACTCAGAAAGTATAGAACGGACTCGGAGAAATCCTTGAATTGATGTGAAACCGAGACATTCATTGCATCTCATAGAACTTGAACATGGCAACTCTCTAAACGACATTCAAACATTGAAATTTCCTTGTATATCTCCTATTTTGGGATTGGAAGGAGTAACAACACCAGCAATAGTAGCAGTAGAAACAATCATTTTATTCATAACCAAACCGAACTTCAAACAAATACTTAGTCACATCCATCTCATCACATTTACCTTGGAACCCCTCCATGGAGATTATCCTAATGTGTGAAGACAAACAAGTAAGCACAAATGCTGGTGGACGGAAAGGGTTGTTTTCTGTGTTCAACATACTATCAAGGTCTTGGAAAGAGATTCTAGATTAGGTGATCGGTTCATATATTCTATGAGCAATGTCCAGTAACCAAAATGAATGAGTCCAAGCTCCAACTATTTCAAATGTTTAAAGATAACAGGCAAAAATAAACCATCCAAACTAGAAGCTGAAGAGAAAGATACGTAACATTGGAAATTCCTATAGTAAACGGAGGCACAAGGTAATCACAGGCTAGACTTTCACCTACTGGAAGCCTATAGGGACGAATTTTGGCTGCGGATTTTAGAAAACATAAAATGGCATATGAGCACCAACTGAAGACATCGACAATCAGGTTTTCAAGCTTTGGGGAATTGATGAAGAGTTGGAACATACGATTATTTCTAGTATTTGTGATGCTTGTCTTCAATTCAGGGGCAGAGATTTTGAATCAACTCTAAAATTGCCGAGTATAGTCAAATCTTCAAGTACGGGGCACTTAGAAAAAAGTTTCTCCATTGAGGCACCATCTCCCCCATCAAATCTAACACAGAGGTACTTGAGACTCGGGAGATTGTCCTACATGTAATGCCAGTGTACATAAGAATGGTTTCTTCCCCTATTCTTGTGTTAAATATCCCTAGGTGCCCTTTTGACATTTGATAGTATCTCTTTACAGATCGAAGACAACTCGAGAGACTTCTCGGTGAGGAAGCGATGACGCCTTCCCCACAAGATCCTGAGCGCTTCAGCTATCCTATCATGGAGTTTCTATGGTCTTGCCAATAACAAGGTTCGGTTTCTGACTATTTGTTTCTGGTTTGTTAAGCAATAGATTGATTGGTTTGGTTCTTCTTGCTTGAAACTTGATAAATCTTGATGAATTAAATATTCATCCATTGATGGTTCTTCTTGGTTGGGCTGCTTTTCATTCTTTGGATATTGCATTTCTGTTTTAGATTTTGACATTTGATCATACCCTCAAGTATACCCAGTTTAATTTTCCTTGTAAATGCAAATGTAGCATTTTTGTTGTTGTGGAATGTGTGCAGGTGTCCTGGCCTTGTGACTTCGAGTTTACCAGTAAATTTATTGGACAGCAAACACACGAACCTAGAGCTGATTGGCAAGTGGAAAATTTGGAGGTGTTATCATTTGGTTCATACTTAAATTTGGCCATAATACTTGAAATTATACAAAAACATTGCAAGAATTTTTATGGTTTAGATTTGTCCAAAGGCTCTGTTCATGGGCGTGAGGCATATTGTCAATTGTGAAGTTGGTGCCTAATATCAAGTACTTAAATTTGGAGGGTGCAAAAGTTAATCGGGATGGTCTTGCCACGTTGCTACGCGAATGCAAAGGTTTGGTGATGTTGGACGTCAGAGATTGTTCTGGTTTCGATGAGAACAACGATGAAATATCAAAGCTTGGGTCTCATATTAGTAAATTTAAGCGAAAGGGTTCTAAATTTCTTGAATTTCTTCGTGGTATGGACAATTTTGTTCTTTTTGTTGATGGATACTCATTTCATGTGCATGTGGAGGAGATGTGGGATGAAATGCTTAATGATTTGTGCGATGCGTTCAATGATTTGGGTGACGAGGAATGAAGAACTATTTGATTGTACTAAGCGATATCTCAGCTTTTTTTATATTTACAACATTGAAGAGCAATTATGTGTGTTGAGTGTGGAGTGGTGTGGTGTTCATCTTGTGTTTTTGGACACTGTACTCTAATGAGGGCTTGTTATAAGTTCCTATCTTGATTTCATTATAAAATGTGTGCTTAATTTGGAAAATGGGCATTCTAAATTCCTTCGCTACATTTTGTGTAATATCACATGTGCTCGCGATTGTTCTTCAGCCTTGCCTCTGCCTCTGTTTCTATCTTAACCTTCCCTAACCACCAAAGGTTTTCCTAGCTAAATTTCATTGAGGTTCGAGAAAAGTTTCTTGGTGAAAGAATGTTGGTTGCAACAGCTTAACAACATGCACAACCAGTAGACAAATGAAGTAATATCTTATATTTAAGAATGAGATGCTACTTCTCATCTAACACATGTTGTTTGAATTCTCATTTTGAATAGTTCATATAACAATGTCATATGACCTCTGATACCTTCAATAAATTTCAAAACAGAGCTGCAAACTTCTCTTCGTTGTCTCGTTAGACTATTTTGTATCAAATTTTTCTTCAAGAAAGTAAATTGCTATACAAGCAATTTTATATTATGAAATTCACCATCCTTTGATCCACAAAATGTTGAGGGATTTTGTTGTTGTTGTTGTATTTATGGGTTTAACCTGTATTATTTGTTATAAATAAAATTCATTTGTTATTCTTGCCCAATGGGCTAATAGCTGGAAATCATTAGAATGAGAGGTATTAGAAAGAATTTAAATTCTCATTCTCTAATATTGCATGTATAAATAAAATAATTGAAGAAATAACTCCGCGCGGCTTTACTTTCTAAATACATTTGGATATTTTAAAGGTATAGCCGTTCGGCTATACTCTTTATATATTAATATATTCGAATATTTTAAGGGTATAGCCGAACGGCTATACGCTTTGAATATATTTGAAACAAACACGAAAGCTTGCACTGGCATTGGACGGAGCTTGCAGACGCAGTCAAGTTTCGGCTGCTTCGTCCTCCTTGTTCGGCACCGGAAAATGACCCAACCCACCTAGGAGGCCCGCCCAGCCACCTAGCACCTGCCTAGCTGCCTAGCGCCCGCCTAGCCGCCTAGAGCCCGCCTAGCCGCCTAGCGCCCGCCTAGCCGCCTAGCCGTCCTCCTAGCCCCATTTTTTGAACACTGCGATTGACTGAAAGTCTGCAACACGAAATTGAAAAAGTTTACCTGCAAATTTGAGCTTGAGATTGAGATTTGGAAGCCGAAGCAAGCACAAGTCATGGGAACCCTAAATACAAAATTTGCTGACTTGGTGTCTGTCTTCGGTGGAAGGAAATGATGAAGCTATCCTAACATGGAGTTTCTATGGTCTTGCCAATAACAAGGTTCGGTTTTTAGGCCCCAATCTCAAATTCTGACTATTTATTTCTGGTTTGGTTAAGCAATAGATCGATTGGTTTGGTTCTTCTTGCTTGAAACTTGATAAATCTTTATGCATTCAATATTCATCCATTGATGGTTCTTGGTTGGACTGCTTTTCATTCTTTGGATATTGCATTTCTGTTATAGATTTTGACATTTGATCATGCCCTCTTGTTTGCTGATAGAAGAAAAAAAAGAAAGAAAGAAAGATTTGTCTCCTCCTCCTCTTGCATAGGAACACAAAACCAACCCACGAAAGAGCAGAAAAAATAAATAAAAATTACACCACCTTAGTCCTGACCCAAATGACATGTGGAAACTGTCAAGCTAACTGTAGGGAAACCAGAGAGGCAACAGCAAACATTTTCTATAGAACTGAACCTACCTATCTTAGAAGATGGAGGGGCAGAAGAGTAGAAAATCAAATAGCTTACCATATATTTGTTGCTGGTTCTTCCTCACATATAATAGCAGGGTTAGGCCCAGGATCAGCAGTCCAGTAGACAACACAGTACTGGTTACTATGATCTTTGTATTGTGTCCTCGATCTAGGACTAGGAATGAAGTATTTGAAAGCAGAAGATTGAGGAGTCAGAAATTCATAAAGAAGACATAAAGAAGAAATCTAGGCCTGGATTTCTTATATATGTGTAGTTCGAACAAAATAAATATAAAAAAAGTCTTTGGTAGGAGTTCAATGTTCACTTCTTCGCATTTTTGCAATGGAAGATGTTGGTTTAGTTGAGGCTCATGTAATCTCTCTTAATATCAAAAACAAAAAAACAAATCCATGTTTTTACACTTGGTCGCTCCTGGCTCTAATTGTTTCCCTCCTTGGCTGATCCCACATGAAAAGAACGCTACATGATCTCAATCAAAACTAACATTACTATATTCACCCAAAGATATCAATCAGGAAATAAAAGATGGCAATCGCAGGCCATATAAGTTGAACCTTTGAACATCAGCACTATGAGCCAGTTTGGCGCAGCACTGCCTTCAAAGCTATCATATAACCATATTTTGATCTTGCCATCCGCCGATGTTGAAAAGACAACTGCGGCATGAAGCATGAAAACAAGTGTTGGATAATATATTGCAGGAACCGGAAAGTAAATCAGATGATTCAGAACAAAAACTTCACCAGAACCACAACATCAAACCCAAAGTGGCCCTTACATGGACATTTTCTTTGGTATGAGGACAGACAGAATAGACAGGAGCTTCATGACCTTCAAAAGTAAACTGTCTTTGGCTACAAAATATATCCCAAACCTTAAACATACATTAATGAAACCAACCTTGACGGTCTTGTCATCAGCACAAGTTATGACCAAAAGTTGGTTGTGAGGGGAAAAGAATGCCAAAATCATTTACACTTCCTAAGTGAGCATCAATCTACGTAAGAAAAATGATGGGTTGGGTTTATAGTCACGTACTCAAAAGTTGCAGTTTCCTTGAGAATTTGTGTTCTTTTTCATAACTTACTTCTAATTGTTGTTGCCTCCATTATAAGAATATAATTGCACAATGCGCTTTGCATATGCAATCCCAGTTCATTGAAGAACACGACGGCAGTGAATTTAACTACAAGAACTGAAAATCAGCAACTCCATACCATTTTAAGTATGAGAACATTCTCACCAAATATAGAACCATCAGGACTCTGTCGGATATGATTAACAGATACTTATGAATCTTTGACCAGAGCTTCCTGAAATAATTGACATTTGTTCAAATTTTGGATCATATCAGTAAGGTTGAGAGAGTAGTACGTAATCCAGAAGCAGATGCACCTTTAAGGCCATTGGGCCTGCATCAAGATTCCAGACTCTAAAATTTCTTGAAAGCAACTTTTTCCCTGAACTAACACATCCCATAGTCCTATGTCTCCAACACCCCCAGGTTCCGACTGAAGAATCACATTAGCAGGATTCATGAGTGAACTATAAAAACTAGTTACTGCACACGATCATTCTAAAAAGACAGGAAATTTATAAACGATGGGAGAAAAAAACTTTGAGATCCTTCATGAGGATATCTAATGCCTTGGAGCGACAATTGCTGTCAGGAATGAACAAAAACATGCAGAACATGGTGTTTTTTAAGATTGTTTATGTATAGATTGTAAGAACACAATCAAAACATATCTTACTTGCAAACTGTTCCCAGTCGATAGAGACAGAGACAAACAGTCCTGCCATTCACAAACACAATCAATGAAAAGAGTCTTAATGACTGGATTTGGACGAGGGTCTTTACACTGTTAATGCTGCCAATTCAAGCTGTCAAGTTTAACACACAAGTCAGTGTCTCTCCCAATTACAAAAAACAGAAAGTGACTAAATCTTTTACTAAATATGAGAATAACTAGTACTCTCTCTCTCACACAAACGTGCACTGGCGTATGTATGAACATATGCAATCACAAAATAGAAAGGAAGACCAAAACTAGAGAGGAAGCATTACCTTTGGTTAATGAGTTTATGTAATCTATGACTTTTGATGCTAGGATACTTCAGTTTGCCAAGCAGACGCAGTCAAGTTTAGGCTGCTTCGTCCTCCTTGTTCGGCACCGAAAAATGACCCAACCCGCCTAGGAGGCCCGCCCAGCCGCCTAGCGCCCGCCTAGCCCCATTTTTTGAACACTGCGATTGACTTGAAGTCTGAAACCCGAAATTGAAAAAGTTTACCTGCAAATTTGAGCTTGAGATTGAGATTTGGAAGCCGAAGCAAGCACAAATCATGGGAACCCTAAATACAAAATTTGCTGACTTGGGGATTATTTTCTGTCTTGTGAGTTTTGCTACCATAATTGGAATGATTTTCTTTTTAGTTTCTCTTCCTGTTGGTTTGAATGGTCTGACTGTGAATTTGCTACAATGTTATGAATGCAGGGTCGAAACTTGGCTCCTTTACTTGATAGTATTTTCTAATTTTCATGCCATATCGTTAAGGAGTACCATTCTGACTCGGTTATTGTGGATTTCATATCAGTCAATATTAAAGATCTGGGAATGGGCTTGCAGTTGCGTTATAATCTGTTGTTTTTTTGTGTCACTACTGGTTTCTGAGATGGTTATTCTTCTTTTTGTTTTTCTTCTTGTTTTGCATGTGGGTAGTTTAATTAAGTGGTTGGATTCTACTTTTTACTCTGGAATCATTAGATTAGCACGTTGGCTAGCCGTAATCGGTTATTGTTTTCACTTATAACTGTTACAAATTGTCTTACTTTTATGCCTTCTGGTTTCTGTTTATACAGATGGCTGGAACTTTTGGCTTTGGCCATGACTGGCTGGGTGAAGGAGCTTTTGAGGAATTATTGTAACAAGAATTTCAGAAATTGGGGTCTCTTGTGGCTTTTGGAATATTATTATCTCTGCATATTATGAGATTCGATAGATTGTTCTTTAAAAAAATATCCATTCTTGAATAAATTCTCTGTAGATATGCCATCATTATGCAAAATCTGACTGAGAGGCTTAGGCCCCTTGTGGGTTTGAAAGGCTAGGATTATTGTGTTATTTGGAAATTGAGTGAAGACCAAAGGTTAAGAGGAACCTGTTAATTAACAGTTACTAATTCATGTTTCTTTTTGTGACTAATTTTTATTTTATTTTATTATTTTTAAGGTTTATTGAGTTGATGGATTGTTGTTTTTCTGGGGCTGATGAGAACACTCAGACTAATGGAGGAAATGAACTTAGTTTTCCAGTTTATCCAGTCCTTCCATGCAGAGATGCAATGCAGCGCTCAAGAACAAAATTCCTGTGATCTTCTTGCCCAGCTTCCTTCTTCTCTGTCCTTAGACTCTGGGTACCTATATATCCTTTTCATTTTCGCATTTTTGTTTACTCATTCAATCATAATTACCAAGTACCATTCATATCTTGACAAAAGAAATTAATTAGTGTTTTTATATCATTGACCATGGGTGCTCATGAGCAGGATTTATGCACATCCATTAATATCAAACCAGCCAATTTGGTTGAATTCATCTTCTAACAGAGATTCAAGTGCCATGGCAGTGAGCTCAAGTTCCCATTTTTCCTAGCTAGTTCCAAAAGAAAGTCCTTTTCTGAACATATAATTAAATGTAACTATATATTTCTACTTACATTTTGCAGGAAAGAGATGAGACCAGAGTTTTGGTTCCAAGTGCAGAGGGTTGATTGAGCTGTTTGTCTCCAAAGATGTATGATGTTTTATGATGCTTCACTCAAACCTTGCTTTAATTTCTTATGTTAGATTTGAAATTTTATTTTGGTCACATCTCTCACAAATAGTTTTTTTTTGTTTTGGGTAACTGTCAAATTCACAGATCTCTGATGACCAACAATTGATTGATTATGTCACAGCCCAATGCAACATTTCACTGGAGCAAGACACCCTGCTTGGTGTTGGCTGCAATACAAGCTTCCCTGTCAATATAAATGACATGAGCACTGAAATACAGCCACAGCCTTTCCAGGGAATGAGAATGAAGGAAATGATCATCTAAACAGTAATCATTTCCAGCTGCCGCCTGTTGTTTCCCCAGTGGATCATGATTTGAATGTGCCATACAACATATCTGTTGATCGAATCCTACTCTGCAGCATGTCTCCAATGAATGTCCTGCAACATGTCACTTACAACTCAGAGAACAGCATGAAGAATGTCCTTGTTCTTGTGAGAATTGATAATGCCCTTGTATTTGGTAGAGGTCATGTGTTGAGCTTAACACGAATGACCATCAAAAATTTCATCTTTTCTATATGGTTTTGCATTTATAGTTGATGTCTTGTATGATTCTTAATTGTAGATAAAGGATGGGATTCATTGCTTAGTACCAACAGATGGCAAGACCCTCGGGGTTGATGATAAGACCAATGATTTTTTTGAATTTGTATCTTAGTATTTTTCTGATGTGAAAATATAGTACCCAATAGTACTATAGAATGTTATGTAATAATATTTCTTCAATTCTTATACAAGTTGTTGTACGAGGATCATTGGCAAATATATCAATCATATTGAAGAGATACATATATGGTGCTTGTTGTACCTTATTTATATAATAATGAATAATGATCTAGCATTTTCCTTCATGATAGTCTTCATCATAGACATTATATCTCCACACATAGAGAGTGCCTTATGATCCCTGTTGGATTGAACCCATACACATTTGATGCATTTCTTTGAACAGGTCCTCATTACCTTCAGCATAAACTTTGAGATCCTTCATGAGGGTATCTAAGGCCTTGGAGCGACAATTACTGTCAAAAATGAACCAAAAACGTGCAGAACATAGTTCTTTTTTTGTAAGATTGTTTATGTATAGATTATAAGAAGCATAAAAAAAATGATGTTCTCACTTGTCAATGGCCTCGAGGAAATTTTGGTATTTTAGCGAAAAAGAAGGAAAAACAACGCTCTCGCTACCTATCTCGCCATGTCGGCTCACTACATCTAGCAAGAGGAGAGAGAAATTCAAGGCTCACCAAATCTGAAAGCTATGCAAGAGAGGGAGAGGGAAAGAGACAGAAAGAACGCGGGAGAGAGAGAGAGAAGAAAAAGCTAGAAGCTGCGTAAGAGAGAGAGAGAGAGAGAGAAGAAAAAGAAAGGTTCGGTGGTGAGCTACTTTCATTTTGAGTTCTTTCTTTTAAATTTTTTAATGAATTTAAAATAATAAATATTTGAGATTAGCTAAAATAGAGAGCATTGCTGGAGGAACCACCTTTTAAGTGGTTAACTATTTTAACTAGAATTTCGATAAAATTTGTAGACTCTCCTGAAGATGCTCTGATAGAGTATCTGAATGGCAAACCTGGCAATTGTATGCTCTCATACTATGAATGGTGTTTCCAAGGTACATTCAGAATTGCTAAAAGCAAAATTATCCAATATTTTAACAGTATAGCCGCACGGCTATACCATTTAAACACATTTGAATTTTTTAAAAGCATAGCCGCGGACTGATATATCTCGTAACAAAAGAGCAGGGTTGTTAAGTGTAATAAGAAAAATGCTATAATTGAGTTTAGTTCATAATTACAATGGATACAATTTAGAAAGTAAACTACTATACATGCAAGTTTATACTATGAAATTCAACATTCTTTGATCTACAAAATGTTGGCAGATCCTTTTTTTCATTTTTTTGGTATTTATGGGTATAACCTGTATTATTTGTTATAAATAAAATTCATTCTTTATTCTTGCCCAATGGGCTAATAGCTGGAAATCATTAGAATGTGAGGTATCGGAAAGAATTTACATTTTCATTCCCTAATATCACTTGTATAAATAAAGTAATTGAATGACTAACACTAGCCCGATGGGGTTTTACAGGATTTTAGTATGAAGTATATATTGACTTAATGAGCCATTATTTTTAGCCTAAATTGTATTTTGCACTAAAACCGATTTTTCATATTTTGATTTGGTGGGAATTTGATTTTCTAGTATTTTTATTTGAATCCAAATTGGGGGGTATTTCCTTATTTACATTGTAAACTTAAGTAAATGTCTTTGTCCTTTTACTTTAATTTATAAAAATAAATTAAAGTAAAAGGACAAAGATATTTACTTAAATGTTGAAAATGGAAATAAGGTAATCTGCACACCAGTTGAGCAAAGGGGCAATTTGAAGCACCTACAATGGTTTTTCCGGCTAGGGAGGTGCAGCTGCACCTCCTTGCGCCTTAATAGGTCTGCCACGGTTGCCAATTCCAGCTGTCAAGTTAAACACACAAGTCAGTGTCTCTCCCAATTACAAAAAACTGAAAGTGACTAAATCTTTTACTAAATATGAGAATAACAAGTACTCTCTCACACACACACAAATGCGCATAGGCATATGTATGAACATATGCAATCACAAAATAGAAAGGAAGACCAAAACTAGAGAGGAAGCATTACCTTTGGTTAATGAGTTTATGTATCTATGACTTTTGATGCTAGGATACTTCAGTTTGCCACGGAAAACTTGATTTGCCTCAATTATTTGCCTGAGTTGAGTTCTTTCTTCATATTCTTCCTCATAAACATTATATCTCCACACATAGAGAGTGCCTTATGATCCCTGTTGGATTGAACCCATACACATGTGACGCATTTCTTTGAACAGCTGCTCATTACCTTTGGCAAAAATTTTGAGATCCTTCACGAGGATATCTAATGCCTTGGCGTGACAATTGCTATCAAGAATGAACCAAAAACAAGCAGAAGATGGTATTTTTTTTCAGAGATTGTTTATGCATGGATTATAAGAAGCCAAAAAAAAAATGATGTTCTCACTTGTCAATGGCCTCAAGGAAATTTTGCTTTCTGATCTGGAAATAGATCTTCGTCGAGTAGCAATTGTTATTTCTATTTCATATTGACATATTGGAGACATCAATATTGACATATTGACATATTGACCTCAAGGGTATAGCCGCGCGGCCATACCATTTAAATATATTATTTCCGGAGTATAGCCGACCGGCTATACCATTTACAAAATAAAATAATAAGGACCCGCCTAGCCCCCCTAGGCGTTCGATTTTTGGAAAACTTGGATGGCGTTTTGTTTTTCTAGATTTCTTTTTTCCTAGCGGGTCTGGCATCTCTGCAAATACATCAAGCTAGGGTTTTTGCTACTCTCGTTTATCAACAACGTAAAGGCATCTCTGAAAATCAGCAACGTTCCACGCCTGAAACCTTGGAAATTGGCAGAGGTGGGGTTGGCCCGTTCGTAACTAGTGTCTGGTGGGGGGAAGGGATTGGGTGTATATAGTGTTGTTTAATTAATGTTGTCTATGCCACAATGCAGGCTGCATCCCTCAAAGAGAAGATTAACCGAATGTTTGGTGGGGTGCATGGCCCATAAAGAGTGGCAGTACTCCGTTTCTGAAAAATATTTGTGGCATATATAATTTTTTATTTATTATCAGAAGATGGATGATTCGGGTCTAAGGGTATTCTATTAATTTGTTTTCCTCTGTGTGCAGTCTTGCAAATGTTGATCCTATTGATGTTGCCAGAAATATTGCAGCGTTAAACCCAGAAACTACCCTCGGTAAGCATTAAGAGTATAGCGGCTGTACTCTGGAATCATTAGATTACCATGTTTTTGCAACGCCTTCTCACGCCTTCCCAGCGCTAAACGTGCAACTCGCGAAACAGCCGACCGCCTCGGGCGTTTTCCTCCCGCCTCGCGCCGACGAGCGCGAAGGCATGCCTTTGAAAACACTGGCTGTAATCAGCTATTGTTTTCACTTACAACTGTTACAAATTGTCTTACTTTTATGCCTTTTGGTTTCTGTTTATACAGATGGCTGGAACTTTTGGTTTTGGCAATGACTGGCTGGGTGAAGGAGCTTTTGAGGAATTATTGTAACAAGAATTTCAGAAATTGAGGTCTCTTGTGGCTTTTGGAAGATTATTATCTCTGCGTATTATGAGATTCAATAGATTGTTCTTTAAAGAAATATCCATTATTGAATAAATTGTCTGTAGATATTGCCATCATTATGCAAAATCTGATTGAGACATTATATCTCCACACATAGAGAGTGCCGTCTGATCCCTGTTGGATTGAACCCATACACATTTGATGCATTTCTTTGAACAGCTCCTCATTACCTTCGGCAAAAACTTTGAGATCCTTCATGAGGATATCTAATGCCTTGGAGCGACAATTGCTGTCAAGACTGAACAAAAACATGCAGAACATGGTGCTTTTTAAGATTGTTTATGTATAGATTATAAGAAGCTTCAAAAAAATGTTCTCACTTGTCAATGGCCTCAAGGAAATTTTGCTTTCTGATCTGGAAATAGATCTTTCTTGCATAGCGATTGTTATGTCTATTTCATATTGACATATTGGAGACGTCAAATCTGGTTAAGAGGAAAAATGTGAGTGTCATTTTTGGAAGAATAAAACTTAGTTCCAAACCAAGAGTACAGCCGCTCGGCCATACTTAAATATATAATTTCAAGCGTATAGCCGTTCGGCGATACTATTTATAAAATAAAATAAAAAGGACCCGCCTATCCCCCGCCTAGGCGGCCCATTTTCGGAAAACTTGAATGGCGTTTTTTTTTCCGATTTCTTTTTTCCTGGCTGGTCTGGCATCTCTGCAAATACATCAAGCTGGAGTTTTAGCAACTCACGTTTAGATCTCCATAGTCGGATCTGTATGAGTTCGAGTACGGGATTCAATCTTAGTAGCATCTCCAGGTTCACCTAAAACAAACATAACACTTAATTGTGAGTTTGACGGGATACTGTTGGACTACTCACGGCAACGTGCCACGCCTGAAACCTTGGAAATTGGCAGAGGTGGGGTTGGCCCATTCGTAACTAGTGTCTTGTGGGGGGAAGGGATTGGGTGAATATAGTGCTTTCTAATTAATGTTGTCTATGCCACAATGCAGGCTGCATCCCTCATAGAAAAGAGTAACCGAATGTTTGCTGGAGAGGATGGCCCATAAAGAGTGGCAGTATTCCGTTTCTGAAAAATATTTGTGGCATATATAATTCTTTTGATATTTGCAGTTGTGGTAGTTTTGAAGACCTTTACAACAGCTGAAACTATGTTGAATGTTCGAACCCTTAGGGAATGGATTTCATCTTCTCTCGGGTCAGTGCACTGCTAGCACTTCTTCAGGTTATTAACACGTTGCTTCAGTTCAGGACTTGCTTAATAATCTTTGGGTTAATTTAAAGTTTAAACAAATGTGAATGAGCTTGGGAGTGGGCGGAATGAATCATATTTGGAATAGCTTAGTAATTTTATAATTGAATAATTTAGTCCTCAAGATGGTATGACGGAGTGAAGGTTTATTATGTCTTTGTAGTTAATCATTGATTTTGTCATATAAAATTTAGTCCTCTTTCTCATGATTGAGTGTAACAATTTCAGACCGGATGCAGTTGCAAAGCATATGGAATGGTAGCAGTCAGCACTAATCTTACAGTATGGCAATTTCCTTTGTTCTCTTGCCTTTAGTTGATTAAACATTCAGATTATCACTAAATTTAACTAACATTTTTCATTATCCGTTGGTGGTTATGAATTTATGTGCTTTTTTCTTTTCGATTTCGAGGGTGATGCTATTTATTGAGTTCATCAGGACGAAAGTCCTAAAGATATCCTTGTTATTTCTATTTCATATTGAGTTGATGGTGATGCTATTTGATGTTTAACTCAAGTATAAATATGCATTTCATGAACCCTCATAGGGTTCCTCCTGCTTGTAGATTGCCACTAATAATGGATACCCTCCGATTTCTTATATTTATTTGCAGATCAGATCATGTATTGTTTATCTTTAATTTTTGTTAGAGATTCAATCCCACTAGAGCCCAAACTTATAACTAGTGATCCTGATCAATCGTCCCGACCCTTTTCTTCTTTGTCAAAGAGAGATTTGTGAGTTTTGGCTCAAGTGACAAGGTTGAAATGTGATCAAGATCATCTGGACTCAATCTCTACCCATCATAATTGTGTAATGATCCTGTCAATATATTCATACAAAAAAGTGGCTCTTGGTGAGAGATGGCAAAGCGAAATAAAAGTTGCACTCCATCCTCAACAAAGTTTGGGGTATGGATCTTAGATTTTAAGTGCACACCATTCTTGATAGAGTTGATATGTTAGGATATTGAGCTTAGATTTTAAGTTTTAATTCTCAAGTTTTTGGCCATGTTCCAAAACCATATAGTGAACTTAAAACTTAGGTTAGAAACGGGTGTACATCGAAATTTACACTAGTCGCAATTGGCCAACGACACTGATCGGCAATGGCAGCTAGGCACATCCGTTCCATAAGAAAGAATGAATCTAGCGGGAAAAAGATTTAATTTTAATTTTAAAATAAATAACTAAATAAGGGTATAGCCGAACGGCTATATTGTTTAAATATATTACTTAAGGACTTTTTGAATATACTATTTATTTATATAAAAAGGACTCACTTATTTGGCCCATTTTGGAAAACTTGAATGGCGTAGTTTTTCTTTCAGATTTCCTTCTTCCTGGCGGGTCTGGCATGAAATGTATAATAAATTTCAGCCCAAAATCAAGTTTTATGTAAAGGATATAGCCGGCGGCTATACTATTTTTATAATAAAAACTCTAGTATAGCCGATCGGCTATACATTTTTTAAATAAAAATCCGTGTATAGCCGTACGGCTATCCTATTTATAATTAAAAAGACCACCGCCTGGCTTCTAGCGCTACTTCGCCACGTGTCAAAAAAATCAAGTACGGCTATACTATTTTTATTTTAAAACAACACCGAGTATAGCCGCACGGCTATATTATTTATAATTAAAAATAAGACCACCGCCTGACGACTTTCGCCAGTTCCACGTGTCGAAAAGGTATAGCAGCGCGATACTGTTTTTACTATGCTAGAGTATAGCCGCGGCTATACCTTTTTATTTTCTTTTTTGAAAAGGTCCCGCCTAGGCGGCCGATTTTTGGAAAACTTGAATGGCATTCTTTTAATTTAGATTTCTTGTTTCCTGGCGGGTCTCACTCTCTATTTTCTGTACACAAATTTATTGAGGGTTTAGACAGGATGGGAATGGATTTAATAGAAACTGGAAATCGAGATGCATTCAAACAGTATCTATCGGAGTTTGATAACACCATTCATTTGTAGAGGATCAGTAACTTGGGGATTATTTTCTGTCTTGTGAGTTTTGCTACCATAATTGGAATGATTTTCTTTTTAGTTTCTCTTCCTGTTGGTTTGAATGGTCTAATTGTGAATTTGCTACAATGTTATAAATGCGGGGTGAAACTTGGCTGGGTGAAGGAGCTTTTGAGGAATTATTGTAACAAGCATTTCAAAAATTGAGGTATCTTGTGGCTTTTGGAAGATTATGATCTCTGCATATTATGAGATTCGATAGATTGTTCTTTAAAGAAATATCCATTATGCAAAATCTGACTGAGAGGCTTAGGCCCCTTGTGGGTTTGAAGACCAACAATTGATTGATTATATCACAGCCCAACGCAACATTTCAATGTTATGAATGCTGATTGACCAAGATGGCAGAGTGTGAAGCCAGTCTTGGGCTGCTCCTCGTAAGGTCATCGCAAACACCTTGTCCATCAGTGCGCCGTCCACCTTGTGGAGGATCATGACATTTTTGAAATGTTTTAGGTGGCTCTCGGGATCTTAATCCCCTTTGAAGTGTGTAAAAGAATGCGTTGAGAATCTCTTTGAGGGAGCAGCCTGCTTGATTTCGAGGGTGAAAGGCGTAGAGTTCGCCTGGTCCATCTCCTTACGTAGTGCGTCTTCGAAATTCTTGCCGGTCTTCAAGTCTCAAAGTTGGTCATTCACAAGCTCCTCAACGTCTTTCGCACACATTGCTAGTCGATCACGTTGGCGATCTTCGCAATTAGGAGATGCTGATTGACTTCCTCGTTGATTTGCGAGTGTCAACCTTCTCGCTGCTTAGGCGGCGTGTTGGTGCAATGTGCTTGCGAAAGATTTTTGTAGCTTGTCGATGAGAATCAACTCTTCGAGAGTGAGCAGCGAAGCGCCCTTCCTCATGGTCTTCATTGTAGGGGTTGTCCAGTTGACTGACCTTAGGGCCTAGCCTTTCGTGAATGCTCCTCTGCGAGTGGACAGCTGAGAGCCTTTCTTCACGATCCTTATTGCGATGGTTGTCTAGTTGACCTCCCTGGGGGCCTAGCCTTTGATGTACATTTCCCTGCGGACCCAAGTTGGCTCGGATGTCAAGTCGTGGGCCCAGCCTTTTGTGCACGCTTGTTCCTTAAACTCAATCTGCTCTAAGTGTGGCTTGCAGATGCTTGCGACATGTCGGCAAGCCGATCACGTTGTTATCCCTTGCCTTGTCTGCTCATTCCTGCTCGACCTGCTTGGTACTCGTCGAGTTCCCTATCAGCGCGTTCGTCCATCATTCTCTATTTGCCCGATTGTCCAAGGCCAAGGTTTTGAGCCAGGCTTATTTGGTTGAGGAGCTACCTCATCAGATTGCTTTGGTCGTCCATGCTCTAAGCTAGCTGGTCAACTCTCAAATCAAGGTCTGGGGTTTCATTAGAAGTGTACGCGGGAGCGTGCGTTGAACGTGGAGGCAACGGAGGGAACGCTTGGAGTTGCTCCAAGATTAGGCCTAAGTCGACGGTGGTAATGAGCCCACCTTGATGGGAGGTTCCACCATGTTCGGCGGCGGTGGCCGGTGCAGTGGTCTCAGCTGCGAGTCCGATAGGTGGCACGATGGTGAGAGGTGGTGGTGCCATCATGTCGATTGCAGGATCGTGGGTAGAGTGGCTTTGGGCCGTCGCGGATTTAGCCAAGAGAACAGCATGAAGAATCTCCTTCTTTTTTGTGAGAATTGATAATGCCCTTGTATTTGATAGAGGTCGTGTGTTGAGCTGAACACGAATGATCGTAAAAATTTCATCTTTTATATATGGTTTTGAATGTATAGTTGATGTCTTGTATGATTCTTAATTGTAAATAAAGGATGGGATTCATTGATTAGTACCAACAGATGGCAAGACCCTCGAGTTCGATGATAAGAGCAGTGATTTTTTCAATTTATATTTTAGTATTTTTCTGATGTGAAAATATAGTAGCTAATAGTAGTATAGAATGTATGTAATAATATTTCTTCAAGTTGTTGTACGAGGATCATTGGCAAATATATCAATCATATTGAATAGATACATATATGGTGCTTGTTGTACCTTATTTATATGATAATAAATAATGATCTAGCATTTTCCTTCATCATAGTCTTCATCATAGACATTATATCTCCACACATAGAGAGTGCCTTATGATCCCTGAAGAGCAATGAAGAACTATTTGTTATAAGATGTGTGCTTGATTTCATTATAAGTTCCTATCTTGATTTCATTATAAGATGTGTGCTTAATTTGGAAAATGGCCATTCTAAATTCCTTCGCTACATTTTTTGTAATATCACATGTGCTCGCAATTGTTCTTCAGCCTTGCCTTTGCCTTTGTTTCTATCTTAACTTTCCCTAACCACCAAAGGTTTTCCTAGCTAAATTTCTTTAAGGTTCAAGAAAAGTTTCTTGGTGAAAAAATGTTGGTTGCACCAGCTTAGCAACATGCACAACCAGCAGACAAATGAAGTAATATGTTATATTTAAGAATGAGATGCTACTTCTCATCTAACACATGTTGTTTGAATTCTTATTTTGAATAGTTCATATATCAATGTCATATGACCTCTGATACCTTCAATAAATTTCAATGAAGAACTAGTTGTTGTATTTATGGGTTTAACTTATATTATTTGTTATAAATAAAATTCATTTTTTATTCTTGTCCAATGGGCTAATAGCGGGAAATCATTAGAATGAGAGGTATCAGAAAGAATTTAAATTCTCATTTCCTAATATCACATGTATAAATTGAAGTAATTACTCTAGCCCAGCGGGGCTTTACTTTCCGAATACATTTGGATATTTAAAGATATAGCCGTACGGCTATACTCTTAAAAATATTTTAATTGTATAGCCGTGCGGCTATACGCTTCGAATACATTTCAAACAAACACGAAGCTGCACTCGCGTAGGTCGGAGCTTGCAGACGCAGTCAAGTTTCGGCTGCTTCGTCCTCCTTGTTCGGCACCGAAAAATGACCCAACCCGCCTAGGAGGCCCGCCCAGCCGCCTAGCGCCCGCCTAACCGCTTAGCGCCCGCCTAGCCCCATTTTTTAAACGTTGCGACTCACTGGAAGTCTGAAACCCGAAATTGAAAAAGTTTACCTGCAGATTTGGAAGCCGAAGCAAGCACAAGTCATGCAAACCCTAAATACAAAATTTGCTGACTTGGGGATTATTTCCTTTCTTGTGAGTTTTGCTACCATAATTGGAATTATTTTCTGTTTGGTTTGAATGGTCTGATTGTGAATTTGCTAATTTTCATGCCATATCGTTAAGGAGTACCATTTTGACTCGGTTATTGTGGATTTCATATCAGTCAATATTAAAGATCTGGGAATGGGCTTGCAGTTGCATTATAATCTGTTGTTTTTTTGTGTCACTACTGGCTGGTGTAATTTGAGGAAAGTGTTTGATCCGAATCTGTTTTTCTTCTTGTTTTGCATGTGGGTAGTTTAATTAAGTGGTTGGATTCTACTTTTTACTCTGGAATCATTAGATTAGCACGTTGGCTAGCCATAATCGGTTATTTTTTTCACTTATAACTGTTACAAATTGTCTTACTTTTAAGCCTTTTGGTTTCTGTTTATACAGATGGCTGGAACTTTTGGTTTTGGCCATGACTGGCTGGGTGAAGGAGCTTATTATTGTAACAAGAATTTCAGAAATTGAGGTCTCTTGTGGCTTTTGGAATATTATTATCTCTGCGTATTATGAGATTCGATAGATTGTTCTTTAAAGAAATATCCATTATTGAATAAATTCTCTGTAGATATGCCATCATTATGCAAAATCTGACTGAGAGGCTTAGGCCCCTTGTGGGTTTGAAAGGCTAGGATTATTGTGTTATTTGGAAACTGAGTGAAGACCAAAGGTTAAGAGGAACCTTTTAATTAACAGTTACTAATTCATGTTTCTTTTGTGACTAATTTTTATTTTATTTTATTATTTTTTAGGTTTATTGAGTTGATGGATTGTTGTTTTTCTGGGGCTGATGAGAACACTCAGACTAATGGAGGAAATGAACTTATTTTTCCAGATTATCCAGTCCTTCCATGCAGAGATACAATGCAGCGCTCAAGAACAAATTCCTGTGATCTTCTTGCCCAGCTTCCTTCTTCTCTGTCCTTAGACTCTGGGTACCCATATATCCTTTTCATTTTCCCATTTTTGTTTACTCATTCAGTCATAATTACCGACTAGCATACATATCTTGACAAAAAAAATTAATTAGTGTTTTTATATCATTAACCATGGGTTTTCATGAGCAGGATTTATGCACATCCATTAATATTAAACCAGCCCATTTGTTGAACTCATCTGCTAACAGTTCGAGTGCCATGGCAGTGAGCTCAAGTTCCCATTTTTCCTAGCTAGTTCGAAAAGAAAGTCATTTTCTGAACATATAATTAAGTGTAACTATATGTTTCTACTTACATTTTGCAGGAAAGAGATGGGACCAGAGTTTTGGTTCCAAGTGCAGAGGGTTGATTGAGCTGTTTGTCTCCAAAGATGTAGATGTTTTATGATGCTTCACTCAAACCTTGCTTTAATTTCTTATGTTAGATTTGAAATTTTATTTTGGTCACATCTCTCACAAATAGTTTTTTTTTTTTTTTTTTTTTTTTTTTTGGGTAACTGTCAAATTCACAGATCTCTGAGGACCAACAATTGATTGATTATGTCACAGCCCAATGCAACATTTCACTGGAGCAAGACACCCTGCTTGGTGTTGGCTGCAATAGAAGCTTCCCTGTCAATATAAATGACATGAGCACTGAATTACAGCCACAGCCTTTCCAGGCAATGAGCATGAAGGAAATGATCATCTAAACAGTAATCATTTCCAGCAGCCGCCTGTTGTTTCCCCAGTGGATCATGATTCGAATGTGCCATACAACATATCAGTTGATTGAATCCTTCTCTGCAGCACGTCTCCAATGAATGTCCTGCAACATGTCACTTACAACTCAGAGAACAGCATGAAGAATGTCCTTGTTCTTGCGAGAATTGATAATGCCCTTGTATTTGATAGAGGTCATGTGTTGAGCTGAACACGAATGACGGTCAAAAATTTAATCTTTTCTATATGGTTTTGCATGTATAGCTGATGTTTTGTATGATTCTTAATTGTAGATAAAGGATGGGATTCCTTGCTTAGTACCAACAGATGGCAAGACCCTCGAGGTCGATGATAAGACCAATGATTTTTTTGAATTTGAATCAGAGTCTTCATCATAGACATTATATCTCCACACATAGAGAGTGCCTTATGATCCCTGTTGGATTGAACCCATACACATTTTATGCATTTCTTTGAACAGCTCCTCATTACCTTCGGCAAAAACTTTGGGATCCTTCATGAGGGTATCTAAGTCCTTGGAGCGACAATTGCTGTCAAGAATGAACCAAAAACATGCAGAACATAGTTCTTTTTTTCCTAAGATTGTTTATGTATAGATTATAAGAAGCATAAAAAAAAATGATGTTCTCACTTGTCAATGTCCTCGAGGAAATTTTGGTATTTTAGCGAAAAAGAAGGAAAAACAACGCTCTGGCAGCTTCACTACATATCTCGCCATTTTGGCTCACTACATCTAGCAAGAGGAGAGAGAAATTCAAGGCTCGCCAAATTTGAAAGCTACGCAAGAGAGAGAGAGAGAGAGAGAGAGAGAGAGAGAGAGAGAGAGAGAGAGAGAGAGAGAAGAAAAAGCTAGAAGCTGCGCAAGAGAGAGAGAGGGAAAAGAAAAAGAAAGGTTCGGTGGTGGGCTACTTTTCATTTTGAGTTCTTTCTTTTAAATTTTTTAATGAATTTAAAATAATAAATATTTGAGGTTAGTTAAAATAGAGAGCATTGCTGGAGGAACCACCTTTTAAGTAGTTAGCTATTTTAACTAGAATTTGGGTAAAATTTGGAGACTCTCCTGGAGATGCTTTGACAGAGTAACCAAATGGCAAACTTGGCAATTGTATGCTCTCATACTGTGAATGATGTTTCCAAGGCACTTTCAAAATTGCTGAAAGCAAAATTATCCAATATTTTAACAGTATAGCCGCACGGCTATACGCTTTAAACACATATGAATTTGTTAAAAGTATAGCCGCGCAGTGGAAGAGCAGGGTTGTCAAGTGCAATAAGAAAAAGGCTATAATTGGGTTTAGTTCATAATTACGATGGATACAATTTAGAAAGTAAATTACTATATAGGCAATTTTATACTATGAAATTCAACATTCTTTGATCAACAAAATGTTGGCAAATCCTTTTATTTTATTTTATTTTTATTGGTATTTATGGGTTTAACCTGTATTATTTGTTATAAATAAAATTCATTTTTTATTCTTTCCCAATGGGCGAATAGCTGGAAATCATTAGAATGTGAGGTATCGGAAAGAATTTAAATTCTCATTCCCTAATATCACTTGTATAAATGAAGTAATTGAATGAATAACTTAAGCCCAATGGGCTAAAGTGGTATCTTGGCCCTAACCCTAAAATCATATGACAAAATTGTATATTTAAAGAGTTTCGGCAATACTCTTTTAATATATTTGAACATTTCAAAGGTATTGTTGCGTGACTATACACTTTAACATTTTAAAAATTAAAAACGTATAGCCAAGCGGCTATACTCGTTAAAAATATTCACGCTTTTGGGGACAGAGAAACGAACACGAAGCTTGCAGTCGGAGTCACAGCCGTTTCCAAGCTTCAAAGACTCGATCTTGAGCCTATCTCTCAACTCATGTTTTTTTTTTTTCTTCGGTTTCGGCTGCTGCGTTGATTTGATTGGATTGGGCCCTTTCAATGTATGTAAAGATAGAGACTTCGTACTCGGCTCGGCACCGAAAAAGACCCAACCTGCCTAGCAGCCTAGAGCCCGCCTAGGCCAATTTTTTTATCACTACAATTGACTGAAAGTCTGAAACCCCAAACTGAAAATTAAAATATCGACATGTAAAAGTTGTCAAATTGTTGGAGTTCCACGACAGCAAGAAAACCAACAATTCAATGACCAAAAAAAGATCATGGAGTTGTACAGAAAATTCAAAGTTCCAAAATAAGTTGGATTAAATCACTACTAATATAATCTCCACTTTAATCTAACAAATGAGTGAAAGAAACAAATGAAATTGACATTTTCAAACTCAGAAAGTATAGAACGAACTCGGAGAAATCCTTGAACTAATGTGAAACCGAGACATTCATTGCATCTCATAGAACCTGACCATGGCAACTCTCTAAACCACATTCAAACATTGAAATTTCCTTGTATATCTCCTATTTTGGGAATGGAAGGAGTAACAACACCAGCAATAGTAGCAGTAGAAACAATCATTCTATTCATAACCGAACCGAACTTCAAACAAATACTTAGTCGCATCCATCTCATCACATTTACCTTGGAACCCCTTCATGGAGATTATCCTAATGTGTGAAGACAAACAAGTAAGCACAAATGCTGGTGGACGGAAAGGATTGTTTTCTGTGTTCAACATACTATCAAGGTCTAGGATAAGAGATTCTAGATTAGGTGATCGGTTCATATATTCTATGAGCAATGTCCAGTAACCAAAATGAATGAGTCCAAGCTCCAACTATTTCAAATGTTTAAAGATAGCAGACAAAAATAAACCATCCAAACTAGAAGCTGAAGAGAAAGATACGTAACATTGGAAATTCCTACAATAAACAGAGGCACAAGGTAATCACAGGCTAGACTTTCACCTACTGGAAGTGTAACACCCCGACCCCAAATTTATCCCATGTGTAATTAATTTAAGTGGAATTGAGAAATTACCCGTGGGATAAGGGTATTTTGGTCATTTTCTTACCCGGAAGGAATTTGGGAATTCCGGTTGTACCGTTGCGTAGAGCACGGTGAGATGAGTTTGTAGACACGTAGTGGGCTCGAATCGGAGTTGTAACGAGAGAGATATGGTCAGAAGAAGCTCAGTGGCATAATCGTAAATATTTGGAAATTGGATTTTTGGTTAAAAGACGGAAATGCCCCCGTCTGTCTCTCTCTCTCTCCCGCGCGTCTCTCCCTCTCCCTCCGCTGGTTCGCGATAAAGAATGGAGGCCGCCACGTTTGGCGGCCGTGCTCTCGTCCGCCACCAAAGTCGACGGGCGGTACCAAAATGACCGCCGTCCTCTACCTACCCCACCGGGTTTCGCCGGAAAAATTGAAGAAACCGCCTTTCGCGGCTTCGCCGGCCGTTCTCCGTCGTCCGGCCGCCATTTTTGGCAATCAAGGTATGGAAATTCATCCCTTCTGCATGATCTAGCTGATGGTTGGGTAGGATTTCATAAATTTTGAGGCTAAGTAGCTCGATCTACGATTTGGAATTCGGCCGGTTTTGCGATCGCGATTCCGGCCACTTCCGGTCAGTTTTTGGGGTACGCCCAAGAACAAAAGTGACTCCAAATTAGGTGTATTACCTAGGGTAGGAGTCTTGGCTCACGATTTGGAGGTTTTCCGGCGATGCGATATCGCTTTAGACACCCACGCCGGCGCGTGTGGCGGCGCGTGGGCACTGTAGCTGAGGGCATTTTGTCCCATTGCAATCCTCTCGATGTCACGAGCGCGTAGGTGTGCTCGGATCTCATTTTGGATACCGTTAGGGTTCCGAACGGATATCGCATATTGCGTATTTTCCGGGTTCGCTAGGTTTGGACCGTTGGATGGTCCTGAAGTTATAATATGTTGATCTAGGTATTACCAGGATTGTGTAGGATTCGACGGATCGTAAAATGGAGTCCCGGATACTCCGAAAATGCCAACTCTAGGGTTAGGGTTTTAGCGACCGTCCGATCGTGCGATCGTGAGCGATCCGACCGTCCGATCTGGACCAAACTTGCAGGACGTGTGTCCTGGACTTTGTAGAACCTATAGGAACTGTCGGATCATGATTTGGAGGTCGTGGACCCCGCGGGCCCGTTTGACCAAGTTTGGGTAGTTTGACCCTGGGTTGACCGCTAGACTTTCCTTGTAGTTCTACCATCCCAGGAGGGCTAGAATGACCTTAGTGACAGGTCTCGAGCGTTGTTGAGTGAAACGGAGACCGTGAGCTTAAGATATAAATTAGTGAAATTAAATGGGGGAGTTTACGGTATGCTTTATTTGTGGATGTTTAAAAGTAAATAAAACGATTGAATGTTAGCTTACAGTGCTATACGCACTACCCCACGTACCCTCCCATATTGTGATCATGTTGAGGGGTGAGAATGTAGCCAGTGCCCAGTGAGGTCGCACGCGCGTCTTTGGATTAGCGGCGTGTTGATGCACCTACACGAGGCCGGGTGCGTCCGTCGTATGAGGGGAGTTATGGTTGTGTGAGGGTGGTGAGAATGTAGCTGTGCCCGGTGAGGTCGCACGCGCTTTGGATTAGCCGGCGTGATGCGGACTCATACGAGGCCGGTGCGTCCGTCGTATGAGGGGAGTTATGGTTGTGTGAGGGCTGGTGAGAATGTAGCGAGCCCAGGGAGGTCGCACGCTGCGTCTTTGGATTAGCCGGCGTGTTGGCGGACCCACACGAGGCCGGTGCGTCCTGTCCGTATGAGGGAGTTATGGTTGTGTGAGGGTCGTGAGAATGTAGCCAGCCCGGTGGTGAGGTCGCACGCGTCTTTGGATTAGCCGGCGTGTTGCGGACTCCTACACGAGGCCGGGCGTCCCGTCGTATGAGGAGTTATGGTCATGTTGAGGCTGGTGAGAATGTAGCGAGCCCGGTGGTGAGGCCGCACCGTCTTTGGATTAGCCGGCGTGTTGAGACTCCCATACGAGGCGGGTGCGTCCGTCGATGAGGGGAGTTATGGTTGTGTGAGGGTGGTGAGAATGTAGCGAGCCCGGTGTGAGGTCGCACGCGCCTTTGGATTAGCCGGCGTGTTGCACTCCATACGAGGCCGGGTGCGTCCGTCGTATGAGGGGAGTTATGGTTGTGTGAGGGCCGTGAGAATGTAGCCCCGGTGTCGCACGCGTCTTTGGATTAGCCGGCGTGTTGACAGGCCCATACGAGGCCGGGTACGTCCCGTCGTATGAGGGGTGACATTGTGTTGTGTTGGATAAATATTAGAATGTATGTATTTGTGTGGTGGTAATGGTTTATTTGATAGTAGGAGCCAGGATAGATATGAAAGAGCTACGTGTGGCTTGATCCCTTAGTAGGGTACGTAGGCAGCCTGAAGTTACTAGGTGCAGCCACATATTAGACCCCACTTAGGTGGTCTTATTGGGATTGGTTTGGACCTCGTTGTTGGTCCCAAAACTTGGTTGAATTGAGGCTTGTCCTGGGGACTAAGTGAGTGAAGGTGCGCGTGAGTAGATTTTGAAGTTGTTATATGCATGTTTGATGCATTAAGTTATTTTAAGAACTTTGTGGGCAGTCTTGCTAGAATCATTTGAAGGCCGGAGGCCATTTATGTAAATTGCATGAGCTTATATTGTGCATGCTGCCAGTTGGGTTATAAAATGCGTCCCTTGTAGGTGGAAAATTTGGGGAATGTTCAATTTATAGGGGAGACTCTGCGAAATTTCGGCAGAAAGTCTCGTGCCCTTAATCCTCTATGGCAAATGAGGACGTAGATTTAAGGAGTGAACCCGGCATGGGGTGATGCCGGGGTCTCCGCAGGTTCGCCAGGTTCGGGAAATTCGGGACGGTCCCGCTGTCGGTATAAGAGCTTGGGTTCAATTTCTTGTGGACCCCGCACCATGTGTGTGCATCCTTAAGTTGTGGGATTATGATGGGTTCCGTCACGGGCGTCATCGCTGACGCGGAGGACTGTTGGATATGGATGGATTTAGGATATTGATGATTACTCTGAAGGGTGTCACGTTCCTAGAAACGTGTCTATCCAAATTGTCACATCTCAATATCCTATGTATAAGGAAAATGGAAGGGCTGAAAGTATTGAATCTGAGACGAGATGAAATCGTCAGAGAAAGGTGATAAGACGAGTTACAGGGAGTGAAGGAGTTGTGAGTCCGACCAAGGAGGGTCGTGACATATTAAAGTGAGAAGTAGTAGTGTTGGGTGGAGTATCATCTCACTCGCGTGGACTTGAATGTCGCAATTGACAGGAGTGGAACCTCATGGTTCTTCTTCCTTGCTCTCTCACGCAGTGAATATGAACTCCAAAATTTCTTGGAAGTCCGGCCATTGGGAGTTTGACCGGCGACTTGGATCACTTCTCTACCCCTCCGGAAGGAACCAATAGGGAAAGAGAAAGAAGAAAGGTACAAAGGCCGTTGAGGCAGAAGTAGAGCTAGAGCTTTACCACAGACAGAGGTTGTTGAGTTCTTATGGGCAGGAGGGCATGGAGTTGATAAACTCGTTTCTAAAGATCCTCCATTGCCTGAACATGTTGCTAATTCTCGATTGTGTGCAGTGAGCACGTTTGAGCAGAAATCTTCCATCGGAATCGAAAGGGATCAGGGTAGAGGGAGGAAGATGATGATTACAATTCGGTAAAAATGACCCTTTCGACATCCCTTTCAAAGAATCGTGTTGGCAATATTGCTTGTCGATTCTAAAGAAAGAAGGGAGATAGCAACCAGTCAAAGAGTTTGGATTCTCTTCATGGGAGAGATGGAAGAGAATCAAATCACAAATGGAAGCGTTTAGCTTTCAGAGGAAGATTAAGCATTACAGCAGCTATTAAAGGATATTCCAAGTGGAAGAAAGAGACTTCTCTTCCTCTGCTTGTTTGGATAGAGCTAATGGCTTGGCTGTCAACCTGGTTGTGGAGGATGAAGCATGGGAACCCGAGTAGTAGATGCGGGCCCAGTACCCACACCTTTGGAATGACAGTATGAAATTTGGGACGAAATTTTTATAAGGGGGTAGTATGTAACACCCGACCCCAAATTTATCCCATGTGTAATTAATTTAAGTGGAATTGAGAAATTACCCGTGGGATAAGGGTATTTTGGTCATTTTCTTACCCGGAAGGAATTTGGGAATTCGGTTGTACCGTTGCGTAGAGCACGGTGAGATGAGTTTGTAGACACGTAGTGGGCTCGAATCGGAGTTGTAACGAGAGATATGGTCAAGAAGCTCAGGGCATAATCGTAAATATTTGGAAATTGATTTTGGTTAAAAGACGGAAATGCCCCGTCTGTCTCTCTCTCTCTCCCGCGTCTCTCCTCTCCCTCCGCTGGTTCGCGAATGGAGGCCGCCACGCTTTGGCGGCCGTGCTCTCGTCCGCCACCAAAGTCGACGGGCCGGTACTAAAATGGCCGCCGTCCTCTACCTACCCCACCGGGTCTCGCCACCCGGGTTTCGCGAAAATTGAAGAAAACCGCCTTTCGCAAACTCACGGCCGTTCTCCGTCGTCCGCCGCCATTTTTGGCAATCAAGGTATGGAAATTCATCCTTCGCATGATCTAGCTGATGGTTGGGTAGGATTTCATAAATTTTGAGGCTAAGTAGCTCGATCTACGATTTGGAATTCGGCCGGTTTGCGATCGCGATTCCGCCACTTCCGGTCAGTTTTGGGTACGCCCAAGAACAAAAGTGACTCCAAATTAGGTGTATTACCTAGGGTAGGAGTCTTGGCTCACGATTTGAGGTTTTCCGCGATGCGATATCGCGACACCCACGCCGGCGTGTGGCGGCGCGTGGGCACCGTAGGTGAGGGCATTTTTGTCCCATTGCAATCCTCTCGATGTCACGAGCGTAGGTGTGCTCGGATCTCATTTTGGATACCGTTAGGGTTCGAACGGATATCGATATTGCGTATTTTCCGGTTCGCTAGGTTTGGACCGCTGGATGGTCCCGGTTATAATATGTTGATCTAGGTATTACCAGATTGTGTAGGATTCGACGGATCGTAAATGGAGTCCCGGATACTCCGAAAATGCCAACTCTAGGGTTAGGGTTTTAGCGACCGTCCGATCGTGCGATCGTGAGCGATCCGACCGTCCGATCTGGACCAAACTTGCAGGACGTGTGTCCTGGACTTTGTAGAACCTATAGGAACTGTCGGATCATGATTTGGAGGTCGTGGACCCCGCGGGCCCGTTTGACCAAGTTTGGGTAGTTTGACCCTGGGTTGACCGCTAGACTTTCCTTGTAGTTCTACCATCCCAGGAGGGCTAGAATGACCTTAGTGACAGGTCTCGAGCGTTCTTGAGTGAAACGGAGACCGTGAGCTTAAGATATAAATTAGTGAAATTAAATGGGGGAGTTTACGGTATGCTTTATTTGTGGATGTTTAAAAGTAAATAAAACGATTGAATGTTAGCTTACAGTGCTATACGCACTACCCCACGTACCCTCCCCATATTGTGATCATGTTGAGGGTGAGAATGTAGCCAGCCCAGTGGTGAGGTCGCACGCGTCTTTGGATTAGCCGGCGTGTTGGCGGACTCTGAGGCCGGGTCGTCCCGTCGTATGAGGGGAGTTATGGTTGTGTGAGGGCTGGTGAGAATGTAGCCGTGCCCAGGAGGTCGCACGCCTTTGGATTAGCCGGCGTGTTGGCGGACCTACACGAGGCCGGTCGTATGAGGGGAGTTATGGTTGTGTGAGGGCTGGTGAGAATGTAGCCCCGGTGGTAGGTCGCACGCGCCTTTGGATTAGCCGGCGTGTTGGCACCCCACGAGGCCGGGTGCGTCCGTCGTATGAGGAGTTATGGTTGTGTGAGGGCTGGTGAGAATGTAGCCGTGCCCAGCAGGAGGCCGCACGCGTCTTTGGATTAGCCGGCGTGTTGATGCACTCCATACGAGGCCGGGTGCGTCCGTCGTATGAGGGGAGTTATGGTTGTGTGAGGGTGAGAATGTAGCAGCCCAGAGGTCGCACGCGCTTTGGATTAGCCGGCGTGTTGATGCACCCCATACGAGGCCGGGTGCGTCCGATGAGGGGAGTTATGGTTGTGTGAGGGCTGGTGAGAATGTAGCTGTGCCCAGGAGGTCGCACGCGCCTTTGGATTAGCCGCGTGTTGACAGCCCCACGAGGCCTACGCCCGTCGTATGAGGGGTGACATTGTGTTGTGTTGGATAAATATTAGAATGTATGTATTTGTGTGGTGGTAATGGTTTATTTGATAGTAGGAGCCAGGATAGATATGAAAGAGCTACGTGTGGCTTGATCCCTTAGTAGGGTACGTAGGCAGCCTGAAGTTACTAGGTGCAGCCACATATTAGACCCCACTTAGGTGGTCTTATTGGGATTGGTTTGGACCTCGTTGTTGGTCCCAAAACTTGGTTGAATTGAGGCTTGTCCTGGGGACTAAGTGAGTGAAGGTGCGCGTGAGTAGATTTTGAAGTTGTTATATGCATGTTTGATGCATTAAGTTATTTTAAGAACTTTGTGGGCAGTCTTGCTAGAATCATTTGAAGGCCGGAGGCCATTTATGTAAATTGCATGAGCTTATATTGTGCATGCTGCCAGTTGGGTTATAAAATGCGTCCCTTGCGGTGGAAAATTTGGGGAATGTTCAATTTATAGGGAGACTCACAAATTTCGCAGAAAGTCTCGTGCCCTTAATCCTCTATGGCAAATGAGGACGAGATTTAAGGAGTGAACCCGGCATGGGGTGATGCCGGTCTCCGCAGGTTCGCCTGGGTTGGGAAATTGGACGGGTCCTCGAAGCCTATAGGGACGAATTTTGGCTGCGGATTTTAGAAAACATAAAATGGCATATGAGCACCAACTGAAGACATCGACAATCAGGTTTTCAAGCTTTGGGGAATTGATGAAGAGTTGGAACGTACGATTATTTCTAGTATTTGTGATGCTTGTCTTCAATTCAGGGGCAGAGATTTTAAATCAACTCTAAAATTGCCGAGTATAGTCAAATCTTCAAGTACGGGGCACTTAGAATAAAGTTTCTCCATTGAGACACCATCTCCCCCATCAAATCTAACACAGAGGTACTTGAGACTCAGGAGATTGTCCTACATGTAATGCCAGTGCACATAAGAATGGTTTCTTCCCCTATTCTTGTGTTAAATATCCCTAGGTGCCCTTTTGACATATGATAGTATCTCTTTATAGATCGAAGACAACTTGAGAGACTTCTCGGCGGGGAAGCGATGATGCCTTCCCCACAAGATCCTGAGCACTTCAGCTATCCTATCATGGAGTTTCTATAGTCTTGCCAATAACAAGGTTCGGTTTCTGACTATTTGTTTGTGGTTTGTTAAGCAATAAATTGATTGGTTTGGTTCTTCTTGCTTGAAACTTGATAAATCTTGATGCATTCAATATTCATCCATTGATGGTTCTTCTTGGTTGGGCTACTTTTCATTCTTTGGATATTGCATTTCTATTATAGATTTTAACATTTGATCATACCCTCAAGTATACCCAGTTTAATTTTCCTTGTAAATGTAAATGTAGCATTTTTGTTGTTGTGGAATGTGTGCAGGTGTCCTGGCCTTGTGACTTCGAGTTTACCAGTAAATTTATTGGACAACAAACACACGAACCTAGAGCTGATTGGCAAGTGGAAAATTTGGAGGTGTTATCATTGGGTTCATACTTAAATTTGGCCATAATACTTGGAATTATACAAAAGCATTGCAAGAATTTTTATGGTTTAGATTTGTCCAAAGGCTCTGTTCATGGGCGTGAGGCATATTGTCAATTGTGAAGTTGGTGCCTAATATCAAGTACTTAAATTTGAAGGGTGCAAAAGTTAATCGGGATGGTCTTGTCACGTTGCTATGTGAATGCAAAGGTTTGGTGATGTTGGACGTCAGAGATTGTTATGGTTTCGATGAGAACAACGATGAAATATCAAAGCTTGCGTCTCATATTAGTAAATTTAAGTGTGAAAGGGTTCTAAATTTCTTGAATTTCTTCGTGGTATGGACAATTTTGTTCTTTTTGTTGATGGATACTTATTTCATGTGCATGTGGAGGAGATGTGGGATGAAATGCTCAATGATTTGTGTGATGCGTTCAATGATTTGGGCGATGAGGAATGGAGAACTATTTGATTGTACTAAGCGATATCTCATCTTTTTTTATATTTACAACATTGAAGAGCAATTATGTGTGTTGAGTGTGGAGTGGTGTGGTGTTCATCTTGTGTTTTTGGACACTGTATTCTAATGAGGGCTTGTTATAAGTTCCTATCTTGATTTCATTATAAAATGTGTGCTTAATTTGGAAAATGGGCATTCTAAATTCCTTCGCTACATTTTGTGTAATATCACATGTGCTCGCGATTGTTCTTCAGCCTTGCCTCTGCCGGGGTTTCTATCTTAACTTTCCCTAACCACCAAAGGTTTTCCTAGCTAAATTTCTTTGAGGTTCAAGAAAAGTTTCTTGGTGAAAGAATGTTGGTTGCAGCGGCTTAACAACATGCACAACCAGTAGACAAATGAAGTAATATGTTATATTTAAGAATGAGATGATACTTCTCATCTAACACATGTTGTTTGAATTCTCATTTTGAATAGTTCATATATCAATGTCATATGACCTCTGATACCTTCAATAAATTTCAAAACAGAGCTGCAAACTTCTCTTCGTTGTCTCGTTAGACTGTTTTGTATCCAATTTTTCTTCAAGAAAGTAAATTGCTATACAAGCAATTTTATATTATGAAATTCAACATGATCCACAAAATGTTGAGGGATTTTGTTGTTGTTGTTGTTGTATTTATGGGTTTAACCTGTATTATTTGTTATAAATAAAATTCATTTTTTATTCTTGCCCAATGGGCTAATAGCTGGAAATTATTAGAATGTGAGGTATCAGAAAGAATTTAAATTCTCATTCCCTAATATCGCATGTATAAATAAAATAATTGAAGAAATAACTCTAGCCCCGCGCGGCTTTACTTTCTAAATACATTTGGATATTCTAACTGTATAGCCATCCGGCTGTACTCTTTATACATATATATATATTAATATATTCAAGTATTTTGAGGGTATAGCCGGACGGCTATACTCTTTGAATAGATTTGAAACAAACACGAAAGCTTGCATCGATGTGACCTCCCCGAATTTCCGGAACCCGAGATTTAACCTGCGGAGACCCCGCATCACCCCATGCCGGGTTCACTCCTTAAATCTATGTCCTCGCTACCAAAGATGATTAGGGCACGAGACTTCCGCCGCAATTTCGTAGTCTCCCCTAAATTGAACATTTCCCCAAAATTTCCACCTGCATAAAACACATTTATAACCCAATTGGCAGCATGCACAATATAATCTCATGCAATTTACATAAATGGCCTCCGGCCTTCAAATGATTCTAGCAGAACTGCCCACAATGCTTTTAAAATAACTTAATGCATCAAACATGCATATACCAAATTCAAAATCTATTTATGCACACCTTCACTTGCTCAGTCCACAGGACGAGTCTCAATTCAACCAAGTTTCGGGACCATCAACGAGGTCCAAACCAATCTCAATAAGACCACCTAAGTGGGGTCTAATCTGTGGCTGCACCTAGTAACTTCAGTCGCCTACGCACTCGCTAAGGATCAAGCCACACGTAGCTCTTCCAGTATCTGTCCTGGCTCCTAATATCAAATAAACCATTACCACCACACAATTACATACATTCAAATATTTATCCATCACAACTCATCGACACAACCACAGATCACCCCTCATACGACGGACGCACCCGCCTCGTGGGGCCTGTCAACACGCTGGCTAATTCAAAGACGCATGCGACCTCACACCGGGCCTCGCTACATTCTCACCAGCCCTCACACAACCATATCTCCTCATACGCGGGACGCACCCGCCACGTATGGGTCCAACACGCCGGCTAATCCAAAGACGCTGCGTGCGACCACACCGGGCTCGCTACATTCTCACCAGCCCGCTACATTCTCACCACCATCACACAATCACATCTCCTCATACGCCGGGACGCACCCGCCACGATGGGGTCCGCCAACATGCCGGCTAATCCAAAGACGCGCGTGCGACTCACACTGGGCTCGCTACATTCTCACCACCGCCTCGCTACATTCTCACCACCATCACACAATCACATCTCCTCATACGCGGACGCACCCGCCACGTATGGGGTCCGCCAACACGCCGGCTAATCCAAAGACGCGCGTGCGACTCACACGGGCTGGCTACATTCTCACCACCGCCTCGCTACATTCTCACCAGCCATCACACAATCACATCTCCTCATACGCCGGGACGCACCCGCCACGTATGGGGTCCGCCAACACGCCGCTAATCCAAAGACGCGTGCGACCACACCGGGCTCGCTACATTCTCACCAGCCCGGCCAGCTACATTCTCACCAGCCATCACACAATCACATCTCCTCATACGCCGGACGCACCCGCCACGTATGGGGTCCGCCAACACGCCGACTAATCCAAAGACGCGCGTGCGACTCACACCGGGCCTACATTCTCACCAGCCACGGCACGCTACATTCTCACCAGCCATCACACAATCACATCTCCTCATACGCCGGGACGCACCGCCACGTATGGGGTCCGCCAACACGCCGCTAATCCAAAGACGCTGCGTGCGACCACACCGGGCTCGCTACATTCTCACCAGCCACGCCGCTACATTCTCACCAGCCATCACACAATCACATCTCCTCATACGCCGGGACGCACCGCCACGATGGGTCCGCCAACACGCCGCTAATCCAAAGACGCGCGTGCGACCTCTCGGGCTGCTACATTCTCACCACCCCGCCGCTACATTCTCACCACCATCACACAATCACATCCCCTCATACGTCCGGACGCACCCGCCACGTATGGGGTCCGCCAACACGCCGCTAATCCAAAGACGCGCGGCGACCACACCGGGCCCGCTACATTCTCACCAGCCTCACACAATCACATCTCCTCATACGCCGGGCACCCGCCACGATGGTCAACACGCCGCTAATCCAAAGACGCGTGCGACCTCACACCGGGCTACATTCTCACCACCCTCAACATGATCACAATATGGGGTACGTGGGGTAGTGCGTATAGCACTGTAAGCTAACATTCAATCGCTTTATTTACCTTTATCCATCCACACAATTTAATATATAAAATATAAATTCTACTTCTATACAAGCCTCAACCCTGGCAAAGCATCTGATAATTCTGCAATTTAAATTATATAATAATATCCTAAAATCACGCATAAACCATTTAACTCAACAACGCCCAAGACCTGTCACTAAGGTCATTCTAACCCTCCTGGGATGATAGAACTACACAACGAAAGTCTAGAGGTCAACCCGCGGTCAAACTACCCAACTTGGTCAAACAGGCCCGCGGGGCCCACGACCTCCAAATCATGATCCGACAGTTCCTATAGGTTCTACAAGGTCTAGGACACACGTCCTGCAAGTTTGGTCCAGATCGGACGGTCGGATCGCTCACGATCGCACGATCGGACGGTTACTAAAACCCTAACCCTAGGGTTAGCATTTCTGGAGTATCCGGGACTCCATTTTACGATCCGTCGAATCCTACATGATCCTGGAAATACCTAGATCAACATATTATAAATTCAGGACCATCCAACGGTCCAAACCTAGCGAACCCGGAAAATACGCGATATGCGATATCCGTTCGGAACTCTAGCGGTATCCAAAATGAGATCCGAGCATACCTACGCGCTCGTGACATCGAGAGGATTGCAATGGGACAAAAATGCCCTCAGCTATCCCATGCAGCCACACGCACGGCGCGGGGTGTCAAAGCGATATCGCATCGCAGAAATCCTCCAAATCGTGAACCAAGACTCCTACCCTAGGTAATACACCTAATTTGGAGTCACTTTTGTTCTTGGACATACCCCAAAAACTGACCGGAAGTGGCGGAATCGAGGCCAAAACCGCCAAACTTCCCTCTCTTAATCGATCTCCAAAATGCATAAATCTCCCGAATCTAACCCAACAGGCAGCAAGAACAGCTCGAGAGGTTCAAGATCCATACCGGATCGTCGGAAATGGTGGCCGGATGACGACGAACGGAGCCGGCGGTTTCACAAACCGCGCTTTCTCCTCGCTTTCCGCGAAAACACGGCGGTGGCGGCGAGACCCGGGTAGGAAGAGAACGGCGGTCATTTTGGTACCGCCCCGTCGACTTTGGTGGTCGGACGAGAGCACGGCCGCCAAAACGTGGCGGCCTCCATTGCCGCCGCGAACCAGCGGAGGGAGAGAGGGACGCGCGGGAGAGAGAGAGACAGACGGGGGCAATTCCGTCTTTTAACCAAAAATCCATTTTCCAAATATTTACGATTATGCCACTGAGCTTCATTTGACCATATCTCTCTCGTTACAACTCCGATTCGAGCCCACTACGTGTCTACGGACTCATCTCACCGTGCTCTACGCAACGGTACAACCGAATTTTCAAATTCCTTCCGGGTAAGAAAATGACCAAAATACCCTTATCCCACGGGTAAATTCTTAATTTCACTTAAATAAATTAAACATGGGACAAATTTGGGGTCGGGGTGTTACATGCACTGTCATAGGACGGAGCTTGCAGACGCATCAAGTTTCAGCTGCCGTCCTCCTTGTTCGGCACCGAAAATGACCCAACCCACCTAGGAGGCCCGCCACCACCTAGCCGCTTAGCGCCTAGCCGCCTAGCGCCCGCTTAGCCGCTTAGCCGCCTAGCCGTCCGCCTCGCCCCATTTTTTTAACACTGCGATTGACTGAAAGTCTGCAACCAAATTGAAAAAGTTTACCCTAAAATTTGAGCTTGAGATTGAGATTTGGAAGTCAAGCAAGCACAAGTCATGGGAACCCTAAATACAAAATTTGCTGACTTGGTGTCTGCTTCGTGGAAGGAAATGATGAAGCTATCCTAACATGGAGTTTCTATGGTCTTGCCAATAACAAGGTTCGGTTTTAGGCCCCAATCTCAAATTCGACTATTTATTTCTGGTTTGGTTAAGCAATAGATCGATTGGTTTGGTTCTTCTTGCTTGAAACTTGATAAATCTTTATGCATTCAATATTCATCCATTAATGGTTCTTCCTGGTTGGACTGCTTTTCATTCTTTGGATATTGCATTTCGTTATAGATTTTGACATTTGATCATGCCTCTTGTTTGTCGAAGAAAAAAAAGAAAGAAAGAAAGATTTGTCTCCTCCTCCTCTTTCATAGGAACACAAAACCAACCCACGAAAGAACAGAAAAAATAAATAAATAAATAAATATATAAAAATTACACCACCTTAGTCCTGACTCCTGACCCAAATGACATGTGGAAACTGTCAAGCTAACTATAGGGAAACCAGAGAGGCAACAGCAAACATTTTCTATAGAACTGAACCTACCTATCTTAGAAGATGGAGGGGCAGAAGAGTAGAAAATCAAATAGCTTACCATATATTTGTCGCTGGTTCTTCCTCACATATAATAGCAGGGTTAGGCCCAGGATCAGCAGTCCAGAGACAACACAGATCTGGTTACTATGATCTTTGTATTGTGTCCTCGATCTAGGAGTAGGAATGAATTGAGGAGTCAGAAATTCATAAAGAAGACATAAAGAAGAAATCTAGGCCTGGATTTCTTATATTTGTGTAGTTCGAACAAAATAAATATAAAAAAAGTCTTTGATAGGAGTTCAATGTTCACTTCTTCGCATTTTTGCACTGGAAGATGTTGGTTTAGTTGAGGCTCATGTAATCTCTCTTAATATCAAAAACCAAAAAACAAATCCATGTTTTTACACTTGGTCGCTCCTGGCTTTGATTGTTTCCCTCCATGGCTGATCCCACATGAAAAAAAGGCTACATGATCTCAATCAAAACTAACATTACTATATTCACCCAAAGATATCAATCCGGAAATAAAAGATGGCAAGCGCAGGCCATATAAGTTGAACCTTTGAACATCAAAGACTGTGAGCGCTTTGGCGCAAAGACGCCTTCAAAGCTATCATATAACCATATTTTGATCTTGCCATCCACCGATGTTGAAAAGACAATCATGCGGCATGAAGCATGAAAACAAGTGTTGGATAATATATTGCAGGAACCGGAAAGTAAATCGATGATTCGAACAAAAACTTCACCGAACCACAACATCAATACCCAAAGTGGCACTTACATGGACATTTTCTTTGGTATGAGGATGCAGAATAGACAGAGCTTCATGACCTTCAAAAGTAAACTGTCTTTGGCTACAAAATATACCCCAAACCTTAATCATACATTAATGAAACCAACCTTGACGGTCTTGTCATCAGCACAAGTTATGACCAAAAGTTGGTCGTGAGGGGAAAGAATGCCAAAATCATTTACACTTCCTAAGTGAGCATCAATCTACGTAAGAAAAAGGATGGGTTGGGTTTATAGTCACGTACTCAAAAGTTGCAGTTTCCTTGAGAATTTGTGTTCTTTTTCATGACTTATTTCCAATTGTTGTTGCCTCCATTATAAGAATATAATTGCACAATGCGCTTTGCATATGCAACCCCAGTTCATTGAAGAACACGACGGCAGTGAATATGAACTACAAGAACTGAAAATCAGCAACTCCATACCATTTTAAGTATGAGAACATTCTCACCAAATATAGAACCATCAGGACTCATCGGATACGATTAATGATACTTATGAATCTTTGACGAGCTTCTGAAATAATTGACATTTGTTCAAATTTGGATCATATCAGTAAGGTTGAGAGAGTAGTACGTAATCCGTAGATGCACCTTTAAGGCCATTGGGCCTGCATCAAGATTCCAGACTCTAAAATTTCTTGAAAGCAACTTTTTCCCTGAACTAATATCCCATAGTCCTATGTCTCCATCACCCCCAGGTTCCGACTGAAGAATCACATTAGCAGGATTCATGAGTGAACTATACAAACTAATTACCGCACACGATCATTCTAAAAAGACAGGAAATTTATAAACGATGGGAGAAAAAAAGAAAGAAAAAAAAACATAGATTCCCATTACTTAACATAGAAGAAGAGTCCGCCAAGTGGGATGAAAATCCATGCTCATTGGAGATGAGCCCTCATTTAGTGTCAGGGCAAAAGTAGTGGGCAAAACATTGGGTATGGCAACCGACAGGTGACTTTGGCCAAGATCAGTGATTGATTTTACCTAAACAAATGAAAGAAAACCAAGGTCAAGATACAGAAGTGCTATAATTATTTAATTGTACATAAAATTGATTCAGATTACCTCATCCAAAATCGGAAAGAACATTTTTTCTGGACAAGCATGGATAGTCAATAACCTCTATAGTCAGTAGCCACAAAAATTTAATCGAAGGTTAATAATAACAACTATGCAATGTGTAAAATGACGACACATTTCAAACATAAATTAGAGGGTACAGCCCAACAACATCACTTGAAGAACTAAAATAAAATACTGGGCTCTTTGCGATTGAGAGATACTGCTCCGGAGAGTGCATCTTGTGTTACAGATAAATTTTTGGCTCAGAGAAGAAGTTGGAAGTGGATTTGATGTTGCTTGTGAAGGCTAAATACAGAAGGTTAGAGCAATCTTAGAAGAAACCGGAAAGACTAAACAAAATCTTGTTTAAAAATAGAAAAAGAAAATCAGCTAGTATGGTGATGAGCAGAAACCTTGGTTAATGAGGACCAATACGAAAAGAATTTCAGTTTACAGAGCATATCTTACTTGCAAACTGTTCCCAGTCGACAGAGACAAAGACAAACAGCCATTCACAAACACGATCAATGAAAAGGGTTTTAATAACTGGATTTGGACAAAAATAAGTAAGTGTAGACACCGAGCAGGACATTGGTTAATGAGGACAAATACTTAGGAAAAATAAATTTATGTCACCATAACATATCTTACTTCCAAATTGTTTTCAATTGGTTGAGGCAAAGGAACATTTTCCTGTGGTTCACAAACATGATCAACGAAAGAGTCTTAATGACTGGATTTGGACGAGGGTCTTTCACTACAAGAAAACTAAGTATTTACTGTGCACTATTTACAGTGTGCACGTGTTTCTCGCTTTAAAAGCTTAGTTTTTATGGCGTGGATTCAATGCACGCCGTAAATGGATCTTTGCCTTCGTTTATTACGGGGTGCTTTAGGTGCACGCCGTGTTTTTTTATTAATAATGGCGTGCTAGTCACGTGCGCCGTAAAAAGGTTGTGCTTCATGCCATAAACTATATTACCGTTAATGGCATACTTTGTTTGCACACCGTGAAATCCATTCCCCACCCCCTTTTTTGGCTTGCCGCTCTTTCTTTTCACCAAATTTAAATTTGGTGCGTGATATTCCTTCCAAACCCTCATACTCCCTCTCATCTCTTCTCAGACTTCGTCTCTCTCTCTCCCTCTCTCTCTCTCTCTCTCTCTCTCATCCTAAATCCTACAGCAACCATCCCTCTGTTCTTGAATTCCTTTTCATATATATTATTTAAAGAGTATAGCCGTGACCTCAAGAGGCATATTGATCTCAAGAGGCATATTGATCTCAAGGGTTATTTCAGGTGTATAGCCGAGCGGCTATACTACTTATAAAAGGACCCGCCTAGGCGCCTAGGCGGCCCATTTTTGGATATTTTAACCGTATAGTCGTTCGGCTATACTCTTTAAATATTAATACATTCGAATATTTTAAGGGTATAGCCGATCGGCTATACTCTTTGAATACATTCGAAACAAACACGAAGCTTGCACTCACATAGGACGGAGCTTGCAGACGCAGTCAAGTTTTGGCTGCTTCGTCCTCCTTGTTCGGCAACGACAAATGACCCTACCCGCCTAGGAGGCCCGCCCAGCCGCCTAGCGCCCGCCTAGCCGCCTAGCGCCCGCCTAGCGGCCTAGCGCCAGCCTAGCCGCCTAGCCGTCCGCCTAGCCCCATTTTTTGAACACTGCGATTGACTGGAAGTCTGAAACCCGAAATTGAAAAAGTTTACCTGCAAATTTGAGCTTGAGATTGAGATTTGAAAGCCGAAGCAAGCACAAGTCATGGGAACCCTAAATACAAAATTTGCTGACTTAGGGATTATTTCCTGTCTTGTGAGTTTTGCTACCATAATTGGAATTATTTTCTGTTTAGTTTCTCTTCCTGCTGATTTGAATGGTCTGATTATGAATTTGCTACAATGTTATGAATGCGGGGTCGAAACTTGGCTCCTTTACTTGATAGTATTTTCTAATTTTCATGTCATATCGTTAAGGAGTACCATTTTGACTCGGTTATTGTGGATTTCATATCAGTCAATATTAAAGATCTGGGAATGGGCTTGCAGTTGCATTATAATCTGTTGTTTTTTTGTGTCACTACTGGTTGGTGTAATTTGAGGAAAGTGTTTGATCCAAATCTGTTTTTCTTCTTGTTTTGCAAGTGGGTAGTTTAATTAAGTGGTTGGATTCTACTTTTTATTCTGGAATCATTAGATTAGCACGTTGGCTAGCCTTAATCGGTTATTGTTTTCACTTATAACTGTTACAAATTGTCTTACTTTTATGCCTTTTGTTTTCTGTTTATACAGATGGCTGGAACTTTTGGTTTTGGCCATGACTGGCTGGGTGAAGGAGCTTATTATTGTAACAAGAATTTCAGAAATTGAGGTCTCTTGTGGCTTTTGGAATATTATTATCTCTGCGTATTATGAGATTCGATAGATTGTTCTTTAAAGAAATATCCATTATTGAATAAATTCTCTGTAGATATGCCATCATTATGCAAAATCTGACTGAGAGGCTTAGGCCCCTTGTGGGTTTGAAAGGCTAGGATTATTGTGTTATTTGGAAACTGAGTGAAGACCAAAGGTTAAGAGGAACCTTTTAATTAACAGTTACTAATTCATGTTTCTTTTGGTGACTAATTTTTTTTTTTTTGGGTAACTGTCAAATTCACAGATCTCTGATGACCAACAATTGATTGATTATGTCACAGGCCAATGCAACATTTCACTGGAGCAAGACACCCTGCTTGGTGTTGGCTGCAATAGAAGCTTCCCTGTCAATATAAATGACATGAGCACTGAATTACAGCCACAGCCTTTCCAGGCAATGAGCATGAAGGAAATGATCATCTAAACAGTAATCATTTCCAGCAGTCACCTGTTGTTTCCCCAGTGGATCATGATTTGAATGTGACATACGACATATCAGTTGATCGAATCCTTCTCTGCCGCACTTCGAATGTGCCAATGAATGTCCTGCAACATGTCAATTGCAACTCAGAGAACAGCGTGAAGAATCTCCTTGTTTTTGTGAGAATTGATAATGCCCTTGTATTTGATAAAGGTCGTGTGTTGAGCTGAACACGAATGATCGTCAAAAATTTCATCTTTTATATATGGTTTTGAATGTATAGTTGATGTCTTGTATGATTCTTAATTGTAAATAAAGGATGGGATTCATTGATTAGTACCAACAGATGGCAAGACCCTCGAGGTCGATGATAAGAGCAGTGATTTTTTCAATTTTTATTTTAGTATTTTTCTGATGTGAAAACATAGTAGCTAATAGTAGTATAGAATGTATGTAATAATATTTCTTCAAGTTGTTGTACGAGGATCATTGGCAAATATATCAATCATATTGAAGAGATACATATATGGTACTTGTTGTACCTTATTTATATGATAATAAATAATGATCTAGCATTTTCCTTCATCATAGTCTTCATCATAGACATTATATCTCCACACATAGAGAGTGCCTTATGATCCCTGAAGAGCAATGAAGAACTATTTGTTATAAGATGTGTGCTTGATTTCATTATAAGTTCCTATCTTGATTTCATTATAAGATGTGTGCTTAATTTGGAAAATGGCCATTCTAAATTCCTTCGCTACATTTTTTGTAATATCACATGTGCTCGCAATTGTTCTTCAGCCTTGCCTTTGCCTTTGTTTCTATCTTAACTTTCCCTAACCACCAAAGGTTTTCCTAGCTAAATTTCTTTAAGGTTCAAGAAAAGTTTCTTGGTGAAAAAATGTTGGTTGCACCAGCTTAGCAACATGCACAACCAGCAGACAAATGAAGTAATATGTTATATTTAAGAATGAGATGCTACTTCTCATCTAACACATGTTGTTTGAATTCTTATTTTGAATAGTTCATATATCAATGTCATATGACCTCTGATACCTTCAATAAATTTCAATGAAGAACTAGTTGTTGTATTTATGGGTTTAACTTATATTATTTGTTATAAATAAAATTCATTTTTTATTCTTGTCCAATGGGCTAATAGCGGGAAATCATTAGAATGAGAGGTATCAGAAAGAATTTAAATTCTCATTTCCTAATATCACATGTATAAATTGAAGTAATTACTCTAGCCCAGCGGGGCTTTACTTTCCGAATACATTTGGATATTTAAAGATATAGCCGTACGGCTATACTCTTAAAAATATTTTAATTGTATAGCCGTGCGGCTATACGCTTCGAATACATTTCAAACAAACACGAAGCTGCACTCGCGTAGGTCGGAGCTTGCAGACGCAGTCAAGTTTCGGCTGCTTCGTCCTCCTTGTTCGGCACCGAAAAATGACCCAACCCGCCTAGGAGGCCCGCCCAGCCGCCTAGCGCCCGCCTAACCGCTTAGCGCCCGCCTAGCCCCATTTTTTAAACGTTGCGACTCACTGGAAGTCTGAAACCCGAAATTGAAAAAGTTTACCTGCAGATTTGGAAGCCAAAGCAAGCACAAGTCATGCAAAGCCTAAATACAAAATTTGCTGACTTGGGGATTATTTCCTTTCTTGTGAGTTTTGCTACCATAATTGGAATTATTTTCTGTTTAGTTTCTCTTCCTGTTGGTTTGAATGGTCTGATTGTGAATTTGCTAATTTTCATGCCATATCGTTAAGGAGTACCATTTTGACTTGGTTATTGTGGATTTCATATCAGTCAATATTAAAGATCTGGGAATGGGCTTGCAATTGCATTATAATCTGTTGTTTTTTTGTGTCACTACTGGTTGGTGTAATTTGAGGAAAGTGTTTGATCCGAATCTGTTTTTCTTCTTGTTTTGCATGTGGGTAGTTTAATTAAGTGGTTGGATTCTACATTTTACTCTGGAATCATTAGATTAGCACGTTGGCTAGCCGTAATCGGTTATTGTTTTCGTTTCACCTATAACTGTTACAAATTGTCTTACTTTTATGCCTTTTGGTTTCTGTTTATACAAATGTCTGGAACTTTTGGTTTTGGCCATGACTGGCTGGGTGAAGGAGCTTTTGAGGAATTATTGTAACAAGAATTTCAGAATTTGAGGTCTCTTGTGGCTTTTGGAATATTATTATCTCTGCGTATTATGAGATTCAATAGATTGTTCTTTAAAGAAATATCCATTATTGAATAAATTCTCCGTAGATATGCCATCATTATGCAAAATCTGACTGAGAGGCTTTGGCCCCTTGTGGGTTTGAAAGGCTAGGATTATTGTGTTATTTGGAAACTGAGTGAAGACCAAAGGTTAAGAGGAACCTTTTAATTAACAGTTACTAATTCATTTTTCTTTTTGTGACTAATTTTTATTTTATTTTATTATTTTTTAGGTTTATTGAGTTGATGGATTGTTGTTTTTCTGGGGCTGATGAGAACACTCAGACTAATGGAGGAAATGAACTTATTTTTCCAGTTTATCCAGTCCTTCCATGCAGAGATACAATGCAGCGCTCAAGAACAAATTCCTGTGATCTTCTTGCCCAGCTTCCTTCTTCTCTGTCCTTAGACTCTGGGTACCTATATATCCTTTTCATTTTCGCGTTTTTTTTTACTCATTCAATCATAATTACCAACTACCAAACATATCTTGACAAAAGAAATTAATTTGTGTTTTTCTGTCATTAACCATGGGTTTTCATGAGCAGGATTTATGCACATCCATTAATATTAAACCAGCCCATTTGTTGAACTCATCTTCTAACAGAGATTCTAGTGCCATGGCAGTGAGCTCAAGTTCCCATTTTTCCTAGCTAGTTCCAAAAGAAAGTCATTTTCTGAACATATAATTAAATGTAACTATATGTTTCTACTTACATTTTGCAGGAAAGAGATGGGACCAGAGTTTTGGTTCCAAGTGCAGAGGGTTGATTGAGCTGTTTGTCTCCAAAGATGTATGATGTTTTATGATGCTTCACTCAAACCTTGCTTTAATTTCTTCTGTTAGATTTGAAATTTTATTTTGGTCACATCTCTCACAAATAGTTTTTTTTTGTTTTTTTTTTTTTGGGTAACTGTCAAATTCACAGATCTCTGATGACCAACAATTGATTGATTATGTCACAGCCCAATGCAACATTTCACTGGAGCCTTGGTGTTGGCCGCAATAGAAGCTTCCCTGTCAATATAAATGACATGAGCACTGAAATACAGCCACAGCCTTTCCAGGCAATGAGAATGAAGGAAATGATCATCTAAACAGTAATCATTTCCAGCAGCAGACTGTTGTTTCCCCAGTGGATCATGATTCGAATGTGCCATACAACATATCAGTTGATCGAATCCTTCTCTGCAGCACGTCTCCAATGAATGTCCTGCAACATGTCACTTACAACTCAGAGAACAGCATGAAGAATGTCCTTGTTCTTGTGAGAATTGATAATGCCCTTGTATTTGATAGAGGTCATGTGTTGAGCTGAACACAAATGATCGTCAAAAATTTAATCTTTTCTATATGGCTTTGCATGTATAGTTGATGTTTTGTATGATTCTTAATTGTAGATAAAGGATGGGATTCATTGCTTAGTACCAACGGATGGCAAGACCCTCGAGGTCGATGATAAGACCAATGACTTTTTTTAATTTGAATCATAGTCTTCATCATAGACATTATATCTCCACACTTAGAGAGTGCCTTATGATCCCTGTTGGATTGAACCCTTACACATTTGATGCATTTCTTTGAACATCTCCTCATTACCTTCGGCAAAAACTTTGAGATCCTTCATGAGGGTATCTAAGTCCTTGGAGCGACAATTGCTGTCAAGAATGAACCAAAAACATGCAGAACATATTTCTTTTTTTCATAAGATTGTTTATGTATAGATTATAAGAAGCATAAAAAAAAAAATGATGTTCTCACTTGTCAATGTCCTCGAGGAAATTTTGGTATTTTAGCGAAAAAGAAGGAAAAAACGCTCTGGCAGCTTCGCTACCTATCTCGCCATTTTGGCTCACTACATCTAGAGGAGAGAGAAATTCAAGGCTCACCAAATTTGAAATCTGCGCAAGAGAGAGAGAGAGAGAGAGAGAGAGAGAAGAAAAAGCTAGAAGCTGCGCAAGAGAGAGAGAGAGAGAGGGAAAGAGAGAGAGAGAGAGAGAGAAAAGAAAAGGAAAGGTTCGGTGGTAGGCTACTTTTCATTTTGAGTTCTTTCTTTTAAATTTTTTAATGAATTTGAAATAATAAATATTTGAGGTTAGCTAAAATAGAGAGCATTGCTGGAGGAACCACCTTTTAAGTGGTTAGCTATTTTAACTAGAATTTGGGTGAAATTTGGAGACTCTCCTGGAAATGCTCTAACAGAGTATCCAAATGGCAAACCTGGCAATTGTATGCTCTCATACTGTGAATGATGTTTCCAAGGCACATTCAAAATTACTAAAAGCAAAATTATCGAATATTTTAACAGTATAGCCGGCTATACCCTTTAAACACATTCGAATTTTTTTAAAGTATAGCCGCGCAGACTGATATATCTCGTAGCGGAAAAGCAGGGTTGTCAATTGCAATAAGAAAAAGGCTATAATTGGGTTTAGTTCATAATTACGATGGATACAATTTAGAAAGTAAATTACTGTACAGGCAATTTTATACTATGAAATTCAACATTCTTTGATCCACAAAATGTTGGCAAATCCTTTTATTTTATTTTATTTTTATTGGTATTTATGGGTTTAACCTGTATTATTTGTTATAAATAAAATTCATTTTTTATTCTTGCCCAATGGACTAATAGCTGGAAATCATTAGAATGTGAGGTATCAGAAAGACTTTAAATTCTCATTCCCTAATATCACTTGTATAAATGAAGTAATTGAATGAATAACTTAAGCCCAATGGGCTAAAGTGGTATCTTAGCCCTAAACCTAAAATCATATGAAAAAATTGTATATTTAAAGCGTATCGGCAATACTCTTTTAATATATTTGAACATTTCAAAGGTATTGTTGCGCGGCTATACACTATAACATTTTAAAAATTAAAAATGTATAGCCTAGCAGCTATACTCGTTAAAAATATTCACGTTTTGGGGACAGAGAAACGAACACGAAGCTTGCAGTCGGAGTCACAGCCGTTTCCAAGCTTCAAAGACTCGGTCTTGAGCCTATCTCTCAACTCAAGTTTTGATTTTTTTTTTTCTTCGGTTTTGGCTACTGGGTTGATTTGATTGGATTGGGCTCTTTCAATGTATGTAAAGATAGAGACTTCGTACTCCGGGCTGGGCACCGACCCAATTTTTTGATCACTACAATTGACTGCAAGTCTGAAACCCCACATTGAAAATTAAAATATCGACATGTAAAAGTTGTCAAATTGTTGGAGTTCCACGACAACAAGAAAACCAACAATTATATGACCCAAAAAAGATCATGGAGGTGTACGGAAAAATCAAAGTTCCAAAATAAGTTGGATTAAATCACTACTAATATAATCTCCACTTTAATCTAACAAATGAGTGAAAGAAACAAATGAAATTGACATCTTCAAACTCATAAAGTATAGAACGGACTCGGAGAAATCCTTGAATTGATGTGAAACCGAGACATTCATTGCATCTCATAGAACTTGAACATGGCAACTCTCTAAACGACATTCAAACATTGAAATTTCCTTGTATATCTCCTATTTTTTGGATTGGAAGGAGTAACAACACCAGCAATAGTAGCAGTAGAAACAATCATTTTATTCATAACCAAACCGAACTTCAAACAAATACTTAGTCACATCCATCTCATCACATTTACCTTGGAACCCCTCCATGGAGATTATCCTAATATGTGAAGACAAACAAGTAAGCACAAATGCTGGTGGACGGAAAGGGTTGTTTTCTGTGTTCAACATACTATCAAGGTCTTGGAAAAAGATTATTCTAGATTAGGTGATCGGTTCATATATTCTATGAGCAATGTCCAGTAACCAAAATGAATGAGTCCAAGCTCCAACTATTTCAAATGTTTAAAGATAACAGGCAAAAATAAACCATCCAAACTAGAAGCTGAAGAGAAAGATACGTAACATTGGAAATTCCTATAGTAAACGGAGGCACAAGGTAATCACAGGCTAGACTTTCACCTACTGGAAGCCTATAGGGACGAATTTTGGCTGCGGATTTTAGAAAACATAAAATGGCATATGAGCACCAACTGAAGACATCGACAATCAGGTTTTCAAGCTTTGGGGAATTGATGAAGAGTTGGAACATACGATTATTTCTAGTATTTGTGATGCTTGTCTTCAATTCAGGGGCAGAGATTTTGAATCAACTCTAAAATTGCCGAGTATAGTCAAATCTTCAAGTACGGGGCACTTAGAAAAAAGTTTCTCCATTGAGGCACCATCTCCCCCATCAAATCTAACACAGAGGTACTTGAGACTCGGGAGATTGTCCTACATGTAATGCCAGTGTACATAAGAATGGTTTCTTCCCCTATTCTTGTGTTAAATATCCCTAGGTGCCCTTTTGACATTTGATAGTATCTCTTTACAGATCGAAGACAACTCGAGAGACTTCTCGGTGAGGAAGCGATGACGCCTTCCCCACAAGATCCTGAGCGCTTCAGCTATCCTATCATGGAGTTTCTATGGTCTTGCCAATAACAAGGTTCGGTTTCTGACTATTTGTTTCTGGTTTGTTAAGCAATAGATTGATTGGTTTGGTTCTTCTTGCTTGAAACTTGATAAATCTTGATGAATTAAATATTCATCCATTGATGGTTCTTCTTGGTTGGGCTGCTTTTCATTCTTTGGATATTGCATTTCTGTTTTAGATTTTGACATTTGATCATACCCTCAAGTATACCCAGTTTAATTTTCCTTGTAAATGCAAATGTAGCATTTTTGTTGTTGTGGAATGTGTGCAGGTGTCCTGGCCTTGTGACTTCGAGTTTACCAGTAAATTTATTGGACAGCAAACACACGAACCTAGAGCTGATTGGCAAGTGGAAAATTTGGAGGTGTTATCATTTGGTTCATACTTAAATTTGGCCATAATACTTGAAATTATACAAAAACATTGCAAGAATTTTTATGGTTTAGATTTGTCCAAAGGCTCTGTTCATGGGCGTGAGGCATATTGTCAATTGTGAAGTTGGTGCCTAATATCAAGTACTTAAATTTGGAGGGTGCAAAAGTTAATCGGGATGGTCTTGCCACGTTGCTACGCGAATGCAAAGGTTTGGTGATGTTGGACGTCAGAGATTGTTCTGGTTTCGATGAGAACAACGATGAAATATCAAAGCTTGGGTCTCATATTAGTAAATTTAAGCGAAAGGGTTCTAAATTTCTTGAATTTCTTCGTGGTATGGACAATTTTGTTCTTTTTGTTGATGGATACTCATTTCATGTGCATGTGGAGGAGATGTGGGATGAAATGCTTAATGATTTGTGCGATGCGTTCAATGATTTGGGTGACGAGGAATGAAGAACTATTTGATTGTACTAAGCGATATCTCAGCTTTTTTTATATTTACAACATTGAAGAGCAATTATGTGTGTTGAGTGTGGAGTGGTGTGGTGTTCATCTTGTGTTTTTGGACACTGTACTCTAATGAGGGCTTGTTATAAGTTCCTATCTTGATTTCATTATAAAATGTGTGCTTAATTTGGAAAATGGGCATTCTAAATTCCTTCGCTACATTTTGTGTAATATCACATGTGCTCGCGATTGTTCTTCAGCCTTGCCTCTGCCTCTGTTTCTATCTTAACCTTCCCTAACCACCAAAGGTTTTCCTAGCTAAATTTCATTGAGGTTCGAGAAAAGTTTCTTGGTGAAAGAATGTTGGTTGCAACAGCTTAACAACATGCACAACCAGTAGACAAATGAAGTAATATCTTATATTTAAGAATGAGATGCTACTTCTCATCTAACACATGTTGTTTGAATTCTCATTTTGAATAGTTCATATAACAATGTCATATGACCTCTGATACCTTCAATAAATTTCAAAACAGAGCTGCAAACTTCTCTTCGTTGTCTCGTTAGACTATTTTGTATCAAATTTTTCTTCAAGAAAGTAAATTGCTATACAAGCAATTTTATATTATGAAATTCACCATCCTTTGATCCACAAAATGTTGAGGGATTTTGTTGTTGTTGTTGTATTTATGGGTTTAACCTGTATTATTTGTTATAAATAAAATTCATTTGTTATTCTTGCCCAATGGGCTAATAGCTGGAAATCATTAGAATGAGAGGTATTAGAAAGAATTTAAATTCTCATTCTCTAATATTGCATGTATAAATAAAATAATTGAAGAAATAACTCCGCGCGGCTTTACTTTCTAAATACATTTGGATATTTTAAAGGTATAGCCGTTCGGCTATACTCTTTATATATTAATATATTCGAATATTTTAAGGGTATAGCCGAACGGCTATACGCTTTGAATATATTTGAAACAAACACGAAAGCTTGCACTGGCATTGGACGGAGCTTGCAGACGCAGTCAAGTTTCGGCTGCTTCGTCCTCCTTGTTCGGCACCGGAAAATGACCCAACCCACCTAGGAGGCCCGCCCAGCCACCTAGCACCTGCCTAGCTGCCTAGCGCCCGCCTAGCCGCCTAGAGCCCGCCTAGCCGCCTAGCGCCCGCCTAGCCGCCTAGCCGTCCTCCTAGCCCCATTTTTTGAACACTGCGATTGACTGAAAGTCTGCAACACGAAATTGAAAAAGTTTACCTGCAAATTTGAGCTTGAGATTGAGATTTGGAAGCCGAAGCAAGCACAAGTCATGGGAACCCTAAATACAAAATTTGCTGACTTGGTGTCTGTCTTCGGTGGAAGGAAATGATGAAGCTATCCTAACATGGAGTTTCTATGGTCTTGCCAATAACAAGGTTCGGTTTTTAGGCCCCAATCTCAAATTCTGACTATTTATTTCTGGTTTGGTTAAGCAATAGATCGATTGGTTTGGTTCTTCTTGCTTGAAACTTGATAAATCTTTATGCATTCAATATTCATCCATTGATGGTTCTTGGTTGGACTGCTTTTCATTCTTTGGATATTGCATTTCTGTTATAGATTTTGACATTTGATCATGCCCTCTTGTTTGCTGATAGAAAAAAAAAGAAAAAAAGAAAGATTTGTCTCCTCCTCCTCTTGCATAGGAACACAAAACCAACCCACGAAAGAACAGAAAAAATGAATAAAAATTACACCACCTTAGTCCTGACCCAAATGACATGTGGAAACTGTCAAGCTAACTGTAGGGAAACCAGAGAGGCAACAGCAAACATTTTCTATAGAACTGAACCTACCTATCTTAGAAGATGGAGGGGCAGAAGAGTAGAAAATCAAATAGCTTACCGTATATTTGTTGCTGGTTCTTCCTCACATATAATAGCAGGGTTAGGCCCAGGATCAGCAGTCTAGTAGACAACACAGTACTGGTTACTATGATCTTTGTATTGTGTCCTCGATCTAGGACTAGGAATGAAGTATTTGAAAGCAGAAAATTGAGGAGTCAGAAATTCATAAAGAAGACATAAAGAAGAAATCTAGGCCTGGATTTCTTATATATGTGTAGTTCGAACAAAATAAATATAAAAAAAGTCTTTGATAGGAGTTCAATGTTCACTTCTTCGCATTTTTGCAATGGAAGATGTTGGTTTAGTTGAGGCTCATGTAATCTCTCTTAATATCAAAAACAAAAAAACAAATCCATGTTTTTACACTTGGTCGCTCCTGGCTCTAATTGTTTCCCTCCTTGGCTGATCCCACATGAAAAAAACGCTACATGATCTCAATCAAAACTAACATTACTATATTCACCCAAAGATATCAATCAGGAAATAAAAGATGGCAATCGCAGGCCATATAAGTTGAACCTTTGAACATCAGCACTATGAGCCAGTTTGGCGCAGCACTGCCTTCAAAGCTATCATATAACCATATTTTGATCTTGCCATCCACCGATGTTGAAAAGACAACTGCGGCATGAAGCATGAAAACAAGTGTTGGATAATATATTGCAGGAACCGGAAAGTAAATCAGATGATTCAGAACAAAAACTTCACCAGAACCACAACATCAAACCCAAAGTGGCCCTTACATGGACATTTTCTTTGGTATGAGGACTGACAGAATAGACAGGAGCTTCATGACCTTCAAAAGTAAACTGTCTTTGGCTACAAAATATATCCCAAACCTTAAACATACATTAATGAAACCAACCTTGACGGTCTTGTCATCAGCACAAGTTATGACCAAAAGTTGGTTGTGAGGGGAAAAGAATGCCAAAATCATTTACACTTCCTAAGTGAGCATCAATCTACGTAAGAAAAATGATGGGTTGGGTTTATAGTCACGTACTCAAAAGTTGCAGTTTCCTTGAGAATTTGTGTTCTTTTTCATAACTTACTTCTAATTGTTGTTGCCTCCATTATAAGAATATAATTGCACAATGCGCTTTGCATATGCAATCCCAGTTCATTGAAGAACATGACGGCAGTGAATTTGAACTACAAGAACTGAAAATCAGCAACTCCATACCATTTTAAGTATGAGAACATTCTCACCAAATATAGAACCATCAGGACTCTGTCGGATATGATTAACAGATACTTATGAATCTTTGACCAGAGCTTCCTGAAATAATTGACATTTGTTCAAATTTCGGATCATATCAGTAAGGTTGAGAGAGTAGTACGTAATCCAGAAGCAGATGCACCTTTAAGGCCATTGGGCCTGCATCAAGATTCCAGACTCTAAAATTTCTTGAAAGCAACTTTTTCCCTGAACTAACACATCCCATAGTCCTATGTCTCCAACACCCCCAGGTTCCGACTGAAGAATCACATTAGCAGGATTCATGAGTGAACTATAAAAACTAGTTACTGCACACGATCATTCTAAAAAGACAGGAAATTTATAAACGATGGGAGAAAAAAACTTTGAGATCCTTCATGAGGATATCTAATGCCTTGGAGCGATAATTGCTGTTAGGAATGAACAAAAACATGCAGAACATGGTGTTTTTTAAGATTGTTTATGTATAGATTATAAGAACACAATCAAAACATATCTTACTTGCAAACTGTTCCCAGTCGATAGAGACAGAGACAAACAGTCCTGCCATTCACAAACACAATCAATGAAAAGAGTCTTAATGACTGGATTTGGACGAGGGTCTTTACACTGTTAATGCTGCCAATTCAAGCTGTCAAGTTAAACACACAAGTCAGTGTCTCTCCCAATTACAAAAAACAGAAAGTGACTAAATCTTTTACTAAATATGAGAATAACAAGTACTCTCTCTCTCACACAAACGCGCACTGGCGTATGTATGAACATATGCAATCACAAAATAGAAAGGAAGACCAAAACTAGAGAGGAAGCATTACCTTTGGTTAATGAGTTTATGTAATCTATGACTTTTGATGCTAGGATACTTCAGTTTGCCAAGCAGACGCAGTCAAGTTTAGGCTGCTTCGTCCTCCTTGTTCGGCACCGAAAAATGACCCAACCCGCCTAGGAGGCCCACCCAGCCGCCTAGCGCCCGCCTAGCCCCATTTTTTGAACACTGCGATTGACTGGAAGTCTGAAACCCGAAATTGAAAAAGTTTACCTGCAAATTTGAGCTTGAGATTGAGATTTGGAAGCCGAAGCAAGCACAAGTCATGGGAACCCTAAATACAAAATTTGCTGACTTGGGGATTATTTTCTGTCTTGTGAGTTTTGCTACCATAATTGGAATGATTTTCTTTTTAGTTTCTCTTCCTGTTGGTTTGAATGGTCTGACTGTGAATTTGCTACAATGTTATGAATGCGGGGTCGAAACTTGGCTCCTTTACTTGATAGTATTTTCTAATTTTCATGCCATATCGTTAAGGAGTACCATTTTGACTCGGTTATTGTGGATTTCATATCAGTCAATATTAAAGATCTGGGAATGGGCTTGCAGTTGCGTTATAATCTGTTGTTTTTTTGTGTCACTACTGGTTTCTGAGATGGTTATTCTTCTTTTTGTTTTTCTTCTTGTTTTGCATGTGGGTAGTTTAATTAAGTGGTTGGATTCTACTTTTTACTCTGGAATCATTAGATTAGCACGTTGGCTAGCCGTAATCGGTTATTGTGTTCACTTATAACTGTTACAAATTGTCTTACTTTTATGCCTTTTGGTTTCTGTTTATACAGATGGCTGGAACTTTTGGTTTTGGCCATGACTGGCTGGGTGAAGGAGCTTTTGAGGAATTATTGTAATAAGAATTTCAGAAATTGAGGTCTCTTGTGGCTTTTGGAATATTATTATCTCTGCATATTATGAGATTCGATAGATTGGTCTTTAAAGAAATATCCATTCTTGAATAAATTCTCTGTAGATATGCCATCATTATGCAAAATCTGACTGAGAGGCTTAGGCCCCTTGTGGGTTTGAAAGGCTAGGATTATTGTGTTATTTGGAAATTGAGTGAAGACCAAAGGTTAAGAGGAACCTTTTAATTAACAGTTACTAATTCATGTTTCTTTTTGTGACTAATTTTTATTTTATTTTATTATTTTTTAGGTTTATTGAGTTGATGGATTGTTGTTTTTCTGGGGCTGATGAGAACACTCAGACTAATGGAGGAAATGAACTTAGTTTTCCAGTTTATCCAGTCCTTCCATGCAGAGATGCAATGCAGCACTCAAGAACAAAATTCCTGTGATCTTCTTGCCCAGCTTCCTTCTTCTCTGTCCTTAGACTCTGGGTACCTATATATCCTTTTCATTTTTGCATTTCTGTTTACTCATTCAATCATAATTACCAACTACCATTCATATCTTGACAAAAGAAATTAATTAGTGTTTTTATATCATTGACCATGGGTGCTCATGAGCAGGATTTATGCACATCCATTAATATCCAACCAGCCAATTTGGTTGAATTCATCTTCTAACAGAGATTCAAGTGCCATGGCAGTGAGCTCAAGTTCCCATTTTTCCTAGCTAGTTCCAAAAGAAAGTCCTTTTCTGAACATATAATTAAATGTAACTATATATTTCTACTTACATTTTGCAGGAAAGAGATGAGACCAGAGTTTTGGTTCCAAATGCAGAGGGTTGATTGAGCTGTTTGTGAAATTCCCTAGAATGGCAAACTGATCTGTTTCTTAATACTCAAAAAACCACAACAGGATTGAAATACTGTAACAATCCTGTAAGCAAAAAATTCCAGAATACGCAGCAGAATAAATTCAAATAAAAACACAAACAATTGCACAAGGGACACACGATATGTTGACGCAGTAAAAAACCTCAAGATGAGGAAAACAACTGCGGGCACTATGCCGGAGAACAAATCACTATGAGAAAGAATACAAAAAGGTCTTACAAGTCTCAACTCACAAGACTAACGCTCACAAGGCAGACTTGCCTACTCGCCTTTGCTACTCAACCCAACCAGCGATCTTGTCTTCCTTCGTCAACAAGAGATGGCACAACTCTAGTCTCGGCTGCTCACACCTCAAGGCACGATTGTTGATCACCAACATGCATAATGCTCATGAACTCACACATATATGAAAAGATGATTATTTAATCACTCATGGAGGCTAACAAGGAACAGCCACATGAGTTTTCAATATGAACTCTCAAAAACCTCTCTGCAAATATTTTGTCGTTCTTCATCTTTTTCAATGTTGCAGACCCCCCAACAAAAAGGCTAAGTTCCTTTCTTTTATTACACGCTTAAAACTAGGTCAGAGACCAAAAAAGGCTTTTAGCAAAAATGGGCTTTTTAACAAATAAATTATTTCTTTAAAACAAATAAAGCCACTTAATTAAAAACCCAGCTGTAAAGACAAAAGAGCCCTTTTGCTAAAGAATATAAAACCATCGTTAAAAACTCATTGATATCTGGCACTGGATTATATAAGACTGAAATCATATATCAGTCATGTACATCTTACAGCCACTTTTGACGATCAAGCAAATATGAAAATATGAATGCATGGATGCAAAACATACCTTGGCATTGTCTCTGAGCCACACTGATCCAGGATAGCAGAATGTCACTTGAAAACTGTAGGTTACATTCAAAGACCTACTCTATGTTTTTGTAACAGGAAATTGCCAATATACCAAAAATTGGTCCTAACAATCTCCCCCTTTGGCATTTCCTATACAAAAACTCTAGTTACAAAAATTGGTCCTAACAATCTCCCCCTAAACCAAGTACAAGTGAGTGAAAAGAATTCCTCAAACATAACCACTTGCAATAGAAAAGGTAACCTGAATTCTGCACCACTAAACCAAAAAATAACCAGTGAAAAGCATGTATGGTTGAAAAGACAATATGTCAAAATAAAACTCATAATGTTTACTCCTCCTTTTTTGGATAGGTAATGGCAAACTCCCCCTCAAAGAAATAACCACTTGCACATCAAACAACCACTCCCAGGAAGAACAATGTAGGCAAAAGTTCCAAATTATGAAATCTCCCATGAATGTATGAAAAGATACATGTAATGACGAAGGAGCAAGAAGGCACACAAGATGAAATTTTTTTTTTTTTTTAAACCAGTGTCACACACGAGATTTCTAAGCAAAGCTTGTAAGGAGATATCAAGTCAAAATTGAAGAGTAACAATGAGAACCCACAACATCAAGTGTTGTGAAATATCTCTGTATGTCAGGCAACACCATATAATCAAGGCTAGCAAAAGTGCACAGGGGTCCTTGGTGGGAAAAGTGAACCAATAGAGAGATAGGAATGACAAAGCATACAAATGGTATTCAACAGATTCACAATTGTGCTGTATATATATTTTTTCTTTATGGAGCACGGTCCACAACTTTATTAAGCTTTCTAGTGACTTGTAATAAGTCTTAGGCCAGATGCTCCCAAGCCAGAGGACTTTAGGGCACTAAGTATATCAAGGATACTCCATGGGCTTAGCAACTCGAGTCAAAAGGCTTCAAAGTTGTGACACTTTTTTTTTTTTTTTTTTTTTTGAAAATAAATATGGACCAAGCCATCCCGTATTCGACGCGACCCTCGACACTGGTTAGGTAAGAGGTCCGGCTACTTTGGGATAACCTGAGTCAAGCTCCAAAGATATCTATCATTGTCGTTTAAAGTGAAATCTTGCAACAAAGGCATTCATAGCTCATATTGGTGTGCATGTGCAAGAACCAAGGAAATGCTGTGAAAATGCCAAGCAAGGATTAATTCCAGAGACTAACATAGAAAAATATTTCCCAACTAAGAGCATGTGTCTCACAGTTAGTCCCGTACTCAGACTAGAAAACCCAATCTTAGTTCAAAGAAATACAAGCTTAGGACAATGGGATTGAAAATGCAATGCAATGATATACTACAAGGCTACAAAAAATAAAACCGAAGGAAAAAAATAATAACAGAAACTAAGAAACCTAATCGACATGGGAATACAACAATGAAATGTGAATGCAAAAAAAAAAAAATTAGAGGGGGCTCATTCAATGGAACAAATACCAAGAGACTTCCTGAGAGCTTCAAAACGAACAGTGTCTAATGGTTTTGTAAACAAATCAGCCAATTGTTTTTCTGTGCAAACAAACTCAAGACTTACCACCTTTTCTTCCACCAATTCACGAATAAAATGATGCCTAATATCTATGTGTTTTGTTCGTGAGTGTTGAACCGGATTTTTGGAAATATTTATTGCACTCAGATTATCACAAAAAAGAGTTGAAGTACCTTGATGAATGCCGTAGTCACTCATCATTTGCTTCATCCATAGTAGTTGTGTGCAACAACTTCCAGCAGCAATGTATTCCGCTTCGGCTGTAGACAAGGAAACACAAGCTTGCTTTTTGCTATGCCAAGACACAAGATTAGTACCTACATAAAAGCACCCTCCAGATGTGCTCTTCCTATCATCAACGTTTCCAGCCCAATCGGCATCGGTGTAACCTGCAATTTCAGAATTTGAGTCAAATGAATAATATACACCTAAAGTTGGAGTACCACTTACATATCTGATGATTCTCTTGACTGCATTCAAGTGAGACTCCTTTGGATTTGCCTGAAAGCGAGCGCACACACCAACACTGAATGATATGTCGGTCGATTGACTGTTAAATATAAGAGGCTTCAATCATGCTTCTGTAAAGTGTTTGTTCTACACATTTTCCAGAAGGGTCAACATCAATTTTGTTGTGTGTAGCCATGGGATTCCTTGTTGGTTTGGCAGAACTCATACCAAACTTTTTTACCAAGTCTTTTGCATACTTGGTTTGAGAAATGAAGATACCATGATCTTGTTGCTTGACTTGCAGGCCTAGGAAATAGCTCAGCTCCCCACACATACTCATCTCAAATTCGCTGCTCATAACTTTAGTAAATTCTTTTACAAGAAATTCAGATGTAGACCCAAAAACAATATCGTCGACATAAACCTGAGCAACAATCAAGTCCTTGTTGGTCTTTTTGACAAAGAGAGTTTTGTCAACAACTCCTCTGGCATACCCTTTATTCAGCAAATGGGATGACAACCGATCATACCAAGCCCTAGGAGCTTGCTTCAGCCCATAGAGAGCTTTTCTAAGACGATATACATGATCAGGATTGTAAGGATCTTTGAATCCTACAGGTTGTTCTACATATACCTCCTCCTGTAAAACCCCATTTAGAAACGCACTTTTCACATCCATCTGGTGTAGTTTGAACCTCATATGACAAGCTATAGCTAAAAGCAATCTAACTGATTCAAGCCTTGCCACGGGAGCGAAAGTTTCATCAAAATCCAACCCTTCAACCTGGGAATATCCCTGTGCAACCAACCTTGCTTTATTTCTTGTAATAACACCATTTTCATCAGTTTTGTTCCTGAAAACCCATTTTGTACCTATCACATTCAAGTCCTTGGGACGTGGAACCAAGTACCACACATCATTTCTAGTGAACTGGTCTAACTCCTCTTGCATAGCCATGATCCAATCACAATCAAGAAGTGCTTCTTTTGAATTTTTTGGTTCCAATTTGGAAACATAGCACAGATGAGTTACCTCCGCAACGACTTGGCTTCTTGTCTTTCTTTGATCATTTAAATCTCCAATAATATCAGATGGTGTGTGGTCCTTTTGGACTTGCCGAGCACCAGGTCTAAGAGGAGGTGAAAACATATCTTCTTCTGCATGCACTTCATCATTAATGTTAGCCACCTTGTCCTTTTCTTCTTGCCTATGAGCTGCTGGAATAATATCCTCATCATCATCTGCACAAGAACCAAATGACATATCAGTATCATTGACAACAACATTAATTGATTCCATTACCGTACATGTCCTCTTGTTAAACACCCTATAAGCCCTGCTAGTGAGAGAATAACCCAAAAAGATGCCAGCATCACTTCTTGTATCAAACTTTGCTAGGTTTTCTCTATCTCTATAAATATAGCAGACGCTCCCAAAAACCCTCATGTGCTTTATGTTAGGTTTTCTCCTTTTCCAAAGCTCATAAGGAGTTGAAGTTGTGCCCGGTCTAAGATATACATGATTTGCTGTATAACATGCTGTGCTAATAGCTTCTGCCCAAAATTTCTTCGCTATCTTAGCACTTGTCAAGATCACACGTCCCATTTCAAGCAAGGTGCGATTCTTCCTCTCAACCACCCCATTATGTTGAGGTGTAATAGGTGCTGAAAATTCGTGCTTTATTCCTTTCTCTTCACAATATTCAGCAAAGCTTATATTTTCAAACTCTGTTCCATGGTCTGTTCGAAGTCTCATGACAGTAACATGTGAAGCATTTTTCTCGATCTGAATTTTGTTGCATAGGCCACGAAAACTCTTAAATGCATCAGATTTTTCACGAAGAAAATCAACCCAAGTAAACCGAGTAAAGTCATCCACCAACACCAACATATACTTCTTTCCACCTATGCTCTCAGTCTGAATGGGACCAACTAAATCCATATGCAGCAAATCTAATGGTTGGGATGTTGATATGTAGGATATGCTTTTGTGAGCACTCTTGACTTGCTTACCTAATTGGCACGCACCACACACTCCTGCAGACTTACCACTCAGCTTTGGCAGACCTCTGACACACTCATTCTTGGACAGCTTCAAGAGATCACGAAAGTTGATATGACCAAGTCTTCTATGCCACAGTTCCATCACGTCATCAGTAGCGCGATTGTACACAAGACTTTTGTTCTCATTCACCTGAACACAATAGCAATTATCTTTGGATCTCATGCCACTCATAACCTTCTTTCCTTGAAAATCAGCAACATAACATTGATCTTTATCAAACCACACGCTGCTACCATCATCACAAAGTTGAGTGATGCTTATCAAATTTGCCTGTAAATTTTCCACCAACATGACATTTTTCAAGAATGGTAAGCCAAGTGTCTCAACATCTCCTTTCCCTAAAATTTTACCTTTACTTCCATCTCCAAATGTCACAGAGCCTTCCACACACTCTGTATTCAGATTTGTAAACCAACATTTATCACCAGACATATGTCTTGAACAACCACTATCGAAATACCATGTATCAAATTTTCTAGCAGATAAGGCCATTAAAGTCACCAAGCACTTTTCCTCTCTTTTTTTCCACACTAGTTTGGTTCTTTGAGATGGATTAAAATTTCTTGGAGAATAGTAGTAAGCTGACCTCTTCTCCTTTCTAAGCACATTGCATCTAGGCCGTATATGACCAAAAACTCCACAAAAATGACAGATTGGTATAAATTTCTTTGGGCTAACATTCGCTTCAGTAGAAGAGAATTCTTTGATGAATTTCACAGCTTTGACCTCTTGCTTAGACTTTTCACTTTCAATACCCAAACCTCTCGTATCACCAGCCCTTTTTCCCAGACTTAACATCCTGTCAATCTTCTCTGCACCAATGGTCATACCAAATATTTTTTCCGTTGCTAATTTTAATTCAGCACTAACATGGTCCCTTTCGAAAGTAAGAGAAACATTCATATCTTTCTGCAGCTGGTACTTGTCTTGGAGCATCTGAATTTTTTCAAGCAAAGACCCACGCAGATTTTCTTCTGTTTTCAGCTGGGATTGAAAGGCAGCTTCAGTCCTGGTTAGTTCGTCTTGTAGAAAAGCCACTTGATCAGCAAACTCTGCATTTTTATTCTTCAGTTTTTCAGAGGAATCATAGAGACTATTGAATTGCTTCATCACCACTTCTATCTCAGGTTCTTCAACATCAGAGTTCTCATCCTTTTGCGCATGAATTCTCCCAGAGAAAGCAACAACTTGATCTTCATTTTCTGAATTTGAATCATTATCAGACTCACTATCACTCCAAGTTGCTGCCATTACTTTATTTTTCCCACTATTTTGCTTCCTCAAATTATTTGCGCATTCAGAGGCAAAGTGTCCATATCCACCACATTCAAAGCACTTCAGGTGAATCTTTAGAGCCCTTTCTCTCCATAGTTCTGGTTGTATGTGATAACTTGTCAGAAGTAAACTCACGAGGGCGACTCCCTCTTGTACTTGAACCTGAATTTCCTCTTTGTTCACCAGACCTTGAATTCTTAGATTTCAAAAACTTACGAAATTGTTTTGTAAGCAAAGCATAATCCATTTTGTCTTCTGACACACTGTCACTCCCATCTTCTTTCACTGTATTTAGAGCAATGCCCTTACTTTTCTTTATTTCTGGAAATTCCATCTCATAAGTGGTAAGAGAACCAATTAACTCAGTAAGTTTATAAGTGTTCAAATTCTTACACTCTTCAATCGCTGTCTTCTTGGCGTGATACATCATAGGCAGAGATCTCAAAATCTTTTTCACTATTCTGTGTTCAGGAATTGCATCACCAAGGTTGCTGCAAGCATTCACCACCACACTCAATCTAGCGTAAAATTCAGCAAATTTTTCAGTTTCCAGCATCTTCATATTTTCAAACTTAGTCATCAGTTGTTGAAGTTTGGATTCTCTGACAGTGGCATTTCCTTCATGAGTAATTTCCAGAATATCCCAAGCCTCCTTTGAGGTTTTGCAATGACATATAAACTCAAATTTTTCAGCTGATACCGCAGTGAAGATGGAGTTAAGACCTTTTTGATTGTAGGCACTCATATCGTTTTCTTCATCAGTCCACTCTGTATTTTGCTTAATTACAACCTTTGTTGTCGACTGGCCTTCACCTTCAACCTCTTTTCCATGCCCTTTAATTTCCTTTGTTGGAGGTTCCCAACCATTCTCAATAGTTGTCCACACCTTTGTACCTTGAGCCCACAGAAAAGATTTCATCTTAGCTTTCCAAGCCCCATAGTTAGTATTCTCATCAAGAAACGGAGGATGAGTCACAGACCCACATGCACGATCCATTCTAGCACAGCCCAACGATCTCACTAAGCACGTCTAGTGACCAGCTCTGATGCCAATTGAAATTCCCTAGAATGGCCAATTGATCTGTTTCTTAATACTCAAAAACCACAACAGGATTGAAATACTGTAACAATCCTGTAAGCAAAAATTCCAGAATACGCAGCAGAATAAATTCAAATAAAAACACAAACAATTGCACAAGGGACACACGATATGTTGACGCAGTAAAAAACCTCAAGATGAGGAAAAAACTGCGGGCACTATGCCGGAGAACAAATCAATGAGAAAGAATACAAAAAGGTCTTACAAGTCTCAACTCACAAGACTAACGCTCACAAGGCAGACTTGCCTACTCGCCTTTGCTACTCAACCCAACCAGCGATCTTGTCTTCCTTCGTCAACAAGAGATGGCACAACTCTAGTCTCGGCTGCTCACACCTCAAGGCACGATTGTTGATCACCAACATGCATAATGCTCATGAACTCACACATATATGAAAAGATGATTATTTAATCACTCATGGAGGCTAACAAGGAACAGCCACATGAGTTTTCAATATGAACTCTCAAAAACCTCTCTGCAAATATTTTGTCGTTCTTCATCTTTTTCAATGTTGCAGACCCCCCAACAAAAAGGCTAAGTTCCTTTCTTTTATTACACGCTTAAAACTAGGTCAGAGACCAAAAAAGGCTTTTAGCAAAAATGGGCTTTTTAACAAATAAATTATTTCTTTAAAACAAATAAAGCCACTTAATTAAAAACCCAGCCGTAAAGACAAAAGAGCCCTTTTGCTAAAGAATATAAAACCATCGTTAAAAACTCATTGATGTCTGGCACTGGATTATATAAGACTGAAATCATATATCAGTCATGTACATCTTACAGCCACTTTTGATGATCAAGCAAATATGAAAATATGAATGCATGGATGCAAAACATACCTTGGCATTGTCTCTGAGCCACACTGATCCAGGATAGCAGAATGTCACTTGAAAACTGTAGGTTACATTCAAAGACCTACTCTATGTTTTTGTAACAGGAAATTGCCAATATACCAAAAATTGGTCCTAACAGTTTGTCTCCAAAGATGTATGATGTTTTATGATGCTTCACTCAAACCTTGCTTTAATTTCTTATGTTAGATTTGAAATTTTATTTTGGTCACATCTCTCACAAATAGTTTTTTTTGTTTTGGGTAACTGTCAAATTCACAGATCTCTGATGACCAACAATTGATTGATTATGTCACAGCCCAATGCAACATTTCACTGGAGCAAGACACCTGCTTGGTGTTGGCTGCAATACAAGCTTCCTGGCAATATAAATGACATGAGCATGAAATACAGCACAGCCTTTCCAGGGAATGAGAATGAAGGAAATGATCATCTAAGCGAATCATTTCCAGCAGCCGTTGTTTCCCAGTGGATCATGATTCAATGTGCCAAACAACATATCAGTTGATCAAATCCTTCTCTGCAGCACGTCTCCAATGAATGTCCTGCAACATGTCACTTACAACTCAGAGAACAGCATGAAGAATGTCCTTGTTCTTGTGAGAATTGATAATGCCCTTGTATTTGATAGAGGTCATGTGTTGAGCTTAACACGAATGACCATCAAAAATTTCATCTTTTCTATATGGTTTTGCATTTATAGTTGGTGTCTTGTATGATTCTTAATTGTAGATAAAGGATGGGATTCATTGCTTAGTACCAACGGATGGCAAGACCCTCGAGGTTGATGGCAAGACCCTCGAGGTTGATGATAAGACCAATGATTTTTTTGAATTTGTATCTTAGTATTTTTCTGATGTGAAAATATAGTACCCAATAGTACTATAGAATGTTATGTAATAATATTTCTTCAATTCTTATACAAGTTGTTGTACGAGGATCATTGGCAAATATATCAATCATATTGAAGAGATACATATATGGTGCTTGTTGTACCTTATTTATATAATAATGAATAATGATCTAGCATTTTCCTTCATGATAGTCTTCGTCATAGACATTATGGCTCCATTTGGTAATGTTTTAAGGGGTTGTTTTCATTTTCAGAAAACAAAAATGAGGCAAAAACACGTTCAGTAGCCCAAAAACAGAAAACACTGAGAATGTTTTCATAAAATGAAAACAAGTTCATGTGTACTTGTAGAAAACAGAAAAAAGTTGTTTTCATTCTCATGGGAAACATTTTCATAAAAAGAACTCACATATTATTATTTCAAATTGTACTACCAGACACGTTTTCATTGTTTTTATTTTCTGAAGATGTTTTCTAATTAATCTACCAGACGCATTTTCATTTCCTGAAAATGCAAATTCGTTTTCTTGTTTTCATTCTCTGAAAATATTCTAAGAAAACATTCTCTAAAAACGTTACCGGACGGGCCCTATATCTCCACACATAGAGAGTGCCTCATGATCCCTGTTGGATTGAACCCATACACATTTGATGCATTTCTTTGAACAGCTCCTCATTACCTTCAGCATAAACTTTGAGATCCTTCATGAGGGTATCTAAGGCCTTGGAGCGAAAATTACTGTCAAAAATGAACCAAAAACGTGCAGAACATAGTTCTTTTTTTATAAGATTGTTTATGTATAGATTATAAGAAGCATAAAAAAAATGATGTTCTCACTTGTCAACGGCCTCGAGGAAATTTCGGTATTTTAGCGAAAAAGAAGGAAAAACAACGCTCTCGCTACCTATCTCGCCATGTCGGCTCACTACATCTAGCAAGAGGAGAGAGAAATTCAAGGCTCACCAAATCTGAAAGCTGCGCAAGAGAGGGAGAGGGAAAGAGAGAGAAAGAACGAGGGAAAGAGAGAGAGGGAGAGGGAAAGAGAGAGAAAGAATTCAGGAGAGAGAGAGAGAAGAAATGGAAGCTGCAAGAGAGAGAGAGAGAGAGAGAGAGAAGAAAAAGAAAGGTTCGGTGGTGAGCTACTTTTCATTTTGAGTTCTTTCTTTTAAAATTTTGAGTTCTTTCTTTTAAATTTTTTAATGAATTTAAAATAATAAATATTTGAGATTAGTTAAAATAGAGAGCATTGCTGGAGGAACCACCTTTTAAGTGGTTAGCTATTTTAACTAGAATTTTAGTAAAATTTGTACTCTCCTGGAGATGCTCTGACAGAGTATCTGAATGGCAAACCTGGCAATTGTATGCTCTCATACTATGAATGATGTTTCCAAGGTACATTCAGAATTGCTAAAAGCAAAATTATCCAATATTTTAACAGTATAGCCGCACGGCTATACCATTTAAACACATTTGAATTTTTTAAAAGCATAGCCGCGGACTGATATATCTCGTAGCAAAAGAGCAGGGTTGTCAAGTGTAATAAGAAAAATGCTATAATTGGGTTTAGTTCATAATTACAATGGATACAATTTAGAAAGTAAACTACTATACATGCAATTTTATACTATGAAATTCAACATTCTTTGATCTACAAAATGTTGGCAGATCCTTTTTTTCATTTTTTTGGTATTTATGGGTATAACCTGTATTATTTGTTATAAATAAAATTCATTCTTTATTCTTGCCCAATGGGCTAATAGCTGGAAATCATTAGAATGTGAGGTATCGGAAAGAATTTAAATTTTCATTCCCTTATATCACTTGTATAAATAAAGTAATTGAATGACTAACACTAGCCCAATGGGGTTTTACAGGATTTTAGTATGAAGTATATATTGACTTAATGAGCCATTATTTTTAGCCTAAATTGTATTTTGCACTAAAACCGATTTTTCATATTTTGATTTGGTGGGAATTTGATTTTCTAGTATTTTTATTTGAATCCAAATTGGGGGTACTTCCTTATTTACATTGTAAACTTAAGTAAATGTCTTTGTCCTTTTACTTTAATTTATAAATAAATTAAAGTAAAAGGACAAAGACATTTACTTAAATGTTGGAAATGGAAATAAGGTATTCTGCATACTAGTTGAGCAAAGGGGCAATTTAAGGCACCTACAATGGTTTTTCCGGCTAGGGGAGGTGCAGCTGCACCTCCTCGAGCCTTAATAGGTCCGCCACTGGTTGCCAATTCCAGCTGTCAAGTTAAACACACAAGTCAGTGTCTCTCCCAATTACAAAAAACTGAAAGTGACTAAATCTTTTACTAAATATGAGAATAACAAGTACTCTCTCACACACACAAATGCGCATAGGCATATGTATGAACATATGCAATCACAAAATAGAAATTAGGAAGACCATAACTAGAGAGAAAGCATTACCTTTGGTTAATGAGTTTATGTATCTATGACTTTTGATGCTAGGATACTTCAGTTTGCCACGGAAAACTGGATTTGCCTCAATTATTTGCCTGAGTTGAGTTCTTTCTTCATATTCTTCCTCATAAACATTATATCTCCACACATAGAGAGTGCCTTATGATCCCTGTTGGATTGAACCCATACACATGTGATGCATTTCTTTGAACAGCTCCTCATTACCTTTGGCAAAAATTTTGAGATCCTTCACGAGGATATCTAATGCCTTGGCGTGACAATTGCTATCAAGAATGAACCAAAAACAAGCAGAAGATGGTATTTTTTTCAGAGATTGTTTATGCATGGATTATAAGAAGCCAAAAAAAAATGATGTTCTCACTTGTCAATGGCCTCAAGGAAATTTTGCTTTCTGATCTGGAAATAGATCTTCGTCGAGTAGCAATTGTTATTTCTATTTCATATTGACATATTGGAGACATCAATATTGACATATTGACATATTGTTTCAGGAGTATAGCCGACCGGCTATACCATTTATAAAATAAAATTATAAGGACCCGCCTAGCCCGCCTAGGCGTTCGATTTTTGGAAAACTTGGATGCCGTTTTGTTTTTCTAGATTTCTTTTTTCCTAGCGGGTCTGACATCTCTGCAAATACATCAAGCTAGGGTTTTTGCTACTCTCGTTTATCAACAACGTAAAGGCATCTCTGAAAATCAGCAACGTTCCACGCCTGAAACCTTGGAAATTGGCAGAGGTGGGGTTGGCCCGTTCGTAACTAGTGTCTGGTGGGGGGAAGGGATTGGGTGAATATAGTGTTGTTTAATTAATGTTGTCTATGCCACAATGCAGGCTGCATCCCTCAAAGAGAAGATTAACCGAATGTTTGGTGGGGTGCATGGCCCATAAAGAGTGGCAGTACTCCGTTTCTGAAAAATATTTGTGGCATATATAATTTTTTATTTATTATCAGAAGATGGATGATTCGGGTATAAGGGTATTCTATTAATTTGTTTTCCTCTGTGTGCAGTCTTGCAAACGTTGATCCTATTGATGTTGCCAGAAATATTGCAGCGTTAAACCCAGAAACTACCCTCGGTAAGCATTAATTAAGAGTATAGCGGCTGTACTCTGGAATCATTAGATTACCATGTTGGCTAGCTGTAATCGGCTATTGTTTTCACTTACAACTGTTACAAATTGTCTTACTTTTATGCCTTTTGGTTTCTGTTTATACAGATGGCTGGAACTTTTGGTTTTGGCCATGACTGGCGGGGTGAGGAATTATTGTAACAAGAATTTCAGAAATTGAGGTCTCTTGTGGCTTTTGGAAGATTATTATCTCTGCGTATTATGAGATTCTCTGTAGATATGCCATCATTATGCAAAATCTGATTGAGACATTATATCTCCACACATAGAGAGTGCCGTCTGATCCCTGTTGGATTGAACCCATACACATTTGATGCATTTCTTTGAACAGCTCCTCATTACCTTCGGCAAAAACTTTGAGATCCTTCATGAGGATATCTAATGCCTTGGAGCGACAATTGCTGCCAAGACTGAACAAAAACATGCAGAACATGGTGCTTTTTAAGATTGTTTATGTATAGATTATAAGAAGCTTCAAAAAAATATTCTCAGTTGTCAATGGCCTCAAGGAAATTTTGCTTTCTGATCTGGAAATAGATCTTTGTCGCATAGCGATTGTTATGTCTATTTCATATTGACATATTGGAGACGTCAAATCTGGTTAAGAGGAAAAATGTGAGTGTCATTTTTGGAAGAATTAAACTTAGTTCCAAACCAAGAGTACCGCCGAGCGGCCATACTTAAATATATAATTTCAAGCGTATAGCCGTTCGGCGATACTATTTATAAAATAAAATAAAAAGGACCCGCCTATCCCCCGCCTAGGCGGCCCATTTTTGGAAAACTTGAATGGCGTTTTTTTTTTCTGATTTCTTTTTTCCTGGCTGGTCTGGCATCTCTGCAAATACATCAAGCTGGAGTTTTAGCGACTCATGTTTAGATCTCCATAGTCGGATCTGTATGAGTTTGAGTACGGGATTCAATCTTAGTAGCATCTCCAGGTTCACCTAAAACAAACATAACACTTAATTGTGAGTTTGACGGGATACTGTTGGACTACTCACGGCAACGTGCCACGCCTGAAACCTTGGAAATTGGCAGAGGTGGGGTTGGCCCATTCGTAACTAGTGTCTTGTGGGGGAAAGGGATTGGGTGAATATAGTGCTTTCTAATTAATGTTATCTATGCTGCATCCCTCAAAAAGAGTGGCAGTATTCCGTTTCTGAAAAATATTTGTGGCATATATAATTCTTTTGATATTTGCAGTTGTGGTAGTTTTGAAGACCTTTACAACAGCTGAAACTATGTTGAATGTTCGAACCCTTAGGGAATGGATTTCATCTTCTCTCGGGTCAGTGCACTGCTAGCACTTCTTCAGGTTATTAACACGTTGCTTCAGTTCAGGACTTGCTTAATAATCTTTGGGTTAATTTAAAGTTTAAACAAATGTGAATGAGCTTGGGAGTGGGCGGAATGAATCATATTTGGAATAGCTTAGTAATTTTATAATTGAATAATTTAGTCCTCAAGATGGTATGACGGAGTGAAGGTTTATTATGTCTTTGTAGTTAATCATTGATTTTGTCATATAAAATTTAGTCCTCTTTCTCATGATTGAGTGTAACAATTTCAGACCGGATGCAGTTGCAAAGCATATGGAATGGTAGCAGTCAGCACTAATCTTACAGTATGGCAATTTCCTTTGTTCTCTTGCCTTTAGTTGATTAAACATTCAGATTATCACTAAATTTAACTAACATTTTTCATTATCCGTTGGTGGTTATGAATTTATGTGCTTTTTTCTTTTCGATTTCGAGGGTGATGCTATTTATTGAGTTCATCAGGACGAAAGTCCTAAAGATATCCTTGTTATTTCTATTTCATATTGAGTTGATGGTGATGCTATTTGATGTTTAACTCAAGTATAAATATGCATTTCATGAACCCTCATAGGGTTCCTCCTGCTTGTAGATTGCCACTAATAATGGATACCCTCCGATTTCTTATATTTATTTGCAGATCAGATCATGTATTGTTTATCTTTAATTTTTGTTAGAGATTCAATCCCACTAGAGCCCAAACTTATAACTAGTGATCCCGATCAATCGTCCCGACCCTTTTCTTCTTTGTCAAAGAGAGATTTGTGAGTTTTGGCTCAAGTGACAAGGTTGAAATGTGATCAAGATCATCTGGACTCAATCTCTACCCATCATAATTGTGTAATAATCCTGTCAATATATTCATACAAAAAAGTGGCTCTTGGTGAGAGATGGCAAAGCGAAATAAAAGTTGCACTCCATCCTCAACAAAGTTTGGGGTATGGATCTTAGATTTTAAGTGCACACCATTCTTGACAGAGTTGATATGTTAGGATTTTGAGCTTAGATTTTAAGTTTTAATTCTCAAGTTTTTGGCCATGTTCCAAAACCATATAGTGAACTTAAAACTTAGGTTAGAAACGGGTGTACATCGAAATTTACACTAGTCGCAATTGGCCAACGACACTGATCAGCAATGGCAGCTAGGCACATCCGTTCCATAAGAAAGAATGAATCTGGCTGGAAAAAAATTTAATTTTAATTTTAAAATAAATAACTAAATAAGGGTATAGCCGAACGGATATATTGTTTAAATATATTATTTAAGGACTTTTTGAATATATTATTTAAGCAGTATAGCCGGGTGGCTATACTATTTATTTATATAAAAAAAAGGACCCGCCTAGCCCTCCTGGGCGGCCCATTTTTGGAAAACTTGAATGGCGTAGTTTTTTCTTTCAGATTTCCTTCTTCCTGGCGGGTCTGGCATGAAATGTATAATAAATTTCAGCCCAAAATCAAGTTTTATGTAAAGGATATAGCCAGCGGCTATACTATTTTTATAATAAAAACTCTAGTATAGCCGATCGGCTATACAGTTTTTTAAATAAAAATCCGTGTATAGCCCTACGGCTATCCTATTTATAATTAAAAAAAGACCACCGCCTGGCTTCTAGCGCTACTTCGCCACGTGTCAAAAAAATCCAAGTACAGCCGAACGGCTATACTATTTTTATTTTAAAACAACACTGAGTATAGCCGCACGGCTATATTATTTATAATTAAAAATATACAAATTTATAAATAAACCCAATCCTAGACATGTATTTATAAAAAAACCCAAGCACTATTTAAATATAGAAACACACCCAAAATCAACCCCAAAGTCAACTTTTTGGGTGTATTTATAAATGGGTTTTGACTGTGTGTAATGATGAGTTTTGGGTGTGTTTATAAAGTGTTTTGGGTGTTGGGTTTTTTTATAATTTCAATCTCCATTTTGGGTGTTTTAGTGAAACTCCCTTAAAAATAAGACCACCGCCTGGTGACTTTCGCCAGTTCCGCGTGTCGAAAAGGTATAGCCGCGCATACTGCTTTTACTATGCCATATATTATTTAAAGAGTATAGCCGCCCGGCTATACCCTTTTTTCTTTTTTGAAAAGGTCCCGCCTAGGCGGCCGATTTTTGGAAAACTTGAATGGCATTCTTTTAATTTAGATTTCTTGTTTCCTGGCGGGTCTCACTCTCTATTTTCTGTACACAAATTTATTGAGGGTTTAGACAGGATGGGAATGGATTTAATAGAAACTGGAAATCGAGATGCATTCAAACAGTATCTGTCGGAGTTTGATAACACCATTCATTTGTAGAGGATCAGTAACTTGGGGATTATTTTCTGTCTTGTGAGTTTTGCTACCATAATTGGAATGATTTTCTTTTTAGTTTCTCTTCCTGTTGGTTTGAATGGTCTAATTGTGAATTTGCTACAATGTTATAAATGCGGGGTTGAAACTTGGCTGGGTGAAGGAGCTTTTGAGGAATTATTGTAACAAGAATTTCAAAAATTGAGGTATCTTGTGGCTTTTGGAAGATTATGATCTCTGCATATTATGAGATTTGATAGATTGTTCTTTAAAGAAATATCCATTATGCAAAATCTGACTGAGAGGCTTAGGCCCCTTGTGGGTTTGAAGACCAACAATTGATTGATTATATCACAGCCCAACGCAACATTTCAATGTTATGAATGCTGATTGACCAGGATGGCAGAGTGTGAAGCCAGTCTTGGGCTACTCCTCGCAAGGTCATCGCGAACACCTTGCCCATCAGTGCGCCGTCCACCTTGTGGAGGATCATGACATTTTTGTAATGTTTTGGGTGGCTCTCGGGATCTTAATCCCCTTTGAAGTGTGTAAAATAAGGTGTTGAGAATCTCTTCGAGAGAGCAGCCTGCTTGATTTCGAGGGTGAAAGGCGTAGAGTTCGCCTGGTCCATCTCCTTACGTAGTGCGTCTTCGAAATTCCTGCCGGTCTTCAAGTCTCAAAGTCGGTCATTCACAAGTTTCTCAACGTCTTTCGCACACATTGCTAGTCGATCACGTTGGCGATCTTCGCAATTTAGGCGATGCTGATTGACTTCCTTGTTGATTTGCGAGTGTCGACCTTCTCGCCTGCTGCTTAGGCGGCGTGTTGGTGGACTGTGCTTGCGAAGGATTTTTGTAGCTTGTCGACGAGAATCAACTCTTCGAGAGTGAGCAGCGGCGCCCTTCCTCATGGTCCTCATTGTAGGGGTTGTCCAGTTGACCACCCTTAGGGCCTAGCCTTTCGTGAATGCTCCTCTGCGAGTGGACAGCTGAGAGCCTTTCTTCACGATCCTTGTTGCGATGGTTGTCTGGTTGACCTCCCTAGGGGCCTAGCCTTTGATGTACATTTTCCTGCGGACCCAAGTTGGCCCGGATGTCAAGTCGTGGGCCCAGCCTTTTGTGCACGTTGTTCCTTAAACTCAATCTGCTTTAAGTGTGGCTTGCAGATGCTTGCGACATGTCGGCAGGCCGATCACGTTGTTATCCCTTGCCTTGTCTGCTCATTCCTACTCGACCTACTTAGTATTCATCAAGTTTCCTATCGGCGCGTTCGTCTATCATTCTCTCTTTGCCCGATTGTCCAAGGCCAAGGTTTTGAGCCAGGCTTATTTGGTTGAGGAGCTACCTCATCAGGTTGCTTTGGTTGTCCATTCTCTAAGCTAGCTGGTCAACTCTCAAATTAAGGTCTGCTTGACTTCGTGGATCGGGAGGAGGGAAGTGCGTAGAGCTCAATTGCACATGGGCTAGGGTTTCATTAGAGGTGTACGCGGGAGCGTGCGTTGAGCGTGGAGGTAACGGAGGGAATGCTTGGAGTTGCTCCAAGATTAGGCCTAAGTCGACGGTGGTAATGAGCCCACCTTGATGGGAGGTTCCACCATGTTCGGCGACGGTGGCCGGTGCAGTGGTCTCAGCTGCGAGTCCGATAGGTGGCACGATGGTGAGAGGTGGTGGTGCCACCATGTCGATTGCAGGATCGTGGGTAGAGTGGCTTTGGGACGTCGCGGATTTAGCCATCACATTAGTTTTGCCTCTCATCTTCTTGCTTCCAACCATGGTTGTTTGGAAGGTTTTGATGGATCGAAAAATAGGAGAAACGGATTTCTTGAGCACGCATTGAGTATAACTCGTGTTCTCAATAAAAGCACCAATTTGTGGGAGCAAATTTCCCCACGATAATATTCTATCGGAAATATTCCCCTTCCTTCTCCGCCGTCTCTTTCTCCCTGCAAAATAGAATCAATAAGAGGGCCACACCCGGGGGGTGTTGGCCAAAAGCCCTTCGATACCTAAATTTGTTCAAGAGTTTGTAAGAGAAACACTAGCTAACTAGGGTACGGAGATGTGTTTATAGTGTCAACCGGGCGGCCGAAGCCTTATGTAAATGAGAAAGAGAGAGAGAGAGAGAGAGAGAGAGAGAGAGAGAGAGAAGGTGGCTAGGGTTTGTGAGAGGAATTTTCTGCAGAGTTTCAGTAGAGATTTCAGACGTACCTCAACCTGTGTGTGACTATCTTTTTATAGTGGTCTTGGAGGCTAGGGTTTCAGAGGAATAATTCCGTAGATAGAAGGGAATTATTCCTCCCCTATTTGGAATTGATTTTATTAATTAGGGATTTGGTTTATTAGGGTAAATTAAATCCCTAATTGTGGTAGGTATCAAATCAATTCCTAATTTGATTAGGTAACTCCTCATTTAATTGGGAATTGTGGTAGGAATCAAATCAATTCTCTATTTAATTAGGTAACTTTCAATTTAATTGCTTAACTCCCAATTAGGTTGAGTAATTCCCAATTATGTCAAATAATCCCCAAATGGAAGGACTTATTTGACCTAGGGTCTAATTTAATTCGGTTCCCACAAGCATTGAAATACAACCACAGCCCTTTCAAGGCAATGAGAATGAAGGAAATGATCATCTAAACAGTAATCATTTCCAGCAGTCACCTATTGTTTCCCCAGTGGATCATGATTTGAATGTGACATACGACATATCAGTTGATCGAATCCTTCTCTGCCGCACTTCGAATGTGCCAATGAATGTCCTGCAACATGTCACTTACAACTCGAGAACAGCATGAAGAATCTCCTTCTTTTTTGTGAGAATTGATAATGCCCTTGTATTTGATAGAGGTCGTGTGTTGAGCTGAACACGAATGATCGTCAAAAATTTCATCTTTTATATATGGTTTTGAATGTATAGTTGATGTCTTGTATGATTCTTAATTGTAAATAAAGGATGGGATTCATTGATTAGTACCAACAGATGGCAAGACCCTCGAGTTTGATGATAAGAGCAGTGATTTTTTCAATTTATATTTTAGTATTTTTCTGATGTGAAAATATAGTAGCTAATAGTAGTATAGAATGTATGTAATAATATTTCTTCAAGTTGTTGTACGAGGATCATTGGCAAATATATCAATCATATTGAAGAGATACATATATGGTGCTTGTTGTACCTTATTTATATGATAATAAATAATGATCTAGCATTTTCCTTCATCATAGTCTTCATCATAGACATTATATCTCCACACATAGAGAGTGCCTTATGATCCCTGAAGAGCAATGAAGAACTATTTGTTATAAGATGTGTGCTTGATTTCATTATAAGTTCCTATCTTGATTTCATTATAAGATGTGTGCTTAATTTGGAAAATGGCCATTCGAAATTCCTTCGCTACATTTTTTGTAATATCACATGTGCTCGCAATTATTCTTCACCCTTGCCCCTGCCTATGTTTCTATCTTAACTTTCCCTAACCACCAAAGGTTTTCCTAGCTAAATTTATTTAAGGTTCAAGAAAAGTTTCTTGGTGAAAAAATGTTGGTTGCACCAGCTTAACAACAGGCACAACCAGTAGACAAATGAAGTAATATGTTATATATAAGAATGAGATGCTACTTCTCATCTAACACATGTTGTTTGAATTCTCATTTTGAATAGTTCATATATCAATGTCATATGACCTATGATACCTTCAATAAATTTCAAAACATAGCTGCAAACTTCTCTTCGTTGTCTCGTTAGATTGTTTTGTATCCAATTTTTCTTCAAGAAAGTAAATCGCTATACAAGCAATATTATACTATGAAATTCAACATCCTTTGATCTACAAAATGTTGAGGGATTTTGTTGTCGTTGTTGTATGTATGGGTTCAAACTATATTATTTGTTGTAAATAAAATTCATTTTTTATTCTTGCCCAATGGGCTAATAGCGGGAAATCATTAGAATGGGAGGTATCAAAAAAAAAATTAAATTCTCATTTCCTAATATCGCATGCATAAATAAAATAATTGTAGTAATAACTCTAGCCCCGCGCGGCTTTACTTTCCGAATACATTTGGATATTTAAACGTATAGCCGTTCGGCTATACGCTTAAAAATATTTTAAGGGTATAGCCGCACGGTTATACTCTTTGAATACATTTGAAACAAACACGAAGCTTGCACTCGCGTAGGACGGAGCTTGCAGACGCAGTCAAGTTTCGGCTGCTTCGTCCTCCTTGTTCGGCACCGAAAAATGACCCAACCCGCCTAGGAGGCCCGCCCAGCCGCCTAGCGCCCGCCTAACCGCCTAGCCGCCTAGCCCCATTTTTTAAACATTGCGACTCACTGGAAGTCTGAAACCCGAAATTGAAAAAGTTTACCTGCAAATTTGAGCTTGAGATTGAGATTTGGAAGCCGAAGCAAGCACAAGTCATGCAAAGCCTAAATACAAAATTTGCTGACTTGGGGATTATTTCCTTTCTTGTGAGTTTTGCTACCATAATTGGAATTATTTTCTGTTTAGTTTCTCTTCCTGTTGGTTTGAATGGTCTGATTGTGAATTTGCTAATTTTCATGCCATATCGTTAAGGAGTACCATTTTGACTCGGTTATTGTGGATTTCATATCAGTCAATATTAAAGATCTGGGAATGGGCTTGCAATTGCATTATAATCTGTTGTTTTTTTGTGTCACTACTGGTTGGTGTAATTTGAGGAAAGTGTTTGATCCGAATCTGTTTTTCTTCTTGTTTTGCATGTGGGTAGTTTAATTAAGTGGTTGGATTCTACTTTTTACTCTGGAATCATTAGATTAGCATGTTGACTAGCTGTAATCGGTTATTGTTTTCACTTACAACTGTTACAAATTGTCTTACTTTTATGCCTTTTGCTTTCTGTTTATACAGATGGCTGGAACTTTTGGTTTTGGCCATGACTGGCTGGGTGAAGGAGCTTTTGAAGAATTATTGTAACAAGAATTTCAGAAATTGAGGTCTCTTGTGGCTTTTGGAATATTATTATCTCTGCGTATTATGAGATTCGATAGATTGTTCTTTAAAGAAATATCCATTATTGAATAAATTCTCTGTGGATATGCCATCATTATGCAAAATCTGACTGAGAGGCTTAGGCCCCTTGTGGGTTTGAAAGGCTAGGATTATTGTGTTATTTGGAAATTGAGTGAAGACCAAAGGTTAAGAGGAACCTTTTAATTAACAGTTACTAATTCATGTTTCTTTTTGTGACTAATTTTTATTTTATTTTATTATTTTTAGGTTTATTGAGTTGATGGATTGTTGTTTTTCTGGGGCTGATGAGAACACTCAGACTAATGGAGGAAATGAACTTATTTTTCCAGTTTATCCAGTCCTTCCATGCAGAGATACAATGCAGCGCTCAAGAACAAATTCCTGTGATCTTCTTGCCCAGCTTCCTTCTTCTCTGTCCTTAGGCTCTGGGTACCTATATATCCTTTTCATTTTCGCATTTTTGTTTACTCATTCAATCATAATTACCAACTACCATACATATCTTGACAAAAGAAATTAATTAGTGTTTTTATATCATTAACCATGGGTTTTCATGAGCAGGATTTATGCACATCCATTAATATTAAACCAGCCCATTTGTTGAACTCATCTTCTAACAGAGATTCAAGTGCCATGGCAGTGAGCTCAAGTTCCCATTTTTCCTAGCTAGTTCCAAAAGAAAGTCATTTTCTGAACATATAATTAAATGTAACTATATGTTTCTACTTACATTTTGCAGGAAAGAGATGGGACCAGAGTTTTGGTTCCAAGTGCAGAGGGTTGATTGAGCTGTTTGTCTCCAAAGATGTATGATGTTTTATGATGCTTCACTCAAACCTTGCTTTAATTTCTTATGTTAGATTTGAAATTTTATTTTGGTCACATCTCTCACAAATAGTTTTTGTTTTTGTTTTTTTTTTGGGTAACTGTCAAATTCACAGATCTCTGATGACCAACAATTGATTGATTATGTCACAGCCCAATGCAACATTTCACTGGAGCAAGACACCCTGCTTGGTGTTGGCCGCAATAGAAGCTTCCCTGTCAATATAAATGACAAGAGCACTGAAATACAGCCACAGCCTTTCCAGGCAATCTGAATGAAGGAAATGATCATCTAAACAGTAATCATTTCCAGCAGCCGCCTGTTGTTTCCCCAGTGGATCATGATTCGAATGTGCCATACAACATATCAGTTGATCGAATCCTTCTCTGCAGCACGTCTCCAATGAATGTCCTGCAACATGTCACTTACAACTCAGAGAACAGCATGAAGAATGTCCTTGTTCTTGTGAGAATTGATAATGCCCTTGTATTTGATAGAGGTCATGTGTTGAGCTGAACACGAATGACCGTCAAAAATTTAATCTTTTCTATATGGTTTTGCATGTATAGTTGATGTTTTGTATGATTCTTAATTGTAGATAAAGGATGGGATTCATTGCTTAGTACCAACAGATGGCAAGACCCTTGAGGTCGATGATAAGACCAATGATTTTTTTTAATTTGAATCATAGTCTTCATCATAGACATTATATCTCCACACATAGAGAGTGCCTTATGATCCCTGTTGAACCCATACACATTTGATGCATTTCTTTGAACAGCTCCTCATTACCTTCGGCAAAAACTTTGAGATCCTTCATGAGGGTATCTAAGTCCTTGGAGCGACAATTGCCTTCAAGAATGAACCAAAAACATGCAGAACATAGTTCTTTTTTTCATAAGATTGTTTATGTATAGATTATAAGAAGCATAAAAAAATGATGTTCTCACTTGTCAATGTCCTCGAGGAAATTTTGGTATTTTAGCGAAAAAGAAGGAAAAACAACGCTCTGGCAGCTTCGCTACCTATCTCGGCATTTTGGCTCACTACATCTAGCAAGAGGAGAGAGAAATTCAGGGCTCACCAAATTTGAAAGCTGCGCAAGAGAGAGAGAGAGAGAGAGAGAGAGAGAGAGAGAGAGAGAGAGAGAGCTAGAAGCTGCGCAAGAGAGAGAGAGAGGGAAAGAGAGAGAGAGAGAGAGAGAGAGAGAGAGAGAGAGAAAAAAAAGAAAAAGAAAGGTTTGGTGGTGGGCTACTTTTCATTTTGAGTTCTTTCTTTAAAAAATTTTAATGAATTTAAAATAATAAATATTTGAGGTTAGCTAAAATAGAGAGCATTGCTGGAGGAACCACTTTTTATGTGGTTAGCTATTTTAACTAGAATTTGGGTAAAATTTGGAGACTCTCCTGGAGATGCATTGACAGAGTATCCAAATGGTAAACTTGGCAATTGTATGCTCTCATATTGTGAATGATGTTTCCAAGGCACATTCAAAATTGCTAAAAGCAAAATTATCCAATATTTTAATAGTATAGCCGCACGGCTCTTCCCTTTAAACACATTTGAATTTTTTTAAAGTATAGCCGCGCAGACTGATATATCTTGTAGCAGAAGAGTAGGGTTGTCAAGTGCAATAAGAAAAAGGCTATAATTGGGTTTAGTTCATAATTACGATGGATACAATTTAGAAAGTAAATTACTATACATGCAATTTTATACTATGAAATTCAACATTCTTTGATCCACAAAATGTTGGCAAATCCTTTTATTTTATTTTATTTTATTTGATGGGTATTTATGGGTTTAACCTGTATTATTTGTTATAAATAAAATTCATTTTTTTATTCTTGCCCAATGGGCTAATAGCTGAAAATCATTAGAATGTGAGGTATCGGAAAGAATTTAAATTCTCATTCCCTAATATCACTTGTATAAATGAAGTAATTGAATGAATAACTTAAGCCCAATGGGCTAAAGTGATATCTTAACCCTAAACCCTAAAATCATATAACAAAATTGTATATTTAAAGAGTATCGGCAATACTCTTTTACTATATTTGAACATTTCAAAGGTATTGTTGCGCGGCTATACACTTTAACATTTTAAAAATTAAAAACGTATAGCCGAGCGGCTATACTCGTTAAAAATATTCACGTTTTGGGGACAGAGAAACGAACACGAAGCTTGCAGTCAGAGTCACAGCCGTTTCCAAGCTTCAAAGACTAGGTCTTGAGCCTATCTCTCAACTCAAGTTTTGATTTTTTTTTTTCTTCGGTTTCGACTGCTGCGTTGATTTGATTGGATTGGGCTCTTTCAATGTATGTAAAGATAGAGACTTCGTACTCCGGGCTCGCACTGAAAAGAGACCCAACCTGCCTAGCAGCCTAGAGCCGCCTAGGACAATTTTTTGATCACTACAATTGACTGAAAGTCTGAAACCCCAAATTGAAAATTAAAATATCGACATGTAAAAGTTGTCAAATTGTTGGAGTTCCACGACAGCAAGAAAACCAACAATTCAATGACCAAAAAAAGATCATGGAGTTGTACAGAAAATTCAAAGTTCCAAAATAAGTTGGATTAAATCACTACTAATATAATCTCCGTTTTAATCTAACAAATGAGTGAAAGAAACAAATGAAATTGACATTTTCAAACTCAAAGTATAGAACGAACTCGGAGAAATCCTTGAACTTATGTGAAACCGAGACATTCATTGCATCTCGTAGAACTTGAACATGGCAACTCTCTAAACCACATTCAAACATTGAAATTTCCTTGTATATCTCCTATTTTAGGAATGGAAGGAGTAACAACACCAGCAATAGTAGCAGTAGAAACAATCATTTTATTCATAACCAAACCGAACTTCAAACAAATACTTAGTCGCATCCATCTCATCACATTTACCTTGGAACCCCTTCATGGAGATTATCCTAATGTGTGAAGACAAACAAGTAAGCACAAATGCTGGTGGACGAAAGGGTTGTTTTCTGTGTTCAACATACTATCAAGGTCTAGGATAAAAGATTCTAGATTAGGTGATCGGTTCATATATTCTATGAGCAATGTCCAGTGACCAAAATGAATGAGTCCAAGCTCCAACTATTTCAAATGTTTAAAGATAGCAGGCAAAAATAAACCATCCAAAATAGAAGCAGAAGAGAAAGATACGTAACATTGGAAATTCCTATAGTAAACGGAGGCACAAGGTAATCACAGGCTAGACTTTCACCTACTGGAAGCCTATAGGGACGAATTTTGGCTGCGGATTTTAGAAAACATAAAATGGCATATGAGCACCAACTGAAGACATCGACAATCAGGTTTCAAGCTTTGGGGAATTGATGAAGAGTTGGAACGTACGATTATTTCTAGTATTTGTGATGCTTGTCTTCAATTCAGGGGCAGAGATTTTGAATCAACTCTAAAATTGCCGAGTATAGTCAAATCTTCAAGTACGGGGCACTTAGAAAAAAGTTTCTCCATTGAGGCACCATCTCCCCCATCAAATCTAACACAGAGGTACTTGAGACTCGGGAGATTATCCTACATGTAATGCCAGTGTACATAAGAATGGTTTCTTCCCCTATTCTTGTGTTAAGTATCCCTGGGTGCCCTTTTGACATATGATAGTATCTCTTTACAGATCGAACACAACTTGAGAGACTTTTCGGCGGGGAAGCGATGATGCCTTCCCCACAAGATCCTGAGCGCTTCAGCTATCCTATCATGGAGTTTCTGTGGTCTTGCTAATAACAAGGTTCGGTTTCTGACTATTTGTTTTTGGTTTGTTAAGCAATAGATTGATTGGTTTGGTTCTTCTTGCTTGAAACTTGATAAATCTTGATGCGTTCAATATTCATCCATTGATGGTTCTTCTTGGTTGGGCTGCTTTTCATTCTTTGGATATTGCATTTCTGTTTTAGATTTTGACATTTGATCATACCCTCAAGTATACCCAGTTTAATTTTCCTTGTAAATGTAAATGTAGCATTTTTGTTGTTGTGGAATGTGTGCAGGTGTCCTGGCCTTGTGGCTTCGAGTTTACCAGTAAATTTATTGGACAGCAAACACGGGAACCTAGAGCTGATTGGCAAGTGGAAAATTTGGAGGTGTCATCATTGGGTTCATACTTAAATTTGGCCATAATACTTTAAATTATACAAAAACATTGCAAGAATTTTTATGGTTTAGATTTGTCCAAAGGCTCTGTTCATGGGCGTGAGGCATATTGTCAATTGTGAAGTTGGTGCCTAATATCAAGTACTTAAATTTGAAGGGTGCAAAAGTTAATCGGGATGGGCTTGTCACGTTGCTACGCGAATGCAAAGGTTTGGTGATGTTGGACGTCAGAGATTTTTCTGGTTTCGATGAGAACAACGATTAAATATCAAAGCTTGCGTCTCATATTAGTAAATTTAAGTGCGAAAGGGTTCTAAATTTCTTGAATTTCTTCGTGGTATGGACAATTTTGTTCTTTTTGTTGATGGATAATCATTTCATGTGCATGTGGAGGAGATGTGGGATGAAATGCTCAATGATTTGTGCGATGCGTTCAATGATTTGGGCGATGAGGAATGAAGAACTACTAAATGATATCTCATCTTTTTTTATATTTACAACATTGAAGAGCAATTATGTGTGTTGAGTGTGGAGTGGTGTGGTGTTCATCTTGTGTTTTTGGACAATGTACTCTAATGAGGGCTTGTTATAAGTTCCTATCTTGATTTCATTATAAAATGTGTGCTTAATTTGGAAAATGGCCATTCTAAATTCCTTCGCTACATTTTGTGTAATATCACATGTGCTCGTAATTGTTCTTCAGCCTTGCCTCTGCCTCTGTTTCTATCTTAACTTTCCCTAACCACCAAAGGTTTTCCTAGCTAAATTTCTTTGAGGTTCAAGAAAAGTTTCTTGGTGAAAGAATGTTGGTTGCAGCGCTTAACAACATGCACAACCAGTAGACAAATGAAGTAATATGTTATATTTAAGAATGAGATGCTACTTCTCATCTAACACATGTTGTTTGAATTCTCATTTTGAATAGTTCATATATCAATGTCATATGACCTCTGATACCTTCAATAAATTTCAAAACATAGCTGCAAACTTCTCTTCGTTGTCTCGTTAGACTGTTTTGTATCCAATTTTTCTTCAAGAAAGTAAATTGCTATACAAGCAATTTTATATTATGAAATTCAACATCCTTTGATCCACAAAATGTTGAGGGATTTTGTTGTTGTTGTTGTATTTATGAGTTTAACCTGTATTATTTATTCTTGCCCAATGGGCTAATAGCTGGAAATTATTAGAATGGGAGGTATTAGAAAGAATTTAAATTCTCATTCCCTAATATCGCATGTATAAATAAAATAATTGAAGAAATAACTCTAGCCCCACGCGGCTTTACTTTCTAAGTACATTTGGATATTTTAAAAGTATAGCCGTTCGGCTATACTCTTTATATATTAATATATTCGAATATTTTAAGGGTATAGCCGATCGGCTATACTCTTTGAATATATTCGAAGCAAAGACGAAAACTTGCACTGGCATAGGACGGAGCTTGCAGACGCAGTCAAGTTTCGGCTGCTTCGTCCTCCTTGTTCGGCACCAGAAAATGACCCAACCCACCTAGGAGGCCCGCCCAGCCACCTAGCGCCTGCCTAGCCGCCTAGCGCCCGCCTAGCCGCCTAGCCCCCGCCTAGCCGCCTAGCCGTCCGCCTAGCCCCATTTTTTGAACACTGCGATTGACTGAAAGTCTGCAACCTGAAATTGAAAAAGTTTACCTGCAATTTTGAGCTTGAGATTGAGATTTGGAAGCCGAAGCAAGCACGAGTCATGGGAACCCTAAATACAACATTTGCTGACTTGGTGTCTGTCTTCGGTGGAAGGAAATGATGAAGCTATCCTAACATGGAGTTTCTATGGTCTTGCCAATAACAAGGTTCGGTTTTTAGGCCCCAATCTCAAATTCTGACTATTTATTTCTGGTTTGGTTAAGCAATAGATCGATTGGTTTGGTTCTTCTTGCTTCAAACTTGATAAATCTTTATGCATTCAATATTCATCCATTGATGGTTCTTCTTGGTTGGACTGCTTTTCATTCTTTGGATATTGCATTTCTGTTATAGATTTTGACATTTGATCATGCCCTCTTGTTTGCTGATAGAAGAAAAAAAAGAAAGAAAGAAAGATTTGTCTCCTCCTCCTCTTGCATAGGAACACAAAACCAACCCACGAAAGAACAGAAAAAATAAATAAATAAATAAATAAAAATGACACCACCTTAGTCCTGACCCAAATGACATGTAGGGAAACCCGAGAGGCAACAGCAAACATTTTCTATAGAACTGAACCTACCTATCTTAGAAGATGGAGGGGCAGAAGAGTAGAAAATCAAATAGCTTACCATATATTTTTTGCTGGTTCTTCCTCACATATAATAGCAGGGTTAGGCCCAGGATCAGCAGTCCAGTAGACAACACAGTACTGGTTACTATGTTATGACCAAAAGTTGGTCGTGAGGGGAAAAGAAAGCCAAAATCATTTACACTTCCTAAGTGAGCATTAATCTACGTAAGAAAAATGATGGGTCACATACTCAAAAGTTGCAGTTTCCTTGAGAATTTGTGTTCTTTTTCATAACTTACTTCTAATTGTTGTTGCCTCCATTATAAGAATATAATTGCACAATGCGCTTTGCATATGCAACCCCAGTTCATTGAAGAACACGACGGCAGTGAATCTGAACTACAAGAACTGAAAATCAGCAACTCCATACCATTTTAAGTATGAGAACATTCTCACCAAATATAGAACCATCAGGACTCTGTCGGATACGATTAACAGATACTTATGAATCTTTGACCAGAGCTTCCTGAAATAATTGACATTGGTTCAAATTTCGGATCATATCAGTAAGGTTGAGAGAGTAGTACGTAATCCAGAAGCAGATGCACCTTTAAGGCCATTGGGCCTGCATCAAGATTCCAGACTCTAAAATTTCTTGAAAGCAACTTTTTCCCTGAACTAACATCCCATAGTCCTATGTCTCCAACACCCCCAGGTTCCGACTGAAGAATCACATTAGCAGGATTCATGAGTGAACTATAAAAACTAGTTACTGCACACGATCATTCTAAAAAGACAGGAAATTTATAAACAATGGGAGAAAAAAAGAAAAAAAAAAACATAGTTTCTCATCACTTAACATAGAAGAAGAGTCTGCCAAGTGGGATGAAAATCCATGCTTATTGGAGATGAGCCCTCATTTAGTGTCAGGGCAAAAGTAGTGGGCAAAACATTGGGTATGGCAACCGCGGACAGGTGACTTTGGCCAAGATCAGTGACAGTTGATTTTACCTAAACAAATGAAAGAAAACCAAGGTCAAGATACAGAAGTTCTATAATTATATAATTCTGTACATAAAATTGATTCAGATTACCTCATCCAAAATCAGAAAGAACATTTTTTTGGAATGGATAGTCAATAACCTCTATAGCTGTAGCCACAAAAATTTAATCGAAGGTTAATAATAACAACTATGCAATGTGTAAAATGACGACACATTTCAAACATAAATCAGAGGGTACCAGTACCCAACAACATCACTTGAAGAACTAAAATAAAATACCTGGGCTCTTTGCAGCATTGAGAGATACTGCTCCCGGAGAGTGCATCTTGTGTTACAGATAAATTTTTGGCTCAGCAGAAGAAGTTGGAAATGGATTTGATGTTGCTTGTGAAGGCTAAATACAGAAGGTTAGAGCAATCTTAGAAGAAACCGGAAAGACTAAACAAAATCTAGTTTAAAAATAGAAAAAGAAAATCAGCTAGTATGGCTGATGAGCAGGAAACCTTGGTTAATGAGGACCAATACGAAAAGAATTTCAGTTTCCCAGAGCATATCTTACTTGCAAACTGTTCCCAGTCGATAGAGACAAAGACAAACAGCCATTCACAAACACAATCAATGAAAAGGGTTTTAATAACTGGATTTGGACAATGCAGGCTGCATCCCTCAAAGAAAAGATTAACCCAATGTTTGGTGGCGAGCATGGCCCATAAAGAGTGGCAGTACTCCGTTTCTGAAAAATACTTTTGGCATACATAATTCTTTTGATATTTGCAGTTGTGGTAGTTTTGAAGACCTTTACAACAGCTGAAACTATGTTGAATGTTCAAGAGTGTAGAGTATAGCGGCTGTACTCTGGAATCATTAGATTAGCATGTTGACTAGCTGTCGGTTATTGTTTTCACTTACAACTGTTACAAATTGTCTTACTTTTATGCCTTTTGGTTTCTGTTTATACAGATGGCTGGAACTTTTGGTTTTGGCCATGACTGGCTGGGTGAAGGAGCTTTTGAGGAATTATTGTAACAAGAATATCAGAAATTGAGGTCTCTTGTGGCTTTTGGAAGATTATTATCTCTGCGTATTATGAGATTCAATAGATTGTTCTTTAAAGAAATATCCATTGTTGAATAAATTTTCTGTAGATATGCCATCATTATGCAAAATCTGATTGAGACGTTATATCTCCACACATAAAGAGTGCCGTATGATCCCTGTTGGATTGAACCCATACACATTTGATGCATTTCTTTGAACAGCTCCTCATTACCTTCGGCAAAAACTTTGAGATCCTTCATGAGGATATCTAATGCCTTGGAGCGACAATTGCTGTCAAGAATGAACAAAAACATGCAGAACATGGTGTTTTTTAAGATTGTTTATGTATAGATTATAAGAAGCTTCAAAAAAATGTTCTCAGTTGTCAATGGCCTCAAGGAAATTTTGCTTTCTGATCTGGAAATAGATCTTTGTCGCATAGCGATTATGTCTATTTCATATTGACATATTGGAGACGTCAAATCTGGTTAAGAGGAAAAATGTGAGTGTCATTTTTGGAAGAGTAAAACTTAGTTCCAACCCAAGAGTACAGCCGCGCGGCCATACGTAAATATATAATTTCAAGCGCATAGCCGTGCGGCGATAATATTTATAAAATAAAATAAAAAGGACCCGCCTAGGCGGCCGATTTTTGGAAAACTTGAATGGCGTTTTTTTTTTTTCCGATTTCTTTTTTCCTGGCTGGTCTGGCATCTCTGCAAATACATCAAGCTGGAGTTTTAGCTACTCACGTTTAGATCTCCATAGTCGGATCTGTATGAGTTTGAGTACGGGATTCAATCTTAGTAGCATCTCCAGGTTCACCTAAAACAAACATAACACTCAATTGTGAGTTTGACAGGATACTGTTGGACTACTCACGGCAACGTGCCACGCCTGAAACCTTGGAAATTGGCAGAGGTGGGGTTGGCCCATTCGTAACTAGTGTCTTGTGGGGGGAAAGGGATTGGGTGAATATAGTGCTTTCGAATTAATGTTGTCTATGCCACAATTTCAGGCCTGATGCAGTTGTAAAGCATATGGAATGGTAGCAGTCAGCACTAATCTTACAGTATGGCAATTTCCTTTGTTCTCTTGCCTTTAGTTGATTAAACATTCAGATTATCACTAAATTTAACTAACAATTTTTCATTATCCGTTGGTGATTATGAATTTATGTGTTTTTTTCTTTTCAATTTCGAGGGTGATGCTATTTATTGAGTTCACCAGGACGAAAGTCCTAAAGATATCCTTGTTATTTCTATTTCATATTGAGTTGATGGTGATGCTATTTGATGTTTAACTCTAGTAAATATGCATTTCATGAACCCTCATAGGGTTCCTCCTGCTTGTAGATTGCCATTAATAATGGATACCCTCCGATTTCTTATATTTATTTGCATATCAGATCATGTATTGTTTATCTTTAATTTTTGTTAGAGATTCAATCCCACTAGAGCCCAAACTTATAACTAGTGATCCCGATCAATCGTCCCGACCCTTTTCTTCTTTGTCAAAGAGAGATTTGTGAGTTTTGGCTCAAGTGACAAGGTTGAAATGTGATCAAGATCATCTGGACTCAATCTCTACCCATCATAATTGTGTAATAATCCTGTCAATATATTCATACAAAAAAGTGACTCTTGGTGAGAGGTGGCAAAGCGAAATAAAAGTTGCACTCCATCCTTGACAGAGTTTGGGGTATGAATCTTAGATTTTAAGTGCGCATCATTCTTGACAGAGTTGATATGTTAGGATATTGAGCTTAGTTTTTAAGTTTTAATTATCAAGTTTTTGGCCATGTTCCAAAATCAGATAGTGAACTTAAAGCTTAGGTGAGTTTTTTTTATAAGTGATAGTCTAAACAACTCTGATTTACGCGAAGAAATACTCGAATTTGGATGCAACGGTATACTATCCTAGTCAACTGACCTAACTCACGTTTGCAGAATGAGAAAAACTATTAAACTAAGAGCTAATTGATTATTCGAACTTATTTTGATTGTCGACTCAACCCAATTTTGATCCCTGTCTACAAAGAACAACCAATTTCACCCAATACACCAACCAAAGCAGCAGATAAAGAAGAATTCTATTGCAACCCCAAAATCGCCAGCAATTTTGTTGTCTCAAAAGCCCTATTCTACCCTTAGATAAAATTTTAAAATAGGGGTGGTAATGTAATTTGGCATTCTTATTTCAAAAACCAAATCAAAGACCGCTGCTTTACCAACATTCAAACCCTCTGCAACGGTCGATTGGTCTCCTTTCTCTCGATCTCTGAAGATCAGAACCCGAAAGGAGCAAAAGATTACCGTTTACGATGGCGTCTTTCAAGGTAAGCTTTTAGGAACGTATCTAAGAAATGCTTTCTTTTTTTTTTTTTTTTTTTCCGTCTAATTCTTGAAAGTCGAATTTATTGATGAATGAATTAGGGATGTGCTTTGAATTCTTGCTCCGTACAAGTATGGCATTTTCTTGAAAAAGAACTAGGGTTTAGGTATCGGAATTTTAGGGTTTCTTTTCTGGCAGTTGTTTTCTTGTGAAAATTTAGCTTGAATTGAACTAAAGTCTCTCGGTCTCTCTAGAAATTGGATCATCGACAGAGCAATTTGACACATCAAGCGAGAAACAAAATGGTGGCTGCTAAGGTCAGCAAATCCTGAGATTCAATTCTCGGTTAACTTTCTTTGATTTCTCTCTCTTTTTTGCCTTTTGGACGAACGCAATTCTGACATCTATGAACCTCCGATTGGTCTTATAAATTTTTCAGCCAAAATTCAGCATAGGACCGAATGGAGTCGGCAAAGAAAACTTAACACGCACAAGTGGTGCGAAAACTCAGTTCTTACTTCTTCTACTGATTTCAAGTTCGTCTGGTGGTGATTTATTAACTGATTTCATTATTTTTTTTTTAAATTTCTTAAACAGTTGGTGTTACAAGTTTTAAGGTTTATTCAGAAAGTGAAACTACCAACGCTGAAGCTAATAGCAGGTAATTTCTGTTCTAAATTTTTGAAATTTCACGACAAGAATATAATATTATGGTTTTAATCGACGTCTAAGTTGTTGTGGAACGTTATGGTTTTCTTTCTTCGTCTACTGTATGCTTTTCTTGGGATTAAAAAAATAAAGAAATAAAATTTTCTTTGCAACTAAAATCAGCTAAGCCTTCATTCCAGAATTTAAATCTTATTTGTATATAAACCACAAAGTATTAGATTTTAACCATAAAATCTGCCCACTTCTTCTAAGTTCTTGGCAACCATTAGATTGCAAGGGGATTATTTCTGTTTTTCCCTTTTAATTTCAGACGTTCTGTACCAGTTAACAAAGCATCTACCCTGGAGAATACAATTGCTATAAAGGTAATTGATCATCTCCTCAGTCATCTGCTTGTTTTGTGGTGGATTGAGATGGAGTGTAACTTATTGTAATAAAATGTGCTTTGTAATTAAATTTTAATGTTTGCTATGTGTAAATTGTTTTGTTATCGAGGCTGGTTTGAAAAGTACGGACAAGAGAAAAGGCATACTTGGTAGTTTTACAGGTAAGGTTTAACCAGACTGTACTTATGATGCAAAGTTGAGTTACATGTCTTAAAACATTTCCTTTTTCAAATTGGTGCTGTCCTTTTCTTAGCAAATGCAAATCTCGGGAGAAGAGCATTGGCCGATGTCAGCAATATAAAAAGAAATTCTTCTATGATAGCAGGGGGTGATGCCTCTAAGAAAATGTTGGTACTTTTTAATTTTCTCAAATAGTTCCTTCAGTTTGGATTTTGAGCTAGAAGTTCTAAAGTTTGAGCTATGTTCAATGCAGGAATGGTAAAAGTGAGAGAAAGAAATCTTTGCAACGGTATGCATTTTGACTTTATGTCATCATCATTATTGGTCCTTTTTGGTATATAATGCATACAGATTGATATGGATATAGATACTAGCAAATATGTGAGTATTTTTTAGATCCTTTGCTTTTGCTTGAATGCAGCACTGTTTTCTTTTGTATCTTTCTAGGGTTTCCGTGGGTACGGGCATTAAGACTGTGAGTGTATCATCAAGGAGATCCTTCCTGGTAAGAATGTTAAAGTTATAGCTCTCTTATTTCCATGATTGTGTAGTGTGCTTTTCTGTTTTACGTAGATGTTTTCTCCATAATTTGGGAAACGACAAAAAAAAAAAACAAAAACAAAAACAAAAGAAATAAGAAAGCACTTCAATTTATTTTACATATAATTTTACCCCCAATCTAGGCAACAGCGTAAACTGCTTTTCCTATCCGTGTTTTGCTTCTGAGAGGTCAAGTTTGTGTTTGCCACTGTCCCTTTGTATGTTTGACAGCATAAAGACAGGTCTTTTTTTCCCCAGAAAAACTTGGCAAGTATCAACGCTAATCATTTTCATATATTGTTATTTGGTCATCCACTTTTAACTAATGATTTTTTTCTTACTTGCATTAGGGAAAAGGGCAGGAAAGCCCTGGCCTAGGCGTATCTAGGTTGCAGACTTCAAAGAGAGGTGACTTTAATACTTCTGAAGTGCTATTATAGTTTCCCTGATTGAGCGCTGTGTGAAAATTTTCCATTATGGATAACTGTAGCTATTAAAGACTTGAAGGCCCCTTCAGACAACCAAAGGACCAAGGCTATGGGTCTGGGCCGTGAATCTATTGCTGCAGATGGCAGGTCTGACCCAACTTTTTTTTCCCTCTCTTTATTAGACATAAGAAATTGTGCTGCAATTTTATTTCTTTGTTGTGCCTTCGAAATTTTTTTATTTGGCCCATATTCTTTTGAAACTGGATTTTTAAAGACCCCTAATTAGATTTTCTTTTCTTTTCGTATGTCAGGAGGACTTCAAGGAATACACTTAAATTGATAAGGTCTCTGATGTGCAAAACATGTTTGGTTATGTACTGTGAATAAGTTGTGTATCTGTTATTGATGTAATTTCCTATTCCTCTTTCTCCATTTTAAAGGAAGTCTTTGCCAGTGTTAAAGGTCAACCCAGAAGAAACGAGTATTCCAAAGGTTGCTGTTATACATTTTATATACGTTCTTTGGTTGAGCTTTTCTAACAGGACTATGATTTCTAAGTTGGATATTTATGTTTTTTGCTTTCCTCCTTGTAGGAAAATGCTGGAAGTTCTGAAAATGCCAAAGAAAAGAGTGGGTATTATGGTAAGATGCCTTGACTTATTTAAGACTTGATAAGTGCATGTGTAAGGATCTCTGACCAAATGGCATTGTGGAATACAGTTAGGGCTAAAGTTGGCAAGACGGTAGTACCCAGAATAAGCAATAATGCTAGGAGCCATCTGTTGCGGAATCGAGTGAGTGATGGCTTTATGAATATGTGAGTCACAGTGATCCATAAAACTAGCATTTTTCTTCCTCTTAAATACCGTTAAAAGGTTTTGCTGATAATTGTGGCATATCATGCTAACTTCATTTTGCTTCTGACTGAATGAAATGGCAGTATCTTACATTTATGGATACTGGGATTATTTTTTATGGTATAGGCCATGTCTAATATGTCATTGTCAAGATGCACTTAGAACTATAAGGGAGTACAGGAAAAAACTTGTATTCTGTATTCATCCCAATTCTATGAATCTTGTGGTTTCTCCCACTTATTTTTAAACCTTTCCTTTTTCATTGGTCTGGAAAAAGAAAGTTTACTCTAGTGCTTGTTACATGGTGTCTAAGAATCAATTTCATAACATTACATGTTAATATAATTTTTCATTCTTGAGAGTCACAGCACACATAGATTAAGAATGGATTCTTTGGCATGTGATGGTATCTCACTTGTTATGCCTGGTGAGTTCCCTCTTGGGTTTCTCCAACCTTTCAGCAAAAAAGGAGCTGAAAATGTTATATGGAGAGCTGGGGGTTTTCATTTTGCCCTTCAAAGGGAGCAAGGGTAGTGAGAGACTTGAGGGGCTCTTGTAATCACTTTATTTTTTCTTTCACTATTATTGTTTGAATTACTACATTGGTTAACTTTTTAATTCGTTCAATGTATTTATGTTGCATTATCCTTTAATATATCATATCTTAATTAAACAAGGTTGAGATTCCTATCTATTAATAGTTTTCTTGTGATCTGAGATTGCAGGGGTCAAGCTAATTCAAATACTCGTGCGTTGCCGAGAATTTCTGTGAGAGTAAGTACAACAAGAACTGATGCCCCCCTCTCCTTTCCACGAACACACACAACATTACTTTGTCATTTTGTTTGACCAGTTTTTATATTAGTTGCTCAAGTTTATCTATTTCATTAGTATAACAACTTCAATTGCGTTGACATGTTTTCTTTTCAATGGTTAAACAATCAGTCAGTAGAATTTTATTATTGTTGAATGCAATAAGAATATTTGTATTTCAACATATAGTGAAAAAAATTGAATCGATGACTAGTTTGTGCTAAATATGAGTATTTGCAATACCTATAAGTCAACACAAATTGGGTATAACTTTGTCTGCTTTGATTGGTTTACGTCATTTAGTTCCTTAACACTGTTAAATCAAGTTATTGCTTAAGCCACATTGATTATTTTTGCATCAACTTGAAGCTTTATGACAGTGCATTCATTTAATCACTTTACCTGAGTGATTTCTTTTCGTAATTTATTGTAAGCCTCCATTGTTCCATCACCACTTCTAAGTTTTGAATTCAAAGTATTCAGTATTCTATATGTTGTTTTGTAGATATCCATAAATGTCAGAATACTGAATCATCCTGAATTTGTTTCTTGGCATGTTATATCAAGATGAAATCAATATCATATGTTTATTTATGTTCCTTTAATTTTTTTGTCATCCAGCCAATTCTGAAGTCCACACTGAACACTTCTGAATCCCAAAGGACTTTGAAATCGAAGTGTGCATCAGGTCCAAAAAAATTGGTTTCTGCTAATGCAACTTCATCCAAAACTGAAAAAGTAGTTACATCTTTTCTTCCTGAGAATGTAAAGCATGATTCCACTCAAGGAGAGCTTCCATCTGATGGCAAGTGCAGCCATAGTGCTTCAAGTATCATCTCCAGGAGAAACTCAAATAGGAGGCGATCTTACACATCTCTGTTGATGACTGGATCCAAGGTTGGGGCTTACCGTATTCCAATACTACTGCCTTTATTATTTCTTTGTGGACTTTAATCACACTTGAACCCATTTGCAGTTACTAGAGGAACGTGATGAAGCTATGAAACAAGAAGAACTGCCAAGTATTGATGATGATTGCAATCAACTGGAAGTTTCTGATTATGTTGATGAGATCTATCAGTATTACTGGGTTTCTGAGGTAATGGTCATGATGTCTCTCTAATACCATTGTTTTCATTTTAGTCTAGTAAGGATAGTGGATGTCAAAATGTTCTTCATACTTTCAGAGTGTTCAAATCATCTACATGTATGCACACACAGCAATAAATGTATATTTATATCCCCTATGATAAATTGGATTCACATCATGCTGGCCTTCAGTGCCATTTTCCTGAGGTCTTTTGGTTTCACGTCAAAAGTTTTTTTATGTTTCTTCATTTTTCTTGCATGATTCTCTTACGGGTTCCAATACCATATTTTGTGTAGTTCAAAATCTGACCTGTTGCCACTTTCTTCCTCTTCCCTCCTGTAGTCATACTACCTGTAGTTCTTATTCTGACTTGTTGAATGTGTTTAACTGCAGGCACAGAATCCACCTCTGGAAAATTTCATGTTGATTCAGGCAGATATTACTCCTCATATGCGAGGCATATTGGTCAATTGGTTAATTGAAGTACTTTTTTTTACCTTTTTTATGCACTCTGATGCTCTTTTTTTCTTCTTTTCATCTTGTTGGTTCATTTTTGCATTTCCTTGTGTTTAATAGTTGGCTATCCACTTGCTTTTGCTATGCTAATTTGTTTGTCGATATGGGAACAGGTACACTTCAAATTTGAATTGATGCAAGAAACACTTTATCTCATGGTCACATTGTTGGACCAGTATCTTTCTCAAGTCACAATCAAGAAGGATGAAATGCAGTTAGTTGGTCTCACTGCACTCTTGCTGGCATCAAAATACGAGGATTTTTGGCATCCTAGGGTAAATATCAATATCTCAACTTCCTTGCATTTTTCATGATTTTCTTTCTTATGCTCTACCAAAAAAAAAATGCAGGTCAAAGAACTAATTAGCATCTCAGCTGAGTCATACACAAGAGACCAGGTCCTCGGAATGGTATGTGTTCTTTTATTTGTCAGATTATTTGGGTATATCTGATTATTTTTTAGGTATGCGTCTTTTTATTGCTGTATTCTATAGGTTTCTATTCTTCCAGTCCAAACAATAAACTCTGGCTTTGCTTTTCAGGAGAAACTCATGCTTAAAAAGTTGAAGTTTCGTCTTAATGCACCTACTCCATATGTTTTCATGTTAAGGTTTCTCAAGGCTGCTCAGTCAGAACCAAAGGTATTTAATAATTTCTAAGGCTAAGAAATGGAAAATTTGATTAACGATTAACTCCATAACTACAAGTGTTTCTGTGTCTGTGTGAGTTGTAGATGAATGAAAAAAATTCAAATAAGAAAGAGACAGATTGCACACCACAGTTTAGTAGATAACTATAGAGTCAACTCTGATTGAATCTTTAGCTTTGCTAATTACTTTTTGGACATTGCTGCAGCTTGAACACCTAGCATTCTACCTTATCGAGTTGTGTTTAGTTGAATATGAAGCTTCAAGGTTCAAGCCCTCATTGCTGTGTGCAGCAGCCCTTTATGTCGCAAGGTGCACCCTGCAGATAACTCCGGCTTGGACCCCACTGCTCTGCAAACATGCTCGCTATGACGTGACCCAAATCAGGCACTGCTTCTTTAGAAAATAAGCAAATAAATTCATGTCATTATGTAGTGATTGCATCATAATGAATGTTAACGATCGATATTTGATCATTGCAGAGACTGTGCAGAGATGATCTTAAAAGTCCAAAAAGTTGCTAGAGTGGGACGGTTGAAGGTCACGTATGAGAAGTACATGAGGCCTGATCTCAGTGGTGTTGCAGCAATAAAACCCTTGGAGAGACTTCCCCTCTGATTCAGCTCACATGGGAAGATAAGAACGTTAACGATCAGAGAGATAAGACTTTCTGGTTTCATTCAAATCTTCTGCTCAATACTGTTCTCTGACTTCAGCACATATGGGAGATGCTTTCCCCCGATGTTGTTGAAGCCTGTCAGAATATAACTCTGCTTGTATATCTTACTGATCTAACACAATGAAGGTCGTGAAGGGCGTCCGTCAAGCTTGTTAAAGAAGCCTTGTTTTGTAGTGCTCCTACTGGTGATGTCGACACGTTAGGGCTTTTGGGATTGTGAAGTCTGTTCATTTGGTACCACAGTTCACATCTGTATGTTCTGAGATGATATTAGTCTACACCCTAGTGTGTAACAACTATTGTTGTTGCTAAGAAAATATGATCTTGGAACTGAAACAAATATTGTTGTTGTAACAACTATTGCTATATGAATTTCTAGCTTCCTGTTAACGGTACATATTGCCTTGATCAATCATTTTCCCCTTTTATCTTTTGATAAATCTAAACTACAGTGTCTTATGAACCTTTTACAGAGTCTGATTTAGATGACATAACTTGCTTATGAAGCAAACAATTTGCCCGTGAGCCTTAACTCAATTGGCATGGGTAAGGGTAGATTGTACCACATGGATCTTCTCGGGGGGGAAACCTGGACACAACTGATTTCCGACTCAAACAAGGTTTATCAGCTCTGAAATGCAGAGAATTGACCTGTCCAAGAAGCAAACTAGTTACACAGCAGTTTGTCAACATGGCCACTGAAAGTGGCTCTACAAATCATATACCACCTACCCACAAGGCCAGCATGAGTCAAAGACCATCTTTATATGAAAAATCACCATTGTTGGTCCAGTTGCCTATAGAAGTACTAACCGCTCAGAAAACACTAGACCAAGTATTACTCTACCAAGAACGGCACGGCACACGGCAGACGTATAGAGGTTCAACCAACAAGTAGCAAAGACATCAGGCAAAAAAAGAGCCCAAATGCAAGGTAGGGATGAAGTAAAGAGGGGAAACAAAGGTGATAAAGTAAAGATGGCATCGAGGCTTTGGACTATGAAAACAAAATCTGGAAGCGAATCTGAACAGAATCGGTGCTGGAATTCTTAGATAGGTCTAGAGTATAATTGCTGGTGATTACAACAAGTAAAAGAAATTGGTTTTACTACCATTGATCAAATAATAGTTTTTGTAAAAAATACATGGTCAATTTATTCTTATGTATATTGACCAAAAAAATACAATTTATTCTATGTTTACAACAAGTAAAAAGTGGTACGTTTAGCCAAACAGCAGTCTTGTTAACACATACACGATCAATAATTGACACCAAATATGGCGTTTCTTATGAAGTTCAGTAGCACTAGATGCACCAGGTGTGAAGTAAATATCTGGCACTCTTGGTTCCCCTGTGAAGGACATTTGTGGTATTGGTGGCGGAGTTGGGGGAGGCGGAGTTGGTATTAGCGGAGCTGGGGGTGTAAGCAGAGGAGCTGGTGGAGGTGTAGTTGGCAAAGGCAGAGTTGGGCGAGGCCTATTTAGCAAAGGCGGAGGCATAACCTGTAGAGGCGGAGGCGTAGCTGGCAAGGGCGGAGATTGCGGAGGCGTAGCTGGCAAGGGTGGAGATTGCGGAGGCGTAGCTGGCAAGGGTGGAGATTGCGGGGGTGTAGCTGGCAAGGGTGGAGATGGCGGAGGCGTAGCTGGCAAGGGTGGAGCTGGCGGAGGAGTAGCTGGCAAAATAAGAACTAGTGGAGGTGCAGCCGGCAGAGGTGGAGATGGCGGAGGCATAACGAGCACAGGTGGAGATGGCGGAGGCATAACGGGCACAGGCGGAGACGGCGGAGGCATAACGGGCACAGGCGGAGACGGCGGAGGCATAACGGGCACAGGCGGAGACGGCGGAGGCATAACGGGCACAGGCGGAGACGGCGGAGGCATAACGGGCACAGGCGGAGACGGCGGAGGCATAACGGGCACAGGCGGAGATGGTGGAGGCATAAGTGGAGATGGCGGAGGCGTAGCGGGCAGAGGCACAGTTGGCAAAGGCATAGCCGGCGGAGTAGTAGTTGGTTCCGTCCCCGACTTGAGGCAAGGCACATTGGGCACAATGGTGCCAATGGAAGTTCCAATAGCATTGTTGCAAGAAGCATAAATCTTCTTATCAGGAACCGCCGAGGTGATTTTGATGCGGTCCATTATAATGTTGCGGCAACCTGAATTCTGGTCACAATCTAATTTGATCGCCTCCTCATTCGCAGATGTTCCTTCAAAATCAATGTACTTCACATCTTCCACCAACAGAGCCGAGGCCTGACTTTTACAGTCGTGATCCTGATTACAATAAAACTGGTCAATGATGATGGGATTTTTAGCTGCATCGAGTGTGATCTTCTCAAAGGTTATGTTCTTAGCGTACCCCGATCCGCCCTGCCATGTCTTGATCCTAGCTCCATTTGTAGTCCCACTGAAACTACTATCTCTCACGTACACATTTTGCACTTTCTCAAGAGCCCCATGCGCTCCCAAGCTTCCCACACTGTTGGCAAAAGAGAATTTTAAGTTAATAAGACATCATAAGCGAACTGTTTTGAATAAGGATTCATCTTAAGGACTACGTACCTAATACCATGACCCGGCCCGCACGCAATGTTGGCGATGTTGAGATCGGAGCAGCCACCGTTGATGGCTATGCAGTCATCGCCGGTTCCGATAGCACAGTGTTGAATGAAGACGTTGTGTGAGTTTGAGATGTCAATGCCATCAGTGTTTGGACTGTCTTCAGGTGCGGTTATGGTGAGATGAGACACGAACACATATTTGCACCCGCTTATGGCAATGTGGGCTCTTGCGCTGTTTAGATGAGTAAGTCCACTTAGTTTAAGATTATCGCATCCCTGGAAGTGCAGAGCCTGCAGTAACATTCAAATTAGTAAAACCCAAATTCAGTAGAAAAAAATAAAAATAAAAATTAGTTTTAATTAAATTAATTTGAAAAAGAAAAATAATCCATACATCTGGTGCTTGGCAATTCTGCTTATTCATCATGAGTTTGCGTGATAATCTGTCGTATTGGTTGGGAGTGGTCCACCAAGATGAACCCTGGCCGTCGATTTCTCCTGAACCATCGACTACGAGATTGCCCACGTCCTTAAATTGGAGCCAATCTGAATTTGATTCACACTCGGTCCATCCATCCAGCATTTTAGGTGCCACCAGTTTGCCCATGATCTGCACACCACACGGAAAGGAAAAAATTAATTAATTTTTAATTTTTAATTAAGTAAGAATAATCATTTAGTTGAAATGAGATAAGAATAAGGGTTAACTACTCAAACGTGGACTCCAGGTGGCTTCTTTTTGCTGAAGTGGACTCCAGGTGGACTTAAAATTATTTTTAAAAATAATTAAAATTTTAAAAACAAAACCAAAAAATAATAAAATAACCAAAAAAAACCCAGCACCTCCATCGCAACCTCACCCACTCCCCATCCCAAACCTCCCCCCTCCGCCGGAATCCACTCTCTCTTTCCCCCCGTCTTTTTCTCTCTCTTCCCGTCTCTTCCTCTCCTCCGAGGGCAGTGGCGATGCGAACTTGAGGATCTCCGATGGGCAGTGGCGACGACGACGACGACGACGACGATTGAGATTGGGATTCCGGTTCGGATTCGGGTACGAGTGGTTGTTTTTCCATTTGCGGCGGCGACAGTGTTTTTTGGTTTTTGTGGGAGGGGGAAGATTTTTGGGTGATAATCGGATATTTGATGACATTAAATTGAAAATCCTACGGCTGGGGTGAGGGGAGAGTGGGGCGGGGTTGTGTTTTTTACTTTCTTTTTTAATTTTGTGTTATTTTATTATTTTACTTGTTAGATTTTAAATTTACGTTAAATGGTACTTTTAATTATCTTTAAAAGATAAAGACTTTTTTATTAATTTTTTAGTCTGTATCAGCCAGAAAGATGGGAGCCTATGTTTGCAACATTATCATTTAACAGACCAATCAACGGTATAATTAATGGAGTGATTAATTTATAAGTTTTTCATGAATTTAGGTATTTACATGCAAAATTGTTAAAATTGAGTACTAATTTGAAACGACCCCAAAATTCGTTTACTTTTTTATAGCTAACCGAAATACGATAAGAATAATAGTTTGATGGTTTAGTTACCTGAACATGAACACTAATTGAGTTGCAAGGACCTTGAAACTTGATGGGCTGCAATAAGAATGCTTTCATCTCTGGTATAACAAGTGTTGGCACGCCATTAGGTTCATCTGCTGCTCCACACAACTCTCCCCATGCTTTTAGAAAAGCCTGTATTTGCAAAGTGAATAACCCATAAGTCATTGCTCCTTTAACTTTAAGACAATGGAAAACAAATCAAGAAAAATAAAAACATTCTCTTCTTTTATTGGATATCATGATGGCATGTTAATATTGTCGAATTATCCATCCAAAACCATTAATAACACGAACATGTATCTTGTGTGAATATGCAGTTTAAATTCAAAGGTTGACAAAATTAACACGTCAAGCTATTTAACAAACGAACATTACTCGAAATACCTTGACACCTGCATTAAAAAAAAGTAAATTACCTTGGAATCGTCAGTTTTTCCGTCTCCAGCAGCACCGTACTTGAGAACATCGAATGTTCTTTGGCAATGTCCAAAACCAATCCAGAATATCAAAATCAAAACAAGTATGTTCTTCATATTGGTTACGAAACAATGAAGAAGAAACAAAAGGAAGCTAACGGGCACTAGAACAGAAGAATCACAATAGTAATAGTTATATATGATAGTAGAGCGTAACATATATATAATATTCTCAGAGGGTTCCTAGTTATAATAAGTTTTAGGTTTCAATTAGGAAATTAGTTTTCCTTTTCTAAATTATGAACGTTGATTTTACCCGTTTTAGCATTGAACATTATTCCCTATGTATATAAGGATTTAAGGATTTAATGCTAGAAAACCTTGTAGCAGAAGGATTTAAGGATCCCACCACCTTGTTCTTCAACAAAAACCATTATCTGCTATCTACCAATATATAATAATACAAAATGTAATGCACAGTACATATACCGTATACGTAACATATTCTACTGTATAGATTCATATCTGAAGTAGCTCATTAGCTATAACCAAACCATCTTGTGGAAGCAACTATCTCGATGCAAAGTCCCCCTCACTCTACAACCGACACTGTTATTAATGGCATTATACTGCACTTTTACCATATTCCTATAGAAGATAAGCAGCGGCTCAGCACTGGCTGACCAGAACAACTGCTATAAGAAGAAACAAAAGCACTTGGGCGGGCGTTGCAAATTGCAGCGGGAGTCTGAATCGCTCAATTGATTTTTTTTTTTTTTTTTTTTTTTTGGTTTTGTTTTTTTGAGGAAAAAAGGTAAATTATATAAAAGACTTTTATTATTCCACGAAATTTGGCAGTACCACTAATTCGCCCCAAAAAAAAAAAGGAAATAAAAAAGTCTTAGAATTGGAGGTTCGAATCGAAAATCACGGGATTAGATCTTGTTGGCATAAGCTATGAGAATTCTAGGCTACCTAAAAAAGAAAGTAAGTATAAGGATCCATTGGTTACTCTTGCTGTGATGGCACTGGCATGTTGTTGTTATTCATATCATTATCATTCCAGTTTGCTCTCCCTTCATCCATCCTCATCGCCGGCATCATATTCATGTATTGCGCTTGGTTTTGGTTACCCTGGTTTGAGCTTCTGTGGGAAATTAATTAAATGCCAAGTTATCGACTTTGTGTTCCTATCTGTTCATTCCACAGTTCACATCTGTAAGTTGCGTTGCGTGCTTTTATGTTCTGGGCTCATATAAGTGTAACAACTATTGTTGTTAAGAAAATATGATCTTGGAACTGAAACACATTTTGTTGTTGTAACAACTATTGTTATTGCTATATGAATTTCTAGCTTCCTGTTAACGGTGGTGCATATTGCCTTGATCGTTCATTTTTCCCCTTTATCTTTTGATAAATCTAAACTACGTCTTATGAACCCTTTACAAAGTCTGATTTCGATGACATACTTGCTTACGAAGCAAACAATTTGCCCGTGAACCCTAAGCCTCAAGTGGCATGGGTAGGGTTAAGGGTAGATCGTAGATTCAAATCCCCTTGTAACCAAAAGAAAAATCAAACTAACACATAGATCTTCTCCGGGGGAAAACCTGGACATAACAGAACTGATTTCTGACTCATAACAAGGTTTCTCTGCTCTGAAATGCAAAGAATTGACTTGTCCAACATGCAACCTAGTTACACAGCAGTTTGTCAAGAAATGAGTCGCTGCCATTGGAAATGAAGCTTAATGGAGGTTATAGACATGGCCATTGAAAGTGGCTCTACAAATCATATGTTACTACCCACAAGACCACCACCAGTCAAAGACCATCTTTATATGAAAAATCACTATTGTTGGCCCAGACGCCTTTTAGAAGTATTAACCACTCAGAAAACACTTGGTTAAGTATTGTTCTGCCAAGAAGGGCACACGGCAAACGTATAGAGGTTCAACCAACAAGTAACAAAGACATCAGGCAAAAAAGAGTCCAAATGCTAGGTAGGCATGATGAAGTAAAGAAGGGGTAGGTGATTAAGTAAAGATGGCATCGAGGCTTTGGACTATGAAAAGCAAATCTGGAAGAGATACAGGAAATTAGAGACCATAACTTGCATAGAAGAACAGAAGGGAACATTTTTGGAGAAACCTAACTATGAGCAAATGAGGAATCATGTAGGGCTGGAACAAGGTCCATGACATAACATGTACGTTTAGAACAAACCAAATGTTTGAGATTAGTAGTGACGAGAAACGAATGGTAATAGCAACCGGACCAAATGAGATAGATGAGGAATCATGTAATACAGCATCTATCAACAGTAGAAGAAGGCAACCTCTAAGCAAATTCAACCTGTAATGCAGCATTATAAATTAAGAAGATAATTTATTAAATGAAACAAGATTTTGTATATATTATCCTGACCTGTATAAGCTCACAAAATGTACCCTAGCTTCTTTGCCTCCACCACCACAAGAAGTAAATTGAACTCTTCAGGATCTCCCTATGTATATACAACCTTGTTTTTCAACAAAAACCATTTTCTGCTATCTACCAATATATAATACAAATTTAATGCACAGTACATATACGTTACATATTCCACTGTATAGATTCATATCTGAAGTAGCTTATTAGCTAACCAAACCATCTTGTGGAAGCAAGAAACCATCTCGATGCAAAGTCCCCCTCACTGCTCGATAAAACTCCACCCATGAAGACGAGTACACATCCGCAGGACCCCACAAAAACGTCAGGTTAGGACTAGGAGGGCATGCTGCTACTAAATCTAACACTGATGCAGCTGGTTTGAGCTTCTGCGGGAAATTAAATGCCAAGTTATCGACTTTGTGTTCATATATTTTTCCTTTTCGATCTAGTTTATATCGCGAGGTGCCCTGAAACTGACCCTGTGCTTCCCATGGAACCCGAGGAACACCCTTCATGTTCCACCTTATCAATATCACATTCTCTGAAGGCTGCCAAATCCTATAAACCTCAAGTGAAATGTCACGGAACAGAATCTTGCCATGGAATCTCAATGCCCAGAAGATCAATTTGTAATTCTCAATGCCAGTGAATGTGTTCAAGGGATCCGTAAATGTTATATCATCCCTGAAAATCACCAAATTTCACAAATGAATCCTATCAAATGTAACTCTACATTTTCAATAAAGGGTTTAACAATTACAGGAAACTCATCAAATTTCATAGAAGATTACAATCAATTTGCAATTTTTCTTTTTGGGAAAACGTGTTAAATTGGTATAGCTTTTGAGTACCATGTATTTCCCAAAAATATCAAATTTCTTAATGAAGTTTTAAACTTTCTGATAAATCAAGCACTATCAAAGAAAATTCAAGATACCCAAATGAGAAAATTACCTATAAATGTCATAATTAAGGTCTTCGGCGAAAATTAAAGGGATGTCTTCACGAAGAGTGCGTACAGCAACGCCAAGATTGACATAAAAGTCGTCTCTTTGCTGCTTATCCTGCGCAACCCTGGAGGTGTTAAGCTGTGCCCCTTCCAACAAAGTGGGTGTCTGCAGGCTGGCCAGAGGAGAGACATGAGAGAAACAAAAGCTGGGTTTTGTAAGAGAAAGTGTCTGGTTCATGGGTTTTTCTTTTGATTTGGTTTGGAGGAGTAGAGAGGGAGAGAAATTTGGTAGAAGAAAAGCCATTGCCTTCTTTGTTATCCTTCAATTTGGAGTCTCAGTTTCAGCTTCTCATGTGAAAGCCTCTAGAGATAGAAAAAGAAGGATGGTTTTGTGTTCTGCGTATTGTGCTTGGTGTTTTGTGTGTTGTGTGTATTGCTGGTTGGAACAGAATTAGCATTTGATTTTTGGCGTTGATATATGAGTGGTTTTGAACATGGCCATGAATATGTCTTTTGTTCTGATTGGAAAGTGCTTGAAAGTGGACCAGGTGAAAAACCCAAAACTTGTGGCTCTTGCACTCTTTCCCCCCCTCGACTTTGGTGTATTTCTTTGACATCAAAGACATGATAAAATATCTTCTTGCTATGGAGCCCCTTAGTTCTCCTACAACTACAAGTGCTCTGTTGGCATCTAAAAACTTGATTTTCAACCTCTTTTTTCTTTTCAACTTTCAATTGTATCCTTATTCATTCAACATGGAAAAATGAAACGCCGAACTCTAAACTTCTCTAACTGATCCCTTTTGATAAATATTTTAAGTTAGAAGAAATGAGTATTTTCCACAAGGAGATTGTTGCACGTTTCATTCTTGAATATTCAATTCAAACTCATACTAGTATAAAGTCTGGTCAAAATGCGTCGTTTTGTTTGAAAAATAAAAATAAAAATGAAAGTAAATTTGGTCACTACACCCTTTAGTTTAGTAAGTAAACTAGAAGAGATCTTCCTTCAAAATCAAAAGCTCTCTCTCGCTATCTAAATGTAATTTCTGGTTGGATACTAGGATAATGGAAATCAGAGAAGATAATGAAATCTTATCCCAAGACCAAAAATCTAAGTTAAGTTAGAAGCGTATTACTAAACGGATGTCTATCAGAGTGGGCTCATGCCTAATTGTCTGCCTTAGTTTGATTGCGAATGAACACGGAATGGAAGGGTTAGAACCATTTAGATAAGGCTGCTTTTTTCTAAGACCGACAAAACAATGCAAAAGGTTAAAACCTCTTGCCAAGAATCTTCCATTCAAAAAGCACATTCCTTTTAGGATATACCCGCTTTGTTCCTTCTAATCCAATTTCTCATTGCCAGTGGGAATAGAATAGTTGTTGAGCTATTCCATCTCTACTCGTATAAGAGAGGTTCGAAACCTCCAGACACCCGATTAATATTTATATTATATAAACCCTCTTTCTTAATCGCTTGTATACAAAATAAAAAAATAAAAAATCAGTTTCTCAATAGGCTGGCACCTTACACTCTCTCACTTGTAACATTCGCTATGTGTTAGTGTTGGGAAAAGATGAAGAAAAATCTTTACTGAACTATTATTGTAATATTGTAATCGATTAGTTTTTTTTTTCTGGTTAATTGTAATTTATTTCTCTTTCTTTTGGTGTTTTTACAAACAGGTGAAATTCATTTTCTCTTATCATCAAATACTAGAAACAATCAATTTCATTATTTAGGAGCAGTTGTTCTGTAAACTTCAACCAATTACCCGTAAATTTCAGAAGAGTGATTGTTTCTCTAGGATTTCCAGATCCTGACATGCAAGGGTCATGGTCTCTGCATTTCTTATGCCCTGTCCAGGTTTGGAAGCCAATGGATATGAAATCCTAGTTTTCTTATGCAATTTGTTATCCAAGTAATTTAGAACGTGATCTTGGAAATCAAATGGTCATAAATATCCCAACAATCACCACTGTCATCATTGACGCTAAAACTTGCACAATACAACGGACTGATAGTTTGAACTAAAATACTTGAATGTGGGAACATCTGAATGCATAAACCTTAAGAGGAAAAAGGCAAATGTCAGAATCTCAACTCCCAAGAATCTCTCTTGGCAACGTACAGCACTGAAAACCCTATAGCAATAAGAGCATCAGAGACTCTAATTTGTTGCCTTATATGACCTCCCGCCTAGCAGCTAGGCGCCGATTTGTCGTACACGTTAAGCAGTGAATTGAAAATTGGAAGTTGGATCTATAACTTTGAATGTAGGAACATCTGAATGCATAAACCTTAAGAAAAGAAAGGCAAATGCCAGAATCTCAGTTCCCAGAATCACTGTTGGCAACGTACAGCACTAATAACGCTATGAAAATAAGCGAATCAGAGACTCTAATTTGTTGCCTTTTTCATAGCAAATCCAACAAACCCAACACAAATCCATCGCTTGTTCATTCATCTAAACCCTTCAACAAGAACACCCATCTAAAAAAGATAACAACTTTACCCAAAATCAACACAAAATTTTCATCAATGAAAATAAGAAGGCTCAGAATGTAAAGTTAAGTTGGCATCAACAAGCCCAAAAAGAGAGCTTTCATAGTTTGATGGTATACAGATTTAGTCATCACTGCCTCTCCTACACACCAGAAATTAAAAGAAAAGAAAAACAGAGGAAAACAGAAAATTTCAAGAAGAGGCCTCAGAAGCTAGTGATAGAAACATCAAAGATTATCTCAGATGGTACGGACAATATCAAAACATCACAGGCCAAATTTTATGAAACAGAACAAACACACATAACAATTGCAAGGGTAGCCGAGGAGGGCTGAAAGACGGAGAGGCTGAGACCTATACTTAACTGAGAAAACTAGGTTGATTTGAAGCGAGGTCTCGAGGTGTGCTTAAATAGTAGGGAGAAGTAACCATCAAAACCCTAGTAGTGTTAAATTACCATGATGTCCTTGGTTGGGATGGGTTGGGCTGGAGGTCAGTCCCATTTGGAATTGGGTTAAGGAACTTGTAGCCCATTTTAGAAATTAGAGGCCCAATTCTTGTTTTAAGTAAAATTACTGCAACCCACATTAATCCAGCTTCATACTTGTCATTTAAGTAGGGATTACTGACCTTATTGATATTATCTCCACAAAATCGTTGTCGTGCAACTAGCTCAATTGGTTTAGAGCATTTATCTTGAACATTCTTGTTTGTATAAGTCAAGTGTCTTGAAGAATTAACCCAACCATCGTGGGCGATTTTCTTTTTCTTTTCGGATGGTTGAATTAAGAGAATGAAAATATAGCATATTTTAGTTACTTGACACATTGGCCCTTGTTTTTAGTTCTCATGTTCCTAGCAACCTCTTAGGCATGACAGTGTTGTGAATTGTTGCCTTGTGTATAGTAGGAGATGAGTTGCTTGACAAACAATGGAGAGGTTGAATGACTTCCTGTGCAGATAAGTGAATCAAGGTTCCCTCTTCCTGCGCATGCAGCTGTTTGTTTAGACATTTTAATTAGGTCCGATCTTTTTTATGATTGGTTGCAAAAATTATTTGGGAAGATTAGCATAATTGGACTGAGTAGAACCCTATTGTATGTGGCTCATCACTTTAACATACACAAGCACAACGAAAAACAAAAGTGTTGAGGTTGCTTCGTCAGATAATGTAATTGGTTCCAAGACTAAGAGTTGAGGAACTAAAACCATAAGAAAGGTAATGCCATAAAGTTATAAAACATTTCGCAGATTTAAAAACTGTGTGCTCTGGAAAAGCCTGCTTGTAGCTCCACTACCACCCTCATCATACATTGTTCTTGTGTTCTGGCCTGTGAGTGAACTCAAAATCGATATGCACAAAAGCCCGTTCGACTTCAGGGAGTTGCTCGAGCTTCTCCTGGAGAGTCTCACCAATGTTGTGTGCTTTGTTCAGAAGCATGTCTTCTGGCAAGACAATGTCAACCTCCACAAAGTAATGAGAGCCAAATGTGTATGCTCTCACTGTGTCAATGTGCCTGATCTCTTCATGGTGGTTCCATATCAAATAAGTTAACTTAGCTAAGAAGTCAGGCGGGGCTGTTCTTCCGATTAGCGAATGCACATTCTCCAAAACTGTCTTTGCCCATGTATTAATGGTATATAGTGCTATCTGCAATGTGTTCAAGAACGAAACCAACGTTAATGAATAAACATAATAAATCATATCAGAGGGAGTGAAACTCGTTATGGTGATGAAAGGACTTACAACAATAGCACCAGTAGGATCAATCCACCAGAAAAACCGGACGGCTAAGACTGCTGCTGCTAAACCAACTGAATTAGTAATAACATCGAAAAAATGGTCTTGTGCATAGGCCCGTACAATTTCATTTTTAAATCTGCGACAGTAGACCATGAGAACAAACTTCACTACTGTGACTGAGGCCATGATACCGATCATCCACATCTCTTCCTTAAATTTCATTTTTTCTGGCGGTGACTGCACCCAGAAAATGATACAACGGATATAGAAACAATATTAATTACAAAACAAGCTAAAAATGAGATCCACATAATGAGCCAATATATAGATTGACAAAATTTGGATATGCAGAAATAACGAATTTCAAACAGGATCATGAAATTATGACTTATAGTGAAAATCCAACTCTGTTAATCCCACGATAAAAAATTTGACCAACATATTTAGATTCTGATTTTCATGATTGCTTGGCTGCCAGCATCAAGATATTGCAAGGAATCACCAGTTTAGGTTGAGTTTCTACAGAGGAACATATGGTTGAGTTTTTGAAGTGTCTAAAGTATTCTCTACACACTTAGTATGAGAACTATAGTCTAACCGTTGACTGAAAAGAGATGTTATAGCTTAACAACATACAGTAAGTGTAATGTGAGGACGTCATTAAAAATTGTATTACATAATGCAGCAATAAACTAAGAAACCATTCTCATTCTCAAGTTGAAGTTTAAAATATCATTTCTTCCTTCCCTTGTTGCATACTGGTGTTATTTACTCACCCATACAGGGAAATAATACTATGTTCAACTCACTGATCCGGAGTCTGAAGCCTGACCAGATTCCGTATTAGTCCAAATTTTTAAGTTGGGAGTGGGGGAAAAAAAAGGGTCACTTGCCTGTGAGATGAGTTCCCGAGCAGACTCGAGCAATATTTGCAGTCCAAGAGTTGCCATTACTGATGCAAAGACAATGATACCCTGTATGATCAAGCATAGTCAGTAGAGATATACAAAAAAGAGGAACGGGCTAAGAGATAATGACAACCAACTATTTTCAGAATTGACATGGTTAGAAAGCTTGATGACTTACCACTGGTTGCATACGTTTCTTCCCAATAGGATAGTGATACTGGTTTGGATTTTTCATGGCATGGGCAGTGAACCACAAAATAAAGCCAGACAAGAGATCCAAGAGGGAATCCAATGTAGAGGCAATAACTGCCAATGATCTGCTCATAATTGAAGCATAAACTTTTGCTGCAAAAAGCACCAAATTAGCTATGTTTGATACATGTACTGCCATCCTCTCACTCTTCGCTAGCTGCTTCATTTGATCCTGAGAAGAAATGAATTCAAAACACAGGAGTTTAATCGGGAATTAGACATTGCAGGAAGTGCCATGCCATGAGAAACAATGACTGCATGAACGTCTTCTTGTTAACCAGGCTCATGCACTTAAATATTTATGTAGAGAAAATAAATGAACGATAATGTTGAAATATTATAACATATAGCTCTGTTCTGTCAAACTAACGACAGTTCAATTTTTTCCCCTGTATCGCCAAAATAAGAATTCATTAAAGTATCAAAAAAAGTTAAATGGGATTGGCTGCTAAAACTCAGGTAGCTTCTGCACCCTCTTCCTCAAAATTGAACTAAAATACATCAAATTTTACAAACTTAAAATAAAGAATTATGAAAGCCAATCTGAAATCTACAACTCAATAAAACGAGTGGGAATATAGACATTTTGAACCAACCTCTGTAAGACTTCCTGGCAAACAACCCTCTTCAGTCATGGTCTCCATCTCAGTGAACCCCTCAAGAAGCCTTTCTTGTTGCTTGTAATATTCTTCAACCTTGTATTGCTTCTCTACATTCAAAAGCCCAAGAAAGTTATTAATGAAGCCTATGAAATTATGGAGTGAGAAGGAGAAAGGATGAAAGGCCAAAAAGATAACGGAAGTGTCCTGGATTATCATATACTGATGAAACCGTTGCAGGTAAATTCAGCATGAGGCACATAAAATTTAAGAAAACAACTGAGAAATCCAATCTAATATTAAACCTGCAAGCACTTCAATAACTTATCTTTTAGAGGCAATTAATATTGGAATGTTTGATGGAAAACATACTCCAACAAAGTTGCTCAGTACTCCGAGTTAACATAAACATACCAATAATTTTACACAGCAATCTTATTCCATTTCCTGATCGAACACAAAACTATTCACTAGAAAGGTGTAAATTTCTTCAGCAAACTATACAAATTAGAATGGAACTCATGAAACGAGTTCAACATCATTTTTTTCACTTGACTAGTAGAAATCTGGAATAAAAAAAACTCCCAGACTTCTCTAATTGATAGCAAAATTTTGACCAATGTTTTTATACTTTCATTCTAAATAGCAAAAAGGACTGGTCTTTCAGGCCAGTATAGAAGACAAGACTTCCTCAGACTGGAAATAAATTATTTGAGACGTGTGAATGAACACAACCATTTGCACACTCAAAATGACCAAGTACAACAAAAGACAAACTTCTGCAGATAAACACCAACTTTATAGCATTGAAGAATTAATCACCCTTTAATTCATTCACTAAAGCTTTTTTAAACAAAAGATCTTCGCTTTCAACAACATCCCGGTTTTTTATTTCTTCACACAAATTCAAAACCCAACTCTTCAAAAAGCTTGGAACTTTCAACCACCACCCAAAAATCCTTTTCCTCTCAAACTTTTCTTTTCTTTTAAGAAAAGAACGAACAGAGTGAATTGTGATGGTAACTCCAAGATTCAACCTTTACTTTACAACACCAACAGAAATATCAATATCATCAAGAACACTTCAAATGCAGCGCAAAACAAACACATGGAGAAAGATGGGTAACAATAATAAAGATGAACAGAAGGCTTACTGGAGGTGCAGCAGAGGCGATGGAGAGCAAAACGACGCCGTCCGTTGTCATGGTCTGCAGTTGCTGCAGTGCTCTGCTGGGGTAGCCGAAACTCCTTCACATCGAGTCTCCACGAGGACCTTCCGGGTACGGCGTCGTCTTGTGACACCAGAAGCGGTTCCATTCTGTTGTCACTAGGGCCTCCAGAACTGGGCGGACTCTTGTCCATTTTGCGCAAACAAAAACGTTTCTTGAATATATAAAAACGCTCTTGCGTATAGAAATCAAAACGTTTCTTGTAAAACTGTTCGTGTGTGAATGTGTCTCTTTTGGTTTTGGGAGACGCAGAAAGTTTCTCTCTTCTCCGGAATGCCAACTTACAGTTTGTAACCACCTCCGCTCAATACGTGGAGAGAACTATGAATTTCTGATATTTACGGTCTTTTTTAAATATTGCTGCTACAGGTATCTATCTATCTTTTTATTTATCATATATTCATATATCTATCTATCTATATTTTTTTTCCCCTAAATTAGAAGGGAGAATGGGAAAAACTCACACACACGGGTACTATAGAGGCTTGAATCCAAGAGCACCACTTAGGAGCGCATCAAAGGTTTGGGCCAATCTAAACTAACACCTGTTTGTTTTTATATCTATATATAGATACAGAGAATAATGAAACACTCTGCCTTTTACTTTATATATATATATATATTCAAAATATCACAAAATACTCATAATTAATGAAGATAATTAAAAATAAATAAAAATATCCATTAAACAAGAATAATATAGGAAATTAATATTTTTTTAACTAAAAACAAGATGAGAATACGGGTCATATTTTTATGGAACACAACTAAACTTACTTTATGTTTCTTATATTTAAAATATGAAAAGTAAGATATAAAAAATTCCCAAGAAAATAAAAAGGTTAAAATGTTAAAGCTCAAAAGGGAAAGAATAGAATATTTGATTTTGTGGGTGACGGTGAAATGAATGCATGTGTCATATGTGAATTTTCCTCCTTAGTATGTTTGCAGTTGTGTGCCATTTTCAGAATTGTCCAACGAAGCTTCCCTTTGTCAATGGCCAAAGTCCTAACAAAAGCCACTTTCAGAAGGAATAAGTTTTTCGGTGAATCACTTTTGCATAGTCACCCACACACCCAAAAAAAAAAAAGAAAAAAAAAAAGGGAAACAATCTTTCCTTCGCTCTCAAGTTATATTACAACTACATATTTCATTTAGATACGACTCTAGGTCAGGGTCGGGTGATGATGTTTGATTGACAAGAAATCTCCCATTATCACAATTCGGCCAATGCCATTATCACAATTCTGCCAATGCCATTATCACAATATGCTCACAAGTATGCAACCACTTACCGTAAAAAGAATGCTCTAATAATTAGAGAGATCCTTGATCATTACGTACAGGCGATGCGGCCTACTTGTTTGGGATTCGGTACTGTTTCAGGTGGCATGACTTTCTATATGAAGGTCACAAAGGTCGGCAGTCAGTCTCCATGAAGAGACAATGAGGGAGATGAGGGATAGGATGGGAGTCGGGGAAGGCGGAGATGGAGATGAAGTCTCGTGTTTAATTTGTGTAGTATATTCATGCATGGAACATATATTCACTCTTGGCATTGTCAGCATACGTGTCCAGGTTTCTCTAGCCACTTGTTGACTCCTCATGACTCGAGATGCCCATCTAATTCATGGAAAACAAAAAGAATTATATAATGGATATGCTCTGATATTGGGATTTTCGGTTTCGAGCGACTTGGTCAAGTAATGGGATTGGACATATTTATACATTGCTTTACGAAAGCATTATTTAAATTAATCAAGGTATATTGTAATTTTCAAGATAACTTGTATGGTGGTTGCTGCTTTTGTAGGCACACATAGCTCTTGGACAGCTATATATAGGCTAGCCTAAAGTGCTGTAGTTGATATCTAGAGAAGAAAAAAATATATATACAGTACCGATCTCTTGGAGTAGTCCAAGAGATTTGTGGTCACTCATTATTAGATGTAAATTCAACAGTTCACTCACTCTTTTACTCATTTTAAAAACCTTTTTTTAATTATTCGATTAACATCCAACGGTGAGTGACCACAAATATCTTGGATCCCTGTGATCCAAGAGATTAGGGCTAATATACATATATAACTTATATTAAAGGGCATCTTTGTAGAGCCCATTTCGTATTGTATTTCACTAATCTAAATTGTCTATTTTGTAGATATTAATTGAAAGATCATCTCTACAAAAAATCACTTGAATCTAATATTATTTGACAACTTAATTAAATTATTGAAATTTTAGTACTTCCTTAAAATACCGTGTTTATTGATTTTGTAGGACACAATTGGATATCGAAACGGGTTCCAATTAGTCTAATTTTTTGCAAAGATGATCTATGAATGTAGACTTAACAAATAAATGGTTTAAATCGTTGAAAAAATATTTGTAGAGAACCCTAAAAGGTGTCCCTAAAATAAAATTATTTGAAGAATCCCTCAATAAAAAGGGACTATATATATTAATCGACCAGAAAAACAAAATATTGCTTGCCCGCAATGGATGCGATTTTCAAATAATTCATAGGAACAATCTAAGAGGTTAGTGGAAAACCTTGAGATGATATTAAACAATGAGATATGTTTTCCACTTGGAACAAAAGTATGGTTTAGGTGAGGTGCAGCCAAAGCCCGACAAATATAAAGTTTTTGGTGATCGAAAGAATATTATATAGTAATGTTTGAAGATTATCTTATATCCCATTTACATGGCTGGGTAGGAAAAAGTTGGCCGATCCTTTGATAAAGATTCAATCATGCAGAAGCACAAATTAATATGTTATTTGTTAGTGTCACACTTTTTCAATCTGGATGCCTCGTCATACTCAAATACTTGGTCAAAAATAGTGAATTATATTAAGCGATTTCTAAGTATAGGGGTTTCCTACTCAAATATTTGAACCATTTTTTCCCTCTCGTTTATTATGATTTTTTTTTTTTTTTTTTTTGTGGAAGTTTATTATTGATTTTGAAAATATTTTTCGGGATAAGTCTATCTAAATGATTTTTTGTCGACATAGACTTACTTAAAAAATTTGCTTTTATGTCGACAAACGTTTGTTGGGATAGACTTATGCCTGTTTTAAATTTTAATTTTATAAACTTTCTTTGAGCACAAGACTCCTTTCTTGAGAAAATCATGTGCTCCAATTTGGCAAAAGCAATGGGAATAGGATGTCCAACCACCCACTAAACAGTGCCATTACCTAATTTAGGGGAAAATACACATGAGATATCCCGTCTCTATTTGTTAGGAGTTGATATCCACGTTGGTTCATTTAGATTAGAATTATAAACCTTAGTCAACTATAAGTGTATGTGAAGTTGGCTCAAGAATGCATACTCTAGAGTGACCTCATTTAGTGTTTTTTTATATAATATATATAAGCGATGTTAAAGAAGGAGTAATCGTATCTAGAATCTTAAATATAGGGTTAAATATTCTTAACCAATTAAACTATAATTCTTTTGCTATTTCGTTTAGTGTTAAGTATAACACGGCAAAAGTCTACTACATGTAGCAGATAGTTTTATGATTTTCCTAAAAGCCTAATGTTTGGAATTCAATAAAACTTAAGGAGTAAGTGATCGGCTCATAATTCCATATGTTTTTAGCCATTTGATGTGACAAATATCAAATCAAATGGGTGATCATTTGTTCTTCTATAATGCAGAAGCGAATGAGTGTAAATGTTTACCCATTTGCAAGAGGCATAGTATATGGCACCCAACCAAGCGCCATGATTGACTTGCTTCCCACTAGAAAAGTTTAAACAAGAATATGGCGGAACCTGCAACATAAATGAAGGATGCATTAAGGCCAATTGAAGAAACTAGATAAAGTCACACATGCTTTACATACTGACGATCAGCCACAATCCAAACACAACATTGCACGGGAAAGCCTATTATTTGGATATTTTGTGACACATTAAACATGATGAAACCCAAAAGTACTTATTAAATGTTATTAAACCTTTTGCTCTTGAACTTACTTCAACATTAACCGGGAGTGTGTCGGTTTTTCTTCTTCTATTTTTCTTATTTAAAAAAAAAAGAAAAAAAAAGGAGAATTACTAAACAATAGCTATTTGGGCATTGAGGTGTGTTGTGATCTATGCCTGAATATAAGGCTTGTGGCTTTTATGCCAAAATCTTTTTAGTCTTTTGTAGCTATATTTGGAGATACACTTTGGGCGCTTGTGTTGTCGGTGGGTTTCCTCCTTACTTGAATTAACCCTTTGAGCCCTTTGAATTATAAATGCATTATCGCCCTTATCTCAAGAAACCAATAAGCTATTTCATCATCTATAAGTAGATTACATAATATTAGAATAAATATTTGTTATTTTATTAAAATGCTAATTAGTTATAACCCTTAATAATAGTATAGATACAATTAAATGTTAGGACATAAATGATGTTTTTCTTTTTTTAGAATATATTATGTATTTCTAAAAGCATCCACAATGGGCTCCCTAAACTACCTCCTTAGACAAATTTTAGGGAGGAATTGTAAAAATGCAACTCCAATCACGCTCTCTATCCACCTCCTAAAATAGGGAGTCCTCTAGGAGCTCCTAAATCTGAGGAGAGAGAAATGACTCCTAGTGGCTCTCTATAATTTAATGCTGCTTTATTTAATGAGTATTTCAAACCTTTATTTAATGCTAATCTTTTTTATTTTATTTTTTAATAAAGATGGACCCGATCAAAAAAGAGTTATAGCTTTTATAACTCTCCAAATTAGAGAGTATGGTTGGAGTTGAAATTTTTTAGAGAGCTCCTAAAATAGCTTTCTTATACTCTTAGCCAAATTTTGGCTAAAAAATAGAGAGCATCATTGTGGATGCTCTAAGAGCACCTCCACCCACAAGGTCTAAGTCTAAGGCAAGGGCAAACAAAGGCTATCACTATTCACGTGAATAGTGTCAGCCTTTGCATTTGTGGTTCCACCCATGAGAGCTAAGTCTAGGGCAAGTCTAAGGCAAATACTATTCATATGAGATATGAGGAGATGAATTTGTATATAGTTTTTTGTGTGGGAAGTAAAGAATATGCCTAGGTATTTATTTAAAAAAATTCTGAAATTTTTGGTTTTTTATTTATTTATTTATTATTTTTTTTCTTGACGTCATTACGACGATTCATCATCGCAGCAATTGCCCTGGGCCTGCCCGGGCTGGTGGAACCCACCATGAAACCAGGCTGCATCTGCTGCGCTGGAGGTGTCTTAGGCTCGCCAGGGCAGCCTTTCCCCCAGTTTGGGTATGGCGCTGGCGATGCTCTAAGTAGTGACAGATTTAGAGATCAAATGCAATTTGAATTCATTAATTTTTTTCGCCACAGAAATAATTAATTGTTTTTGCCCGGCAGCCTAATAGCCCACCCCAGAGTTCTTAGCCCGGCCTGCTTAGAGAAATGGTTTCACTCTCTTCAATGGCCCATTTTTCATTCCAGCCCACCCGTAAACCCAGCCTTAACTCCTTCTTCCCTTCTCTTCTGATAATTCACAGTTCACATAGCTTCACCAGCTGCGCCACTGCCAGCCGTCCCATCCCGGGTCTCTTTTCTTTGTCATTTGAGCTCTCTTTTTTATTACAGGTAATGCCTCTATCGACTCTGTGTTCATTTAAGGGTTTGTTGATTCACTTTTTAATTTTGTATTTGTGTTATGATTTCTGTCAGTTTTGATTTTGATTTGGGTTTTTAGATTAAGTCATGTTTGTTTTGATTGATTGGCTGGATGGATATGTTACTGGTTAGCTTGGACCTATAAGCCTCTACTTATCTGCTTGTGTTTTCTAGTTCTTTAAATTGAGGTTTCTCTGCTGTTGCGTGATACTTTATCTGGGAGTTTTGTGCATTTAGTTTTCATTGGTATGCTTCACCAGATTTTGCTTACTGGGTGTTTTTTTTAATAACAATATTTGGGTTCTTCATTTTTATTATTCTTATTTTGACTTCTCTTTCTTCTTCTGTCAAGTCCATGCAAATACTATAATTGTTTGTTTTACATTTTATTGGAATTCAGTACTTGAAGAAAAAGTATCATTCAACTTCAATGTACAATCAGGTTTTAGGTGAATTAAGGTCTATTCAAATTTGAGATTGAAAAAAAATAAGCTGCTTTAGCCTAAATTGCCAAAGAAATGGCTGGTGGTCTGAAAGATGATGATACGGAAGAGTTTAAGGGTCTTCGAATCACCTCACTGGACGATGAAAGCGATGAAGAAGAAGAACAAAATGAACAAGATATTGTTATTGATGAAGATGATGAAGAAGAAGAAGACGAAGAAGCAAGAAACTCTGTGGTTTTAGGTTTTCTGAAAAAGCCTAAGACAGCCCGCTCTCTTCTTCGCCATTTCTTCCCTTCCAAGGCTGGAGGCGTTCCCGTATGCTATTAAACCCTTCAATTTATGTTTACTTACGGTTCAGACTTCTTTTTAATGGTGTTTTTTCTTTGTCATATAGGCTTGGTTGGATCCAGAAAATTTGCCATCCGGAAGATCTTGTTTTTGCGACATATGTGATGAACCTTTGCAGTTTGTGCTTCAGGTTATTGATGATACTTGAATTTCATTGATAAAATTATATCTATATTTTGCCCTTTTAAGCAATAAAAAGATGAATGGTTGTGATCTTTAGTCTTTCTGATTATTGGACTACAAGGTGTATGCACCAGAGGAGAAGCAATCTGCATTTCATCGAACTTTATTTGTTTTTATGTGTACATCAATGGTTTGTCTTCGTCGAGATCAACATGAACAATGGAAATGCCATCAGGACAAGCCTTCTAGAAGGTATTGTTCTTCCTGTTTTGTCTATAACCAAAGGGTTTTTAGTTTCTGTTTCTGGTTATGTAATGTTTTTTTTTTTTTTTCCTGAAGTGTGAAGGTTTTCCGCTGCCAATTACCCCGTGATAATCCTTTCTACTCAAGTGAGCCACCAAAGAAGGATAGTACAGACCTGCCTCTTAAGGCTGGAGGTAGCATCTTGTTTAACTTTGCATTTAAAGTTGCTAGCTTTTGACCTTTGAATTATTGCTTGATTGTTTAACATACAACCTTGCTTAGATATATTCAGTAAGCAGTCTTTACGTATTTAACATGTTCTGCCATGTAAGGGCTCTTTTGATGATCTTTTCCTATTGGTCTAGCTGCACTCTGTAATTGGTGTGGCAGCTGGAAGGGGATTAAACGCTGTACAGGTTGCAGAAGAGCACTTTATTGCTCAGAGAAACATTGGGTAATTTGATTTGTTAGGTTTCTGCTATGTTCTTTTTTTTTTTTTTTTGCTTTCAAATAGCAACAGCCATCCCTAGAGATTACCAAATTTTTTCTTTGATTTGTAGGTCAAGCATTCTCGGACTGGTCATGAACATGATTGTCAACGATTGAGGATAAATTCTCAGTTGGCTGACAGTAGCTCTGATGAAACCACTCCTGCAGTACTTCTAAAAGGCACAGCGCTTTTTCCTTGTTATAGGAATAGAATAGGACTTTCTGAGAACCTGTATTTATGTATTTTTCATTTGTGAACAGTTGCAAGCAACAATGTATGGCCAGAGTACAAAATTATACAGGAGTCTGAAAGTTCATACGAGACAGATATGCCTGATGATACTGTATGCTCTAATTCCTTGGTGTCTAGTAACCGGACAGATGATGCACTAATGTCAATAGCTGAGAATTTTGAGGTATTAATCTTTGTTATCTCACAGTCTAACATTTATGTTATCTTTCTGTAGGCAGAAATGAAAGTTGTGTTCTCCACTTTTCTTCTTTTCTTTTTACCCCTGGTAGAAGAAAATTCATGTTTAATTGCTTAAACTTTTACATGTTTATACCCCTGTAAAAGGGTGATGATGACAGAAAGAGCTGGGCTTCATTCCATGAGCGCATAGCCCTGGCACCTGAGCAAGTATTGAGGTTATTTATATTTTCAATAAATCATAATCACTATTTTCCTACACCCCATTTTACTTTACAAATTATGGATCAATTACTTTTTTTTGTTTCCACTTAATAGGTATTGTAGAATTCCTGGTGCAAAACCCTTATGGCCCGTGTCAAGTGGCCGTCCATCCAAGGCTGATATTCCTAAATGCAGTTATTGTGCCGGTCCATTGTGTTTTGAATTTCAGGTATTGGATCATGAATGTGATCTTGACAATTTTTTGTTATGGTTAAAGCCCAACTCAAAGTTTCTGCATTTTAATTTCTTTTATGCTTGCAGTTGCCATTTTCTTTCTAGTCGGTTTTTTGACCGTATGTATTTTGTTTGGCTTCAGATTATGCCACAGTTGCTATTTTACTTTGATGTGAAGAATGACGTGGACTCTCTTGATTGGGCTACAATTGCTGTTTATACATGTGAAGCCTCCTGTGATGCAAGTGTGGCTTACAAAGAAGAATTTGCTTGGGTTCAACTTTCTTAGTCATTTGGTTCTTTGCCAGATACTTTGTACCCCTAGATTAGGAGATATAGCTGTTCAAGTCTTGATCAAGAATTTAGAAAATCGGAATGATAAGATTTTGATTGTGAAGAATTGTCACAGTTGTTTTGTTTTATGAATCGGAATGATGAAATTTTGATAATGTACCTCCTCCATTTCACACGCACCTAGATTCCTGTATTCAACCTCAATTTTGTGTTTGCTTGTTAGAAGTGAAATAGACAGTTTTGTGTATGCCTTAGGGTTTGGATTCTTCTATTAAAAGCTAGTTTTCCCCTTCTCTTTTCTCATTTCCTTCTCTCTTCTCCTAACATTCTCTCCTCCCTCCAGCCATGTTAAAAGTTGTGATGCTCGTGGCTTGAGCACTGACCGGCGGTGTTCATGGTGGCAAAAACGGAAAACATCAAATGATGATTTTATTAACTTTTTCTTTAGGTGGATAAGAAGAGCAATCTTTGGGTTGAAAAAGAACCATCCATCCCAAATTTTTACTTTCTTTATTTTTTATCCGAACACGTTGAGGTTCAAGTAGCTCGAAATAAACATATAAACTTTATTCATACAGACAAGTAGTTCAATAACTGTGGCCTACTCTATGTTCAATTCCCTTCTTCAAATGTTGGGATTGATTTTTAATAATTGAAAAAAGAGCTAGTTCAAACAACACTTGGCTACTGTTCTTGTTATGTGTTTCTTGATCATGAAGCCAACTTTGGCTTGTGCTCTGGCCTGTGAGTAATATCAAAGTCCACATGAACAAAAGCTCTTTCAACCTCAGGAAGGTTTTCAAGCTTCTCTTGAAGTGTTTCTCCAATGTTATGTGCATGACTAAGAGACATGTCCCCAGGCAAGACTATGTCAACTTCCACAAAATAGTTGCAACCAAAAGTATAGGCTCTCACTGTCTCAATGTGCTGGATCTCCTTGTCATGGTTCCAAATCAGATATGTCAACTTTGCCAAGTACTCTGCTGGTGCTGTCTTCCCAATCAGTGACCACACATTTTCCATCACTGTTTTTGCCCAATTTCCCATTGTATACAAAGCAATCTGCAGGCATTGTATTTCAAATATATATCAATTACACTTGTTGCCATAAAATAGTTTTGGGTTAGATATCCTTGTGCTTTGTTCGGATTTTCAATTCGTTCCTTGCGTTCTCAATTTGGCCAATTTGGTCCCTGTGTTTTAATATGTTAACGTCAAATTAGGCAAAAGGGACAAGGACCAAATTTGTCAAATTCAAAACACAAAGACCAAAATGGTGTTGTAATAAAATTAGGTGTTAATTAATATATTGGACTTACAATGATAGCTCCAACAGGGTCAATCCACCAGTAAAACCTGATTGCTAAAACTGCTGATGCAAGACCAATTCCATTAGTGATGACATCAAATAGATGATCTTGTGCATATGCTCGAACAATTTCGTTTTTGAATCTACGACAATATGCCATCAGCACAAACTTCACCACTGTGGCAGACACCATGATCCCTATCATCCATTTTTCTTTCAGTGGGTCCCTATCAGGTTGAGCCTACATGGAAAGAAATTCATAAGGACCTATTTACATTTTTGGTGTTCAAAATTTCACTCAATAAGAAAAACTTGATGCTTCAAACCATATTGATCTATAGGAGAATGAGTTGGAAATGCAGATATAATCATATATATTGAGTCACTGACTGTGTTCAAGACTTCTTGCTCTACTATCAACTGATGAACTCCTACGTACCTTTGTGAGAAGTTGCCGTCCCGATTCGAACAAGATTTGTAATCCAAGAGTTGCCATTACTGATGCAAAAACAACAATTCCCTGCAATGCATTTGAGATTTAGTATATGAATGGAGAAAATTGCAAGTGAAATGTTCTCATACTGTACAAAAATTCCCTACAAACTTTGGAAGCAATTTCTTGACAAATTTGGTATCATGTTCCCATATTGAAATGTTGCTCCTAGAAAGATATTGGTTTAATAAGCTTGAAATCTTTTCCTGTGTGCATATTTTTGTCTGATGTCTCCTCAAATTATTGGATATGCTTACCACAGGCTGCATCCGATTCTTGCCAATCGGGTACCGGTATTGATTTGGTTTTCTCATTGCATTGGATGTAAACCAAAGAATGAACCCTGACAAGAGGTCTAACAGAGAATCCAATGTTGAAGCTATTACTGCTAATGATCTGCTCTCAAATGAAGCATACACTTTTGCCAGGAAAAGCACCAAATTAGCCACATTAGATGCATATATTGCTATCCTTTCATTTCTTGCAAGTTGGTTCACCTCATCCTGAAATCAAGAGTTTGTATGCAAATTGCAATAATTAAGAAAAATTCAACATTTGAATTAGTGGAGATCATTTTATAGCTGCAAATTACCACTAATCTAAGGCAAATTAATAGCAGACCTCTGTTAAACTCCCAGGCCAAAACCCTGTTTCCGAAAATATGTCCAACTCATTGAATCCTTTGAGAAGTTTATTCTGCCTCTTGTAATATTCGGCAATTTTTCTTTGCCTCCCTGTGATAGCAATAGAGAGAATTTCAATGTTAATATAAGTTTTAAGACAAATATAATTTGTCTTTGTCAATCACATCTATTAAATTGACATAAAGTGTATGAAAGTACTGCATAAAGAGGACGTAGGATAAGAGCTTTTACTTAATGACTCAACAAAAGAGCCTAAGCCAAAATAAGAATCCTTGTTTCTGTCTGGAAGCTTGAAGCCATCCATATTGAGCCTCCATGCTGCCTCAGTCGGCATTGTCACAGCCTCTCCTGTCACATCCGGCGACAGAAGCTCAGTCCGGTAATCCGAAGAATCTGTTCGAAGATCTGTCACCATTTTTCTCAGCAGAAAGAATTTGCTAGGAAGGCAAGCATTTGCAGCTCAATATATAAAGCAAACATAGGCAGATGTACAAGGTTTACTATTCTATAATGTACATTAACCCAAGTAAAGAAAGAATCTAATAGAAACTTGAAATTATTATTATAATCAGTAGATAAGCATGGACAATGCCGGTCTGATACCACGCGCTCTTAAAATTTATATTTTAGTAGCAGTTTTCAGAAACTGAAGATGATTTTTGAGTATGCCTATTGGAGCATAAGAGCTGACTTTTGTGAATGGAATATATTGAAGGCTTAAGTGCTATAGTGCTCTTGAAACATTGATCAATCTCCACTAAATTCTTTTAAAGTTAAAGTGACTTATTTTACTTCATTGATCAATGTTTTGTATATGACTTTGGCTTTTACCGTCAAGTCTGTTAAAAATGCTTACGCGGCACCAATGGAACCCACTATTTTGCTAAACTAAGTGTCATGTGTGAAAAAAAAAAAAAATAATTGTCTTTTAAAAAACTTAATTTAACTATTAAAAATAAAAATAATCCTTTAAAACCAAAAAATCCCCAATTTCCCTCCAACAACCCCATTATCCCTTCTCAGTCACCATAACCACAACCACAACCACCCCGACCTGCTCCTCTCTCTTCCTCCAACCCCAAAGTTCCCAAGTGCACATTCATATACACTTTTCAACGAACTCGGAGAAGTCACTTTCAAGCTGTTCTTCTCCACCACAAACCTCCCCACACAAACCCCACAAAGAAGAAACCAAACCCCAATTAAAAATCCCAGCTTTTCCTTCATCTTAGACACTGACACTAACTCTCCAATTTATTGCTCCAAAGAGAGAGAACCAGATCAAACCCAATCTTACAAGGAACAGGTTTTCCCCAACAAAATCTCGTCTTTTTTAAAACCTAAATCTAAAAATTTGATAATGAAGAGGAACTAGTTATTTCTCACTGCAAGTTTTCTGGGTCTGGAACTAAATTTCGTGGGAACCGTAGAAAGGTCAAAGAGGTAGGTTTTTTTTTTTTTTTTTTTGGGCGTATGTGTAGATTTAGAGAAGAAAAGTATCTAAAGTGGAAAATGTTATAAATTATTAAAATAAATCAAGGGCATGTTTACGTATTAGTAATGGGTATAGAAGGAAATGAAATGATTTTCATTCCTGACTTTTCCTGAGTTTACTTGTAATCAGAATGAAAAAATAAGTGAGCCCCATCTCAAAATCTGTAATCGCATTCCTCAAAACTAGGTATCGGATCAACTAGGGAGTAGTTGATACGACTCTCATTCCTGTTTTCTCTTAATGACTTTCAAAAATACCCTTACCACTTTACCATAATTCTAAAATTAATTTGAATTCTGATTCATGCAAATTTGTAAACAATAACAATGAAAATCAATCTCATTCCTTTGTTAATTCCATATATTTAGTAAACAATTTAATGGAAATGATTTTTCTCATAATGATTCAGTAGTTTCCCGATTCCTAAATTCTCCGATTCCTTACTTTATTCATTACTGATACGTAAATATGCCCCAAAAATTTTAGCTAGGAAGGGAAAATGAATAATGGTGTTGGGGGAGGGGAATTGGGGATTTTTTGGTTTTAAAATATTATTTTTATTTTTAATAGTTAAATTAAGTTTTTTTAAAGATTTTTTTAATTTTTTTAATTTTTTTTTTCACACATGACATTTAGTTTAGCAAAATAGTGAGTTCCATTGGTGCCATATCAGTATTTTTAAAGAAAATTTTAATAGACTTGACTGTGAGGGGCAAAGTGAGTCACAAAACATCACTCAATGAGGCAAAGTGAGTAACTTTAACTTAAAGGGGGTTTAGTGATGTTTCAGGGGGCACTATAACACTTAATCCTATATTAAATGTGTGTGGATGGAATTTTAGTATCTTACTTGAAGAATTTGTCTTCATACCACACGGATTCAAATATGCTAATTTTGATGTGCATTTATTAGATGTGCCTGCTTGCCTTATTTCTTGGAAGGAGACACACCTCGCTTTAACAAATCACAGTGCACAATTCATCAAAATACAAAAAGAAATTTTTTTTACATACATGTGAAACTGTAATTGACAGGAATCTAAGAGTTCCCATTTCCACGAGAAAGCGCCATATTAAAAAGGAAAAAAAACACTGAAGACTATATTGGGCCAGAAAGGCTTTACACTTTTTGGTACCAATGAATGACCTGGTTACATACTGGACCAGCTTTATTGGGCTGAGTTGAATGGTTTTCGAAATTGGGCAATCTTGGAGTCTAAAAAAAGTCCAGTTATTGATCATGCAAGGGCTGAACAATTTGAAATAGTAAGTCGTGCAAATGAAAGAATTTGAATAAATACGTACACCGATGCATAAGTGTGGAAGGGTCGTACGACTGTGTGCCAATATTAAATGTTCATTTCTTTTCTTATTATTTGTGATTGTATTTGATGTGATTATAATTTCTTTTACGTTTAAATTCGTTTTCCCTGTATTAAACAATGGATCATCCAATTCATTTAAATCAAAATGTTAAAACCATCAACATGATTGGACTGGATTTTAGCCTTAGCTTCATCAAATTAGATTGTAAAATCTAAAACTAAAACTACATTATATCATATGTCAAATTTTGAAAATGTTAACATGTTCAAATTGACGAACACCCCTAATTCCTCATGAGAGAACTTCTCACAAGAATCAACAAAAACTAATTGCATGTTTTTTTAATGATCAACTAATTTATAAGTAATTATGGTACATAGACGCATGGAGAACTCATAGTGAATCCCACACACATTCAATGATCAATGTATGTTGTATGAGTTAAGTGATTAAAATTATTTGTACATAGATTTTATAGTGATTCCAAGCACATTTAGTAGTTGATGCATGTTAAAGACAACCATGTCACATAGATTTTATATATATAAAGTTTCATTGAAGAATTTGAGGGACACTTTTGTAGGGTTAATTTTGGATTGTATTTCACTAATCCAAACTATCTTTTTTGTAGATATTCGTTAAAAGATTATCTCTACAAAAAATCATTTGAATCCAGTATCATTTGACCATTCAATTAAATTATTAAAATTTAAGTACTTTTTTGAAGTATCGTGTTCATTGATTTTGTTGGTCTCAATTAAATGTCTTAATGATTTTCAATTTGTTTGATTTCTTTGCAAGGATAACCAATGAATAAATACTTGAAAATTTGACGGTTTGGTTCGGTGAAAAAAAAATCGTAAGGTAACCTAAATAGTGTCCCTCAAATAAGCTAATTTGAGGGATGTTTCAATAAAAGCTCTCTCTCTATATATTAACTAGAAAAACAAAATATTGCTTGCCTGCAATGGGATGCGATATTCAAATAATTCATAGGAACAATCTAAGAGGTTAGTGGAAAACCTTGAGATGATCTGAAACAATGAGATATGTTTTCCGCTTGTGAAAAAAAGATGAGGTGCAGCCAAAACCCGACAAATATTTGGTGATCGAAAGAATATTATATAGTAATGGTTGAAGATTATCTTACATACCATTTACATGGCTGGGTAGGTAAAAGTTGGCCGATCCTTTGATAAAGATTCAATCATGCAGAAGCACAAATTAATATGTTATTTGTTAGTGTCACACTGTTTCAATCTGGATGCCTCGTCATACTCAAATATTTGTCAAAAATAGTGAATTATATTAAGTGATTTATAAGTTTAGGGGTTTCCTACTCAAATATTTGAACCATTTGTTCCCTCTCGTTTATTATGATTATTTTTTTTACAAATTTATAAATAAACCCAATCCTAGACATGTATTTATAAAAAAACCCAAGCACTATTTAAACATAGAAACACACCCAAAATCAACTACAAAGTCAACTTTTTGGGTGTGTTTATAAATGGGTTTTAAGTGTGTGTAATGATGGGTTTTGGGTGTGTTTATAAAGTGTTTTGGGTGTTGGGTTTTTTTATAATTTCAACCTCCATTTTGGGTGTTTTAGTGAAACTCCCTATTTTTTTTTGGGTGTGGAAGTTTATTATTTATTTTGAAGATATTTTTCGGGATAAGTCTATCTCAATGATGTTTTGTCCGCATAGACTTACTCAACAAATTTACTTCTATGTCAACCAATGTTCGTCGGGATAGACTTGTGCCCGTTTAAAATTTAATTTTATAAACTTTCTTTGAGCACAAGAGTCCTTTCTTGAGATTGAGAATATCATGTGCTCCAATTTGGCAAAAGCAATGGGAATAGAATGTCCAACCACCCACTAAACAGTGGCATTCTCTATTTGTCAGGAGTTGATATCCACATTGGTTCATTTATATACTTGGTAAACTATATATACTTTAGGTGGTTTGGATGAGGGAAAATAACTCAGAATTTATGACATGACCCGTCCTGAATTTCCCGGAACCCGAGATTTAACCCTGCGGAGACCCCGGCATCACACCTACGCCGGGTTCACTCCTTAAATCTATGTCCTCGTTTACCAGAGAGAATTAAGGGCACGAGACTTTCTGCCAAATTTGGCAGAGTCTCCCCTGTAAATTGAACATTTCTCCAAAATTTCTACCTGCATAAAACACATTTTATAACCTAACCGGCAGCACGCACAATATAATCTCATGCAATTTACATAAAGGGCCTCCGGCCTTCAAATGATTCTAGCAGAACTGCCCACAATATTTTTAAAATAACTTAATGCATCAAACATGCATATAATAAATTCAAAATCTATTTATGTACACCTTCACTCACTTAGTCCCCAGGACAAGCCTCAATTCAATCAAGTTTTGGGACCAACAACGAGATCCAAACCAAACTCAATAAGACCACCTAAGTGGGGTCTAATCTGTGGCTGCACCTAGTAACTTCAGGCTGCCTACGTACCCTACTAAGGGATCAAGCCACACGTAGCTCTTTCGTATCTATCCTGGCTCCTAATATCAAATAAACCATCACCGCCATACAATTTCATACATTCTAGGATTTATCCAACACAACACACCAAACACAATCATATCTCCCCTCATACGTCGGGACGCACCCGCCACGTATGAGGTCTGCAACACGCCGGCTAATCCAAAGACGCTTGCGACCTCACACCGGGCCTGGCTACATTCTCACCACCCTCACACAATCATATCTCCTCATACGCCGGACGCACCCGGCCACGTATGGGGTCCGCAACACGCCGGCTAATCCAAAGACGCGCGGCGACTCACACCGGGCTCGCTACATTCTCACCACCTCACACAATCATATCTCCTCATACGCCGGGACGCGCCCGCCACGTATGGGGTCCGCTAACACGCCGGCTAATCCAAAGACGCGCGGCGACCTCACACCGGGTCCGCTACATTCTCACCATCCTCACACAATCATATCTCCCTCATACGCCGGACGCGCCCGCCACGTCACGGGTCTGCAACACGCCGGCTAATCCAAAGATGCGTGCGACCTCACACTAGGTCCGCTACATTCTCACCAGCCCTCACACAATCATATCTCCTCATACGCCGGGACGCGCCGCCACGTATGGGGTCCATCAACATGCCGGCTAATCCAAAGACGCGTGCGACCTCACACCGGGCTGGCTACATTCTCACCAGCCACACGGGTTTAAAGGCCTCAACATGATCACAATATGAGGGGGTACGTGGGGTAGTGCGTATAGCACTGTAAACTAACATTCGATCGCTTTATTTACCTTTATACATCCACACAATTAAATATATAATATATAATTTCTACTCCCATACAAACCTCAATCCTGGTATAGCATCTGATAATTCCTCAATTTAAATCATATAATAATATCCTAAATTCACGTATAAACCATTTAACTCAACAACGCTCAAGACCTATCACTAAAGTCATTCTAACCCTCCTGGGATGGTAGAACTACAACGAAAGTCTAGCGGTCAACCCAAGGTCAAACTACCAAAACTTGGTCAAACAGGCCCGCGGGGCCCACGACCTCCAAATTATGATCCGAAAGTTTCTATAGGTTCTACAAGGTCTAGGACACATGTCCTGCAAGTTTGGTCCAGATCGGATGGTCGGATCGCTCACGATCGCACGATCGGACGGTCACTAAAACCCTAACCCTAGGGTTGGCATTTCCGGAGTATCCGGGACTCCATTTTACGATCCGTCAAATCCTACACGATCCTGGTAATATCTAGATCAACATATTATAACTTCAGGACCATCCAACGGTCCAAACCTAGTGAACCCAGAAAATACGCGATATGCGATTACCGTTCAGAACTCTAACGGTATCCAAAATAAGATCCGAGCACACCTAAGCGCTCGTGACATCGAGAGGATCGCAGTGGGATAAAAATGCCCCTCAGCTATAGTGCCCACGCGCCGCCACACGCGCCGGCAGCGCGTGGGTGTCTAAAGCGATATCGCATCACCGGAAAACTTCCAAATCGAGAGCCAAGACTCCTACCCTAGGTAATACACCTAATTTAGAGTCACTTTTGTTCTTGGGCATACCCCAAAAATTGACCGGAGGTGGCCGGAATCGCGATCGCAAAATCGGCCGAACCCTAAATAGAAAATCGGATGATCTACACTCAAAATCAATGCAAACCTACCCAACCATTAGCTAGAGCTCGGAAAATAGATGAGAAACCATACCTCACTTGCCGGAATCGGTGGCCGGACGACGGAGAACGAAGCCGGCGAAGTTTTGGACCAAACCGAGCTGTTTTCTTGATTTTCCGGCGAAATCCCGGCCGGCGGGACTGGCTGGGGTAGGAAGAGGACGGCGGTCATTTTGGTACCGCCCGTCAAGTTTGGTGGCGGACGAGAGCACGGCCGGCCAAACGTGGCGGTTGTTCCACCGCGAACCCGAGGAGAGAGAGGAGACGCGGAGAGAGAGAGAGAGACGGGGGCAATTCCGTCTTTTTATCAAAAATCCATTTTCCAAATATTTACGATTATGCCACTGAGCTTCATTTGATCATATCTCTCTCGTTACAACTCCGATTCGAGCCCATTACGTGTCTACGGACTCATCTCACCGTGCTCTACGCAACGGTACAACCGGAATTCCCAAATTCCTTCCGAATAAGAAAATGACTAAAATACCCATATCCTACGGGTAATTTCTCAATTACACTTAAATAAATTAAAACATAGGATAAATTTGGGGTCGGGGTGTTACAATTTAACTAAAAGTCGGGAATTTAATAGGAAAAATTGACAATTCCCTTGTTTGGCAACTTAAGCACGGAATTGATTAAATGACATGCGGAAAATATTGTGGAAATTGGAGCATCAAATTTTGGAGTTTAATCTCCACAAAAATATGTGTCATTTCACAATTTTCATAGTGTCATTTACAAAATTCGACATACATAAATTCAAATATTGAAATTTTCAATTGCTAGAAATTGAAATGATGGAAATCTAAATTCCGTCATTTTAGAATTCTATGTAATTTTCAATTTCTTCATCCAAACGGAAGGTTAGAGTAATTAATTTGGCTCAAGAATTTATACTTTAGAGTGACCTCATTTAGTGTTTTGAATATATATATATATATATATATATATATAGAGATATTAAAAGAGCGAGTAATTGAATCTAGAATTTTGAATATAAGATTAAATATTCTTAATCAATTGAACTATAATCGACTTCGTTTAGTGTTAAGCATAACATCTTAGTTAAGTTGGTTGCTCACATGGCAAAAGTCTACTACGTGTAGCACATAGTTTTATGGTTTTCCTAAAAGCCTAATGTTTGGAATTCCATATGTTTTTAGCCATTTGATATGACTATTATCAAATTAAATGGGTGATCATCTGTTCTTCTATAATGCACAAGCGAATGAGTGTAAATGTTTACCCATTTGCAAGGGGCATAATAAATTGCACTCAATCAAGCGCCAAGATTGACTTGCTTCCCACTAGAAAAGTTTAAACAAGAATATGGTGGAACTTGCAACATAAATGAAGGATACATAGGGTTTAGGGTTCTAGTTTCTGATGGACTTCCTAGTCCCCCATAAGTGTAATAGCTTGATTTTTTTATTTTTTTTTCTGCGGGGAAAATCTATGGTTTCTAGACTCTGCGAGTCTAGGCTTTTTCCCTGAGTTATCTTTTCTCCTTGATGTCTAGTAACCGGACAGATGATGCACTAATGTCAATAGCAGAGAATTTCAATGTATTGTTATCTCACAGTCTAACATTTATGTTATCTTTCTGTAGGTAGAAATGAAAGTTGTGTTCTCCACTTTTCGTCTTCTTTTCTTTTTAGGCCCGTGTAGAACTCCTGGTGCTAAACCCTTATGGCCCGTGTCAAGTGGCCGTCCATCCAAGGCTGATATTCCCAAATGCAGTTTCAGACCGTCTCGTGGGCTTAGACAAGGAGACCCTCTGTCTCCTTACCTGTTCTTGCTGGTAAGCGATGTATTCTCCAAAAATCTGTCAAAATGTATCTCGGGAGGATGGATCAAAGGCATTAAGATGGCACAAAGAAGCCCTGTTCTTTCCCACCTCCTTTTTGCAGATGACTCCCTTTTCTTTCTCAGAGCTGACGTGACTAACTGCCGAAGATTTATGCATTTGCTGAATCGTTATTGTGCTGCCTCAGGACAATTAGTTAATCATCAAAAATCTTGTCTCTACTTTAGTAGTAATACTCCTACTGAGGTGAAGACTACAATTGGCTCTATTCTAGCTGTGGAGGGAACAGACAATCCTGGAAATTACCTGGGGATGCCTACTATGTGGGGGAGATCAAAGAAGGCAGCTATGAATTATGTAAAGGAGCGTGTTAAGGACAAGATTTCGGGCTGGAAGCAGAGCTCGCTTTCATTAGCAGGGAAGGAAGTCCTTATAAAGGCTATTGCCACTGCTGTTCCAACGTACCCCATGCAGTGTTTCAAATTTACAAAAGGTCTATGTGAGGAAATCAACAGTGAGATGGCCAAGTTCTGGTGGGGAAAGCCTGACTCGGACACTAAGATTCATTGGAAGTCTTGGTCTGATTTATGCCTTCCTAAATCTGAGGGTGGGTTGGGTTTCAGAGATCTCAATACCTTCAATTTAGCCCTCCTTGGTAAACAGGCATGGAGACTGATTCATGAGCCTAATTCCTACTGGGCAAAATTGATTAAGGCCAGGTACTTTCCAGATTGTGATTTTATAAACGCTGTGGCTGGTCACCGTCCTTCTTGGGGTTGGATTAGCTTGCTGGAAGGCAGAGAGGTTGTTAAGGAAAATATGAGGCATCAAGTTTTCAATGGCCTCAATACTAAGATTTGGCAGGATCGTTGGCTTCTGCCTCCTCACAACGGTTTTGTTGTGCCGCTGAACAATGTACCGATGAATGCTCCCCAATTGGTAAGCGAGATTTTAGATGGCCAGACCAGAACATGGAACACTCAAGCTCTAGCTCAGTATGTGAGCCAGGACACCATTATGCTTATCAGGGAGGTCCCTATTGGTAACTTGCACAGGGATGACAGAATTGTTTGGCCCTGGAACAAATCCGGTTTGTATTCTGTGAAGTCTGTTACAATCTGAAGGTGGTCTCTGCTTCTTACAGCGGAGGGAATAACCGGTCGTCCCATGTGATTGAAAAAGGTGTGTGGAAGGATATTTAGGCGTCTCCCACTCTCCCAAAAATCAAGTTTTTCCTCTGGCGCATGATGGTTAGGGCCTTGCCTACTAAGTTGAATCTGTATCGCAGAAGAATTACTTCATCTTCACTTTGCCCCATATGCAATCAGTATGAAGAATCTGAGGAACACGCTATCTTTCTGTGTCCTTGGACCCAAGCTGTCTGGTTTGGCTCACCATTAAATTACCGTGTGAACCCGCAAAGCCTCACTACTTTTGATCGCTGGTTCAATGGGCTGTTAAATAGTCAGATGTTCTCAAAATCTGATAGAGTATGGGTTTTGTCTTTGGTTAGTTTTATCTCGTGGGAGATATGGAAAGCAAGGTGCAAGTTTCTTTTTGAAGACATTACAATCGATCCCAGAAGTGTGGTGGAACGGGCTGCCTCAGCAGCAGAGGAATTTGGTGCGCTGAGGCATCACGCTTTCTCCACCAGAAACGGGGCTGGTGTCCTCTCCCAGCTCGCCGGTATTTGGAAACCCCCTGTTAACGGTGCAATTAAGATCAATTTCGATGCCGCTTGGAAAAACCATGAGGCAGGTTTGGGTGTGGTGATGAGAAATCAGAACAAGGATTTCTGCTATGGTTTTGCTAGTAAACGATGTTGTAATAATGCACTGAATGCAGAAACTGAAGCAGCTATAGAGGCTCTAAGATGTGCAAGGCTGAGAGGCTACTCAAAGGTGGAGATGGAATCAGACTCAAAAGTCCTCATTGACAATATCAAAGGTAATGTATGCACGAAGGCCTGGACCATTCTTCCTTTACTAGATGAGATCAGACGCCTGAGTACAGGGTTCTCTGATGTGGAATGGCGTTGGATCCCTCGTGGAGCAAATCGCGCGGCTCATGTGACGGCGGCGATAGGATTAAGGGCGGTGTGTCCGCAAGGATGGGCTAACCAGCCACCTCCGTCCCTGGTGCGGGTTCTGGCTTCTGATGGACTTCCTAGTCCCCCTTAGTTGTAATTTTTGTTTTCAGTGTTTTTGTCTCTGTGGGGAAAAACTGGTTTCTAGACTCTCTGAGTTTAGTTTTTTTTCCCTGAGTTTCTATTAGCTTTTCAGGTTAGTATCTTTTTGTACGCCTCTTTTGCTATCAATGAAAGCTCCTTGGTCCAAAAAAAAAAGAAAAAGTCATTTGGTTCCTTGCCAGATACTTTGTACCCCTAGATTAGGAGATATAGCTGTTCAAGTCTTGTTATTGAATCAAGAATTGAGAAAATCGGAAAGATAAGATTTTGATTGTGAAGAATTGTCACAGTTGTTTTGTTTAATGAATCGGATTGATGAGATTTTGATAATGTACCTCCATCACTTCACACGCACCTAGGTTAACCTGTATTCAACCTCAATTTTGTGTTTGCTTGTTAGAAGTGAAATAGACAGTTTTGTGTATGCCTTAGGGTTTGGATTCTTATATTAAAAGCTAGTTTTCCCCTTCTCATTTCTCATATCCTTCTCTCTTCTCCTATCATTCTCTCCTCCCTCCAGCCATGTTCAAAGTCGTGATGCTCGTGGCTTGAGCATTGACCGGCGGTGTTCATGGTGGCAAAAACGGAAAACATCAAATGATGATATTATTAACTTTTTCTTTAGGTGGATAAGAAGAGCAATCTTTGGGTTGAAAAAGAACCATCCATCACAAATTTTTACAATCTTTGGATTGAGGTTCAAGTAGCTCGAAATAAACATATAAACTTTATTCCTACAGATAAGTAGTAGTTCAATAACTGTGGCCTACTCTATGTTCAATTCCCTCCTTCAAATGGTGGGACTGGTTTTTAATAATTGAAAAAAGAGCTAGTTCAAACAACACTTAGCTAATGTTCTTGTCTAGTGTTTCTTGATCATGAAGACAACTTTGGCTTGTGCTCTGGCCTGTGAGTAATATCGAAGTCCACATGAACAAAAGCTCTTTCAACCTCAGGAAGGTTTTCAAGCTTCTCTTGAAGTGTTTCTCCAATGTTATGTGCATGACTAAGAGACATGTCCCCAGGCAAGACTATGTCAACTTCCACAAAATAGTTGCAACCAAAAGTATAGGCTCTCACTGTCTCAATGTGCTGGATCTCCTTGTCATGGTTCCAAATCAGATATGTCAACTTTGCCAAGTACTCTGCTGGTGCTGTCTTCCCAATCAGTGACCACACATTTTCCATCACTGTTTTTGCCCAATTTCCCATTGTATACAAAGCAATCTGCAGGCATTGTATTTCAAATATATATCAATTACAATTGTTGCCATAAAGTTTTGGGTTAGATATCCTTGTGTTTTGTTCTGATTTTCAATTCGTTCCTTGCGTTCTCAATTTGGCCAATTTGGCCCCCGTGTTTTAATATGTTAACGTCAAATTAGGCAAAAGGGACAAGGACCAAATTTGTCAAATTCAAAACACAAAGACCAAAATGGTGTTGTAACAAAATTAGGTGTTGATTAATATATTGGACTTACAATGATAGCTCCAACAGGGTCAATCCACCAGTAAAACCTGATTGCTAAAACTGCTGATGCAAGACCAATTCCATTAGTGATGACATCAAATAGATGATCTTGTGCATATGCTCGAACAATTTCGTTTTTGAATCTACGACAATATGCCATCAGCACAAACTTCACCACTGTGGCAGACACCATGATCCCTATCATCCATTTTTCTTTCAGTGGGTCCCTATCAGGTTGAGCCTACATGGAAAGAAATTCATAAGGACCTATTTACATTTTTGGTGTTCAAAATTTCCCTCAATAAGAAAAACTTGATGCTTCAAACCATATTGATCTATAGGAGAATGAGTTGGAAATGCAGATATAATAATATATATTGAGTCACTGACTGTGTTCAAGACTTCTTGCTCTACTATCAACTGACGAACTCTTACATACCTTTGTGAGAAGTTGCCGTCCCGATTCGAACAAGATTTGTAATCCAAGAGTTGCCATTACTGATGCAAAAACAACAATTCCCTGCAATGCATTTGGGATTTAGTATATGAATTATGGAGAATATTGCAAGTGAAATGTTCTCATACTGTACAAATTTGGTCTCATGTTCCCATATTGAAATGTTGCTCCTAGAAAGATATTGGTTTAATAAGCTTGAAATCTTTTCCTGTGTGCATGTTTTTGTCTGATGTCACCTCAAATTATTGGATGTGCTTACCACAGGCTGCATCCGATTCTTGCCAATCGGGTACCGGTATTGATTTGGTTTTCTCATTGCATTAGACGTAAACCAAAGAATGAACCCTGACAAGAGGTCTAACAGAGAATCCAATGTTGAAGCTATTACTGCTAATGATCTGCTTTCAAATGAAGCATACACTTTTGCCAGGAAAAGCACCAAATTAGCCACATTAGATGCATATATTGCTATCCTTTCATTTCTTGCAAGTTGGTTCACCTCATCCTGAAATCAAGAGTTTGTATGCAAATTACAATAATTAAGAAAAATTCAAGATTTGAATTAGTGGAGATCATTTTATAGCTGCAAATTACCACTAATCTAAGGCAAATTGACAGCAAACCTCTGTTAAACTCCCAGGCCAAAACCCCGTTTCCGAAAATAAGTCCAACTCATTGAATCCTTTGAGAAGTTTATTCTGCCTCTTGTAATATTCTGCAATTTTTCTTTGCCTCCCTGTGATAGCAATAGAGAGAATTTCAATGTTAATATAAGTTTTAAGACAAATATAATTTGTCTTTGTCAATCACATCTATTAAATTGACATAAAGTGTATGAAAGTACTGCATAAAGAGAAGGACATAAGATAAGAGCTTTTACTTAATGACTCAATAAAAGAGCCAAAGCCAAAATAAGAATCCTTGTTTCTGTCTGGAAGCTTGAAGCCATCCATATTGAGCCTCCATGCTGCCTCAGTTGGCATTGTCACAGCCTCTCCTGTCACGTCCGGTGACAGAAGCTCTGTCCGGTAATCCGAAGAATCTGTTCGAAGATCTGTCACCATTTTTCTCAGCAGAATGAATTTGCTAGGAAGGCAAGCATTTGCAGCTCAATATATAAAGCAAACATAGGCAGATATACAAAGTGTACTATATACTATAATGTCCATTAACCCAAGTAGAGAAAGAATCTGATAGAAACTTGAAATGAATATTATAATCAGTAGATAAGCATGGACAATGCCGGTCTGATACCACGCACTCTTAAAAGTTATATTTTAGCAGCAGTTTTCAGGAAACCGAAGATGATTTTTGAGTATGTTTGCCTATTGGAGCATCAGAGCTGACTTTTGTGCAACGAATATATTAAACGTGTGTGGATGGAATTTGTTCATACCACGCATATTAAATTATAATAATTTGGGTGTGCATTCATTAGATGTGCCCGCTTGCCTTATTTCCTGGAAGGAGACACACCTCGCTCGAACAAATCACAGTTTGACAATTCATCAAAATACAAAAAGAAATTTTCTTTGCACACATGTCAAACTATAATCGACAGAAACCTAGGAGTCTTTATTTCCACGAGAAGGCGCCATGTTGAAAATGAAAAATCTGAAGACTATATTGGGCCAGAAAAGCTTTACACTTTTTGGTACCAATGAATGACCTGGTTACATACTGGACCAGCTTTATTGGGCTGAGTTGAATGGTTTTTTAGATTGGGCAATCTTGGAGTGTAAAAAAAGTCCAGCTATTGATCATGCTTGCATGGGCTGAACAATTTGCAATACTGCGTCGTGCAAATGAGAGAATTTGAATAAATACACACACAGATTTTTAAGTGTGGAAGGGTCGTAGGTAATTCATTCCATTAAGATAAAAGGTATTACACAGTTAGAAAATGCAAAAATAAAATGTTCACTTCCCATCTATTTTTCTTATTAATTGTGATTGTATTTGATTTGATTATAATTTCTTTTACGTATCAGTTCGTTTTCCCCGTATTAAACAATGGATCATCCAATTCATTTAAATCAAAATGTTAAAACCATCAACATGATCGGACTGGATTTTAGCCTTAGCTTCATCAAATTGGATTGTAAAATCTAAAACTAAAACTACATTTGATCATATGCCAAATTTTGAAAATGTTAACATTTTCAATTTGACGAACACCCCGAATTCCTCATGAGAGAAATCTCACAAGAATCAACAAAAACTAATTGCATGTTTTTTTAATGATCAACTAATTTATAAGTAATTATGGAACATAGACACATGGGAACTCATAGCGAATCCAACACACTTTCAACGACCAATGCATGTTGTATGAGTTAAGTGATTACAAATTATTTGTACATGGGTTTTATAGTGATTCCAAGCACGTTTAGCAGTTGATGCATGTTAAAGACAACCATATCACATGTTTATAAATGGTAACAAAGTAGAATACATGTGTCTCTCACAATGGAATCCATACCCATCCAACATCCAATGCATGTTGTATCAATTAAGTGATTACAGACCATTTGTACATAGTTTTTACAGTGATTTCACACGCATTTAACGATTGATACATATTAAAGGTAGTTGTGTCACATGTTTATAAATGCTAACAAATTAGAATACATGTGTCTCTCACAGTGGAACCCACACACGTTTAGTAGCCAATGCATTTTGTATCAGTTAAGTGATTACGAACTATTTGTACATAGGTTCTACAATGATTCCACGTGCATTGATCTGTTTATGCATGTTAAAGACAATTGTGTCACATGTTTATAAGTGGTGATAAAGCAAAATATATGTGGTTCTCACAACGCATCCCAAATACATTTAACAACGAACAAGATATCATATTAATAAAGTGATTACGAACCATTTGTACATAGTTTTCAAAGTGATTACACACGCATATAACGATTGATGCATGCTAAAGATAGTCGTGTCACATGTCTATAAGCGGTAACAAAATAGAATACATGTGGCCCTCACAATAAAAAGAAAGAGAAAAACAAAAACAAAAACAAAGGAAAAAAGGAAATTTTTTTTTTTTGGTCTGAAAAAAAATAAACAATTAAAAACACGGAAAAACAGAGAACCCAGACCCCCATTCAGATAGATACAGAGGGATTCAGTATTTCTCTATTCGCGTATTACAGAGAAATTGAGTAAAACCTAATTTTCTGTCTCTAGGAGCTGTTCAAGGTCTAGGATTTCCTCATCAACCACCTCAAAGATGGTAAGTACTCTAATTTCGAGCTTTATTTTCAATTTCTGTTCATGTCATTGTTTTTGTTGGATTATATATTTGAGACTTTCGGTTTCATGTATAGATACTGTTTCTGATCAGCCTCTCGCTTTGCTACTTGTACTTTAATCTTAAACTTTACTGTTTCACTTTTTTCCTTTTTCATGGTTTGTTCTGGATGTAACTGGTTCTGCAAATTCTAGCAACACTTCTCTGCCGCTATCATGTCGAAGTTTCAATTTTGTAGTGGCTATAACGTTGTTATTGTTTGTTGAGCGCTCTGCTTGGCAGCTGAGAAAGCTGAGGAAAAGGAAATAAAGAGATGTGTCTTTTGAATTTGAGAACGTATACTAGTGAAGGAATTTTATTTTCTCTTCCGTGTAAAGCTCAGTTTAGCAGAGGCTGTTGGTTTCTCAGGTTTTGAAGCAAATTGATGCAAAATAAATTTTGTTGCCATGGAAAACCTTTTCTAATGTGAAATTAAAGACTATTCTCTTATATTTTAGATTTTCTTGACGGAAAAATAACCTTTATGATTAGCAACCCACAACTGATATGCATGCATAATTTTGCTTTGTTCTCTCTTTCTCCCTCATGGTCTCACCTGCTTCACCTTTTCGTTTTGACAGCACAAATTGGGTAGAGGCCACCGGGAAAAGCTCCAGCAGTTCATAACAATTACTGGAGCGAGGTAATTGATAATCATATGTAAATTTTCTTTAGTCTGTCTTAAGAAAGGAGTTTTTGGAGAATACTATGCTTCTTTGAGTTTGGCTTTATTCTAAACAAATATGGGTGTAGCTTAAATGATTTATTCCTGTGTCACAAGCTTGTTGTAATATTGTGAAAAACAGGTTGTGTGAGAGGTGATAAGTGTTTTTATGTCTGAATCCTGCTGTAACATGAAATGCATTAACCACAGTGATGATAGTATCTCAATATAAGAATCTTATAAGCATGCCTAGGTTCATGGGTCTTTATTAAAACCCATTTAGATGTTGAAGTTTTGCTAGCTTACATCTGTCATGCATTGATATTTAAAGCACCCATTTGAACCAGTTGATGTTGCGTGTTTAGTTGTTGATCATGAAGGGTCACATGTAACTTCAATATCATTTTTTCCTTTCTAAGGGACACATGTGCGTTTGTACTGTGCTAGAGTTGGTTGAGTTGAGCAGTTGTAATGGTCTACTTGTTTACGTATCTTTTGAAGTTGAGCTGGAAAAAGTGTGTGTGCACACACATACCTGATTTGTATTAGATTGGTGGAGTTCTTCCATACCTTTTTTCTTTCTTCCTCTTCTTGAGTAGCTTCAGTTTGATTCTTGGAATAGTTGAAAAGCCTAACTTCCCATCATATTCAGTGAAAAAGTTGCTCTGCAGGCTTTGAAGTCGAGTGATTGGCATCTTGAAGGAGCATTTGATGTATTCTACAGTCAGCCCCAGTTGCAAACAAATACTGATTCTAGACATTTGGAGGAATTATACAATAGATATAAAGGCAAGCTCTTCCTTTCCGCTCATTCTTGTCCTCAATCTAGACCTTTTGCACTTTTTTATATCGCATTCATAGGAAATGGAATAGACGGAGATGTAAATCAGTACATAAATCCACAACCATCAAGTGTCAGTCTAAAATTGTATCAAGTTTGTAATAGACGAATACTTGAATCCTAGTAATTTAGTAGTGAGCATGATGGACTTTTCACTGTGATTAAAATATAAATGCTAGATAATAAAAAGTTTGATGGAGTTGGTTTTTGTAAAGCTTCCTCGTCAACTTTGTGTTACTCGAACATATATTGGCGAATAAAAATAATCCATCAAATGTTTTCTTTCTTTGTCCTTTTTTTTTTTTGTGATTTATTAAAACTAAATTTATATGGTTTGCAGAATTCCCCTTTTACTGATGAAATATAATTTTTCTCAGATCCATGTGCTGACATGATACTCGCTGATGGTATCAGCATCCTTTGCAACGATCTTCAGGTAACTGATTGGTACAGATAGTAACTCTCAATTACTGGACTGTAACATTGTTGTTTGTTTCTTATGATTCTTTTCTTTCTTAATTTTTTTCCCTCATTTTTTTGACTAACAAGTAAGCCTCCATAATTTGACAGGTGGATCCTCAAGATATAGTCATGGTACGTATATATGAATGCATAAATCTTTTCAGATCAAGATGTGCATGCTTACCAAGTTCCTTCCAAGTGTAGCCAAATCATTTTTGCGGCAATATTAAAATTCAATCCATAAAGTTCTGCCCCTATGAACTTAACAACCATTATGTTTGAAAGTTCATCAGAAATTCAGGGAACTTATTGCAGAAGATACGGTAGTTTTCTAAGTGGGGCTTATTGCATTTATGGAACAGGCTAAAATAAGATTTCTGGGGTGTTAAATGTTACATTTTCAGGATTGGAGACTACCATAGGACACATGCTAAAATTTAGGGGCATTGGTGAAATTACCTTGAACTATATAAAAGAAATGGATATGCAGGCAATGAAGACTCAAATATATGTTTGCGATTTGCTTGGTGAACTTTTGCTTTTAGTTTGCCTACATTTGTCAACTTATGCTTATGATTTGGCTGGTAATTTTTGGCATGATGGGCTGTTGATGCAGTTAGTTGTCTCCTGGCACATGAAGGCAGCCACCATGTGTGAATTTTCCAAGCAGGAGTTCATAGATGGATTAGAAACACTGGGGTAAGTACAAAAGGTTTCTGATATGTATTTTATTCTTCTAACCTAAAATTACAGTAGGTATTTAGTCCGTAACTACTATTTGAGGAATTCAGTAAACATATAAGTTTACGTTTTCTGATGGCAGGATAGATTCTCTGGAGAAATTCCGTGAAAAGATACCATTTATGCGATCTGAGCTGAAAGATGAACGTATGTAATTATAGTGTTTTAAAAAATTGATCTGTATATCATGTTTGCCTTTTGTGGATACTTATAATGTGAATATATTTGTTGAAATAGCTTGACCCTTCTTTAAAGATGTTGTTTTCATTTGACTTTTGTGAGAGGTATGGGACCTTTGTTCTCCATTGCTGAAATCATCTTCTTTTGATTTTCCAGAAAAGTTTCGCGAGATATATAATTTTGCTTTTGGCTGGGCCAAAGAAAAGGTATGTGTTTTTCGTGCATGCAGATTTTGACTTGTTCTATTTCTTGACTATGCTTATCTCTCAAATTTGATAGGTAAAACTAGGAAGAATCCTTTGATATTCTTGATGGGTGCAAATTTAGAATGGAAACATGTGGACCTGAATGTGCATTAAAACAGACAATTGGGTTAAGCCGCTGTGGTTGAGCGGTAACCTTTCCCCTTCCACCCCAATTGTCACCCGGGTTTGAACTAGCATGAGTTATTGAAATCTTGTGATACCCATTTACTGTATAGTCCCCCTCCCCTTCCTACCTAATACCTATTGGCAAAATAAAAATAAAAATTGTGCATTAAAATATAATTAAAATGTATTCAGCTACAGCTTTTGAAATAGTCTGTGTGTGATGAATCTTTCATAGTTTGAATTATAGATAACATGCTTGAATGTCAACTGGTATCTTCATGTTGTTGTTCAGTACCTTCAACAATTTCAACAATAAGATTTTTGTTGTTAAAGGTATCTCAGATAAATTCTGGTTTTGATCTATAAATATGTGTGTGTATACATATACATATATATGTTGCTTCATTTTCATTTCAGGGTCAGAAATCTTTGGCATTGGATACTGCAATTGGAATGTGGCAATTACTGTTTGCTGAAAAGCAGTGGCCGTTTGTCGATCATTGGTGTCAGTTCTTACAGGTAATTTATGGGATTGAGTATTTATTGAAAGTAGCAGCTACACTGTGCTGCAATAGTCATTTATATTACTGATCATAATCATTGTGAACTTCTTTTCCCCCTTGAACGTCATGAATGTTTGATATGAATAAATATCTCTAAAATTGGAGGCTTCATACATTTACCTTTAGCCCTACGTCATTTTCTTACTAAACACTATACATCTGTTATATCTTAGAAAGTATGTGTGCCTTGAAATAGCATGGATGTCCTAAAGTGATTGTGAGAAATATTAAGTTTCTTCTTATGGCACCAAGGAAAAATGTGGGAGTTATGTTTTTTGCTGCCATACTCCATGCATAACTTTCTTCTCTTTAGTTTTATTATATTCTTGACGTGCATCTGTTAATAATTTTTTCTTCATCCACTCATTTCAGGCTCGGCATAACAAGGCAATTTCAAGGGACACATGGTCTCAACTATTAGAGTTTGCAAGGGTAAGATATCAAGCATCAAAGTGTCACCAAATTTTTTTTAAAAAAAAACAAACAATAAGGGAAAAGGAACATAAGTATGTATTCTTATAAGCATGATTTATATCCGGTTGCCTTGTCCTTCATGCTAATCTGAATTCTGAACAAGGCTATTCCTTTTTTCCTCTGTTTTTGTTTTTCTTTGGTTAACTTTAAACTTTGTGTTTGTAGGCTGTGGATTCATCACTCACAAATTATGACGCCGAAGGTGCCTGGCCCTATCTTATTGACGAATTTGTCGAGTACTTGAAGGAGAATGGTGTAATCCAAAAAAGCTAGTTGCCTGAACGGAGCCAAAACCAATCAGGACTGCTTGAGTGGTGAATTAGGAGTTTCTTCTCATTTTCATTACTGTGATTGAATTGTGCTGCCCTGTGATTGTATTTGGTTTGTCTGCAAAATAAGACAACCAAAAGAGAGAGATGACTTGGAAACCAATTGAAAATCTTATTATTACATACATTTTACAGCCAATTAGGTTGGTGATGTGGTATTGTATGTGCATTGTCTGTCTAGTACAATATATATATTTTTTTGTTTTGATAAATATCTAGTACAATATTGAGATGAGCAAAGTTTTTATTTTCATTGATACTGAAGATGTCAAATGTGTAAATTAGTGTTGGTAATTCCAAATTGATTTGCACGTTGAAATTTCATCAAATTATTTAGAGCACCCAAACAAATACCAATGTCGTTGATGTTGACCATTAAATATTGGGTCTGAAGTTTAACCTTTTTTCAATGCTGGGGAAATGGGATTGAAGGCAATTTATCCTCAGCATCTTATTTTAGAAATACTTGGTGCCGTTTAACAACTGCGCAAACGATTTCGTTTTTATGTTACTTCTAATGAATCATTCAGTCATGGTTATACAAGCCGGCTTACGAGCTCTTAGCCACACTTATCTTGTAATGAGAATTCCTTTTTGACACAAACAATATTGGGACACTTTTGGGAGAACTCACATGTAACAAGGATGCTATTGTGGCAGTATCCCAAGTTTATTATGTATTGCCTGTCAGAAAGTTAAAATACATGACAATGAATGATTGGCTGAGGATAACGTCACAATGGTATCCGTAGTATATGTAAGTTTTTCTCCACTCTCGGAGGTGAATCAGACATACGACCTCAAGTGTATGGAAATACTCTTAACCGTTAAAGCTAAATGCATGTGCAGTAACTCGAATTCTTCAATATTAGAAGCCATGGTAATGAAAATTCGAAATTAAATCGGCATTAGGCTTAAGTTTAATTTAAGAGTCGCACTTTGAATTAATTGATGAAATAAGAGCACACAAAATCTTCAAGATAAAGTACTTTTATTGATTGTTGGTATGATGATGATTAATTTGATTAACAATTCATCCAGCAAATGCAATCAGGGTAACAATGGCCTCCCTGGTATGATTCCTGCTGGCAGGCCAACTCGCAGTCTACCCATGAAGTGCACACAGGTAATGACTCGCATGGTTTGGTACAAGTTTTAACTCTGCCAACCACACCCCTCTCCTCTGTAATTATAATTGCAAAAATTGGTCAGTTCATAAATTAATAAATAATTAATAGCAATTAAATTAATTAATGCATGGGAATTGTTAAAGAGGATCATAAGCTATATAGGGTTTTCTAAATTTTCTTCATACAAGTGGAATTTATATCAACAAAAAAGTTTGACCCTAAAAAAAAATTCCACAAAATAGAGGCAGACTCACGAGAAGCCAAGAGAATGCATAGTAAGAACACAAGGATGAGAGATTTACTAGACATTTTTCTTCAATTCACTCTTTTAGCCCTTCAAGATTTTACTTGATGAGATGGCTTTCTTCTTTGACATATAACTCCCTTCTTTTATATGAGAAAGAGTGATGCTCCTGTCATATTTCCCCACTTACCTTATCATCCCATCCACCATATAAATTTGAAAAAAACATAATCCTATCTTTCCATCAACTATTATTCCTAAAATACCATTTAGTTATTAATTCGAGCAATATTGGGGAGATGTATTTTCTTTATGTTTTATTCTTTTGATCCCTTTTAAATTGATTTTTCTTGTGTGTTTTGTCACTGTAGAGTGAATTTTTTTGTGTGTGTTGATTTAACTGTAGAATATTTTTTATAGGGGTTGGGTTCGTTTAATTTGAGTTTGATTATAGGTTTAAATGATGCAAAATCGAAATAACTTGCTACAATAATAGGTACCTGTGGGAACCCATATTTGCGGAATTGAACATTAGGGATTGCCGAGAACTGTTAAATCATATGGGAAAGAGAAGAGATACTTTTTGATTAGGGAAATATTATGGCTTGATGAATACTGAGTTTTTAAGGAATTTGTTTTTTTATGAAATTGAAATTGAGTTTTTATTTGAGATATTGTCTTAATTTTCTAGTTTAATGTGCTTGGAAGTTACGTATAAGGTCTTGGATGATTATAAAAGGTTACTCCTCTTTCGTATTTGATACACAACAACAATATGATTATCTCTACATCTATTCTCCTATACTTTCACACATTTTATATTTTCTATTAGTATATTTGAGCAACGATTAAGTGATTTGGAGACATATATGCTACTCTTTTATGATTTATTCTAGTATATGTTTTTCTAATTGTCTTAATTAAAATACACTTCATTGATTTAATTGATGTGACATATAATATAGATATGTCACATTATGTGGTATAGAAATGTAGGATAAAAATGTGGTAAGTGTAGCATTACTCAATATATTTTTTCCCTTTATATTGTCAGTATATAACTCTTACCATATTTGTATACCAGATTTCCATACCACTTTATGTGGCAGATGAGGTGGATATCACATCAATAAAATTAATTTAACATTTTCTTTTCTTTTATGATTATTGACATTTTTTAATTGATGTGGTTGTCCACTTCATCTGCCACATAAAATATTGATATAAAAATATAGTATACAAATGTGGTAAGAGTAGCATTGCTCTTATACAATATCTGCATGCACATCTATGCTCATTGGATTCTTTCCTTCTCCTCAAATCTCATTCATTCATTTATGCTCATTTAAACGTAATCCCAGCACAGAAACACAATAAAGAAACTTTCTCCAAGTCAAGAGCCTAGGGCCAACACTTGTTCTGGTTTCGTTTTCGACCTGGGCTGGGGACCGCCAGTTAAAAAACCAAAACTCAAAGAGTTAAAATCTAAAATTTGAATTTAAAATGATAATTCTACACCCAAAAATAAATTTCACAGCAACTCGAAATCAAAATGTGCACGTTAATTGATAAAACCCTTCAGAAATTGAATAATCCAAAAGCTGCTTTTAAAAAAATTACAAAAGTAGTTGAATTGAAGACTTGAACACCAGCTGATTAAATTGGCTAGCTAGATTGAGCGGATTACAAAATTGAAGAGATAAATCAGGATCCTCTTCCAACATTTTTAATCATTAATTATAACTTAAGGTGTTATAGCAAAGAAAAGCGGTGCGTTAAGATGATTTGATACTTCCTGTATAAGATTCACTAGCCTTGTACTTTGCAAAATGATCATTTTATATTCATGAAATAAAGTTTCTAAAAATAAAAATTGTTACTTAAAATTCATGTGCATAAACTAAAACACCTACTGTACATTAAGTCGAGAGCATAGAAAAACATACACATGTTACTTTACGAAAAAGACATCATAGGATTATATATCTACAACATTATATATTATAGGCTGAACAAAAATAAACGACAACAAGTATGACTATTAAACTCAATTTATGTTCTTAATTTTAGATTAATCTCAAATTTTCTAAAAAGAAAAATACTTTTGAACGTAAAATTATTTTATTCACATCCTGTCCATATAACTTGTATATTGTATCGAGTGGTACAAGAAGAAAAGTCCTTGGATGAGTTTTTTATTATTTATTCTCTCTTCTGAGATGTTTACGAGGTTCGACCTGGAGTGTTCTAGTAGAGTATCCATGGATAAACCCAGATGGCTCTTCCACCCACAGGCACACAGTCCTCTAATTGACAACGCATACCATGGTTTACTGGAAACACCAACAGATGTCTATACTTGATGAAAGCAACAGTAAGCTTTAGATCCACCTGTAACCAAAACATCTAAATGCATTTTCATTAATTACCAAATCCTGAAAATCCGTGCATACTTTAAAAAAGGTAGGGTCTAGAATGCCAAAGAACCCATGAATGACGTCTGACTGGTAATTATATATGTATATATATACACACACAGAGTGTTGAAAGACAGATCAAGAGTTCAGTTGTTGAAGACAATTAGAAATCTGAAGATTAAGACATGGAGAGGAAGTTGTTTGGTCTTGTTTTGATCTTGGTCATCCTTCTAACTTCTCGTAAGTACTCTCTCTCTCTCCTCTCTCCTCTTTGTAACAATAACTGATAAATGAATTAATTAATATTTGTGGTTAATATCGCAGAAGAGATGGTGATGCAGAGTGAAGCTAAGATTTGTGAAGTGACAAGCAAAACATTCATAGGGCTATGCATCAAAGACAGAAACTGCATGGTGAGATGCCACAGTGAGGGTTATGGTTATGGCAAATGCTCCCATATCCTACGCAAGTGCCGCTGCCTTAAGCCTTGTGTGGCTGAAGAAACTAAGGAAAACTTGCCCTGAATGATAATATTTTGTAGCTCCTCTGCATCAATCTTGATATGAGACCTATAAGCGTCTCATATCTCGTGTATTAGTGAAATTAATAAATAAAATTACATGTTTGATAAATGAGTTCTTTTCATTTACCGCTCATGAGGATGAGGATATGACCATGGTTAATAATTCTATGGCTGGAGGACTCAGCCTTTTTATTTCCCGAAATGGGAAGGGGAATTCTCACACACACGGTGTCATGTGGGATCCAACGGTGTCATATGTGATCGAACCGAAGATCACCAGCCTGCATGTCACCACAAAGCCAAACCAACAAAAAGGAAAATAACTTACAATAATATTCATTTTCCCATTGAAATATATTTTGTGGAGATCGCTTCTATATGTTTGCAAGGCTTTAAATTGTGATAGTAGTGTTGATATATCTTTAACTAAGAAAGTAAAAATTAAAGCATATAACTCAAAACCAATATCAATTTGATATCTTTAACTAAGAACTAAGTGACAATCAACCAAGTAAAAATCATAATCAGTTGGAAAAAAAAAAATTCTGAAACTACATATCATGAATCAAATTCTTAACCAGATTTTAAGAATGGCGGTAATTTATATATAGCATGTAATCCATCTGGGCTCAGAGCCTTGAGAGGAAGTTCTTTGGCCTCGCATACATGTCCAAGCATAAAAAAGAAAAGTTCCTCTTATGAGTTCTTTGGCCTTACAGATTTCTTTAGCTTTTGTTTTTGGTTTTTTGGTTTTTTGGTTTTTTTGGAAAGAAACGTATAATGAATTAGATAGGAGTGAGTGAAGGTGTGCATGAATAATGATCAGACATTATCAATGTTGAGAAGAACTTTGTTGAAGAATATATAGAATAGTTCCACAATTAATATTATCGAGGTCTTTTGTATTAATATTTTAATATTATCGAGGCATTTTGTATTAATATTTTGTTAAGTTTTCAATGTGAGACTTTGTGTATTCTTACTTTGTTGTATCAATATTTTGTTAAGTTTCCAATGTGAGACTTTGTGTATTCTTTAACAAACTTAACTTAATGATCAATGTATTAAGATCTGTGATTAATTATTTATTATATATGCAGAAGAGATGGTGATGAAGAGTGAAGCAAAGATTTGTGAGGTGTCGAGCAAAACATTCATAGAAATTTGCATCAAAGACAGAAACTGTATGGTGAGATGCCGAAGTGAGGGTTAAGCCCATGGCAAATGCTCTCCCACATCCTACGCCGGAGCCGCTGCTTGAAGCCTTGTATGCAGGCTCAAAGTCAAACTGAGGATCAAAGCTCACCATGAATGTTTAATATATGCATGCTCTGTTACGTACTGCATGTATTACTTGTCCTGTTCATGAATCTGGATATGATGTGTCTCGTGTCATGAAGATTCACTGAAACTAATATAAATAAAGTTTTATGTGCTCATACTTGTAACCCGAAAAAGACAGTCGTCAAATGGGCTTTTGCTTGGTGAGCTTGTGACCAATTATAAATAAATGGGCTTTTGCTTGGTACCCCGTCCAAAAAATGATTGATCGGCTATTATTTTGTCAAAATAAGACACCAAATTGGTATTTTATTTAAATTTTCCCAACAAAATACACATATATATAGAATGCATTACACTGTTTTACTGGGTCAAAATTATAGTACACTACTAAATATGACAACTTTCTTTACAAGCGATCACTTTCAACGCAATTACTAGTGTTACCTTCTTTGGTCTCGTCAAAAAATAAAAAACAAAGCATATTTCCATGATTTCTTTACGAGTAATGTACCACAAAAGCCCCAAAAGCCAACGATAAAGCCAAGGATCATATGCTGACATAGAACCAGTGACGTGGGAACTCCACTACACTTGAGACCCAAATCTGATAAATCTAGGTATTCAAGAGATTTGAGGTTTGCAAGTTCATCTAGAATATGATAACTGAAATAATTGCTGCTTAGCTTTGAGGCTTGCAAGTTCACCTGTGCTGCTATTAAGATCCACTTCATTGAGATTGAGGTATTTTAGGGAAGAGAGATGAGAAAGCCAATTCAAGTTTTTGGAATATACTTCTAATGAAATGACGTGGAGAGAGTTCAAGTTTGATAGGTACCGAAGAGAAGAGGGAATCTCTCCCGCAAACGATGCAAAGGAGATATTGAGATACCTTAGAATTTTAAGCTCCCCAAAGAATTTAGGAATGTGGATCCTTTCAAAATTATAATTGATGGACAATGGGTCGTAGCTCCCATTCGAATTTACGTGACACATTGATTGAGTGTGTGTGAAACACTCACATATTGGTTGAGTGTCCTTAACCCGTTTTGCAAGTCAGCAAGTTTGCAAGTCCAATCAGGTACATGGAATTATATGCATTTTCTTTTTCTTGACTAAACTGTAGTCTACTTTTTGGCTGCTTAAATTGTAATTCCATTTCGTAGAAAGTGGTTAGTTGGGCAAATGATAGCCAATGCCAAGCTTCTCAGTACTTATTTATATGCTGAGTGCTGGAAAGAAATTAACTCATGATGATATTATTGAATTAAAATTACAAATTCTTTTTCTTTTCTTAATTAAAGGGTTCAGCAACGATATCATGGATGATTAATGATGTTGTCCCCAAATCCTTTTTCTTTTTATATATTTTTTAATTAAACAAGTAATTACATTCTATGTTGCACGGACATGGGTACGGGGACACGGGAACGCGACACGGCGACACGGAAATTCTTAAAAAATTAGGACACGGCAATTAAAATAATAATTAATTATCAATACTTTTCTTTTTGCTTAATTAATTCTCAATACTTTAATGTCACATAATTCCATAAAACAAAACAAATAACTCATTATTCATCATCCATAAATAATAATTAATACACCATAAAAAAGAATCGTCCTTGTTGCGTTTCTTTTCCAAAAAACAGAAGAAAAGAATCTTCACCTCACCACCAAGTCCAACTCTTCTACTGTTATGGAGGGACATAAGAAAAAAAAAAATAGAAAACATATATAAAAGCATTTGAAAACAAAGGAAAAAAAATTGCAAAAAGACTCACCTTTGCAAAAGTTGGAGAAGAGGAGAAGAGCTGCTGCAACGGAAGAAATGAAGTGAAGTGGCTGGCTGATACTTTTGTGAGATTCATTTAGATTTAAAAATTTATTTTTCCACTTTTAACCCATCTTTTTAAAACTATTTCAAATCAGTCCACTAAAGTTTCAAAAATCACGTTTAGACCCTTACTTTTATTTTCAAAATTTCAATCTGGTCCCTACCATGTCAGAGCCGTGTCTTGATCGTGTCGGAGCCGTTGACTGTGTTGAAGGCATGTCGGGGTCGTGTCGGAGCCGTTTCGGCATGTCCGACACTCCAACACTCCAGCATTTCGGAGTGTCCGTGCAACATAGATTACATTATGTAATTATATTATTTTAATTTTTATTACTATTTTATTCTCTTTAAGCAAAAATAGTGGGCCCTGCACATGACACATCATCATTTCGACTTCCGGAAGACAATGTAAGATTTGACCATCTTAATTGACGTCTTTTTTCTCTTTTTCACATTAAGATATATATATTGTCACTAAGAGAGAAATTCGAACTTAGACCATCTTATCTTTCAAAGTTGAAAAGAGAGGTGTTAGGTGTCTCTTGCTTTCAGTATTTTAGTCATAGTGATAAAGTTGGTCTTGTCTTTGCTGGAAAAGACTTATTTTTCTAATGAATTGGATTGTAGAACCTAAAAGAAGCCAGGACTACTTCAAACTAATAAAGACGGTCGTAAAAAAGAATTGCTATGTTGGGGATACGCAAGAAACGTTGTCTGCTGCAAGTGGTTTGTATTTGATTTTGGGTTGTCTGATTATGTGTGCAAGAGTTTTTGTGACTTTAAATTGATTGATTTATGTAGCTCAACACTACAAGAATTTTTGTGGCTTTTGCTTGGTACCCCGTCCAGAAATAATCGATGGACTATTATTTTGTCAAAACAAGAAACCAAATTGTCTCAAGAAAAAACATACATATATATATATAGAATACATTACATTGTTTTACTGGGTCAAATTATAGTACATTACTAAACACGAGAAAACTTTCTTTGCAAACGAGCTACTTTCAACATAATTGCTAGTGTTACCTTATCTTTGGTATCGTCAAAAAATCGAAAATAAGCATACCTCCATGATTTCTTCACGAGTAATGTACCACAAACACCCCAAAAGCCCACGACAAAGCCAAGTACCATGTTGACGTAGAACCACAACTTATCACTTCCATCTTCATTATTGGGTTTTGCATTTGTAGGAGTAAAAGTGTCATCTCCGGCTCCGGGGCATTTTTTTGGAAGCGGAACCCCACACAATGATGGATTGCCCATATATATGGACGGATCAGTGAACGTTTGAAATTGGTTGCCCAAAGGAATTCTCCCCACCAAGTTGTTATAAGCCAAATTCAAGTGCGCCAAGAATGTTAAAGATGCAAGGGTTTGAGGAATCTGTCCTGAAAGATAGTTGTTTGAGAGATCAAGAGTTTCGAGCCCATGCATATTTCCAACCTCTGAGGGGATCTTACCAGTCAACTGATTTCTCGACAAGTTCAAGGTACCCAAAAAAATGAGGCTACCTATCTCTTGAGGGATTTCACCTTCCAAAAAATTTGATGAAAGATCAATGCTCTTTACCAGCATCAGAGTGGTGTTATACACGAGTTCTTGTCCTTTTAATGTCAGCGTGGTTTGCTCATTATATATTATATGTGATTCATTGGAATCATCACGAAGAAGCGCAGTCAAATTATTGAAACAGGTGGGAATAGTACCTGAAAAGTTGTTGTGGCTGAGGTCGAGGATGTGAAGGTTGCCAAGATTGCACAATTGTCTGGGAATTTGTCCAGTAAAAAAGTTGGATCGCAATCGTAACATGTACAACATGGATACATTTGATCCTCCTATCCATGGAGGTATGCTCCCAGATAATTTGTTGCCTCCAAGATCGATACTTTTCAAAACTGAGCAATTGTGCAAAGAATGTGGAATCTTACCGCCAAAATTGTTGTTGTTTAGCTTCAATATTTTAAGAGAACTTAATACTCCCATTGAAGTGGGAATATTACCAGAGAGATTGTTGTAGGCAGCATCTACAATTTTTATTTGGCTCCCCGAACTCCATGCGTGAGGGAATTCTCCAGAAAAATGATTGCTCCTCAAGGAAAGGATTATTAGGTTTTGTATGTTGCAAATAGAAGGTGGAATTGTACCATTCAAATGATTCTCTGAAAGATACAATTCCTTCAATTTGGGCATGAGCTGGTCAACACTCGAGGGAATTGGCTCGGAAAATAAATTGCTTTCAAGATCAAAGGAAGATGCATTAGTGGACCAAAGTGGGAGTGGTCCCTCAAATTGATTATGATCCAAACTTATTCTTCTTAAATTCGGAAATCTCATCAATTTGTTGGATGAAAGCCTTCCTCGGAATTCGTTGTAAGATAAATCCAACCGTATGAGTTTGGAAGACAGCTTCAACAACCATTCCTCAGGTATAGAATCTGATATTCCAGTTCTACTAAGGGTGACATCTTCCAGTTCAGTCTGAGATTGAAGCCATACCCCAAAACCAGGACCTACTTTACAGTTGAGAATATTAATTGAGTGGAGCTTGAAAGGAGGAACCCAATCATAAGACACGTTGAAAACAAGGGACATGAGCTTGAAAGGAGGAACCCAATCATAAGACACGTTGAAAACAAGGGACATGGGCTTTTGTATGTCATCTGAATCGGTGCCTATTAAAAGCCCTTTCAAGTTGGTGAGATTAATGAAATGGGCTTCCGTTATATTGCCTTCCCAAGAATTCCCAAACAGACGGAGTTCAACTAGCTCGGAGAGTTGTCCTAGACTTTGTGGAATGGACCCGTTCATGTAATTACCAGTGAGGTCCAAATACTGCAAACTTTTTAACATTCCTAAGGAGGCCGGCAATTGGCCTTCCAGCCCGCAACTAGACAAATCTAGTGACTCTAATACTAGTGTATTATTTGGACAATTTGACAAACTCCCCCAAAACTCTTCAATCCCCCCTCCACTAAAATTGTTCCACCTAAGATTTAATGTCTTTAGCTTGCATAAGTTTCCAAGGACTCTGGGAACTCCACTATCTTTGAGCCCCAAATAAGATAAATCTAGGTATTCAAGAGATTTGAGGTTTCCAAGTTCAACTGGAAAATGAGCACCGAAAGAATTGCCGTATAGATCAAGTCTTTTGAGGCTAGTAAGATTGAAAATCCAGCTGGGAAATGAGAAAGTATTGAAATCATTATGTGAAAGATCAAGGACTGAAAGTGAGGTGAAGTTAATCCTCTGTAGAGATAGTGGATGGCTTACTAATCCACATTGAGATAAGTGTAACTCCAGTAAGGAAGGAAGCATGTTAACAACATGCAGCCAATTTGTGTTGCTATCAAGATCCACTGAATCGAGATTGAGGTATTTTAGAGAAGAGAGATGAGAAAGCCAATTCAAGTTTTTGGAATGTTTATTGGGTGAATAATAATCAAAATCACCGACATCAAGATAGTTCAAGTTTGATAAGTTACCAAGAGAAGGGGGAATCTCTCCTGCAAACAGTGCATAGGAGATATTGAGATACCTCAGAGTTTTAAGCTCTCCAAAGAAGTTAGGAATGCGGATCCCTTCAAAATTATTCCAACTTAAGTCCAGGTAATGCAAGTGTTTCAAGCTAAGCAAAGAAGGATTTATCTTACCCCACAAGCAAGACTTGTTATAAGCCTCCCACTCTTCATCATACCCCCGGACATATGGATATGGATTGCGGAGATCCATTTGGGAAACATGACCGGTGCGGTTGTCGCATGAAATCCCTTCCCAGCGGCAGCAATCATGACCCGCCCAAGAAGAAAGCCTACCAGAGGGATCAGTAAGATCTTGTTTGAAGCTCACAAGTGCTTTCCTTTCTTCCTCAATGCACACTGATTTCGGTTTCACAGCAGTACTGGTTGCAAGTCCAATACCCAATAAGCACAACGAAAGGAGCAAATAGTGAGAAATATTGATGAGGTGATGGATTTTCATTTTTTTGGGAATCAAGTTTTCTGAATTTGATGAAGATGAGCAGACAAGAAGTGGACTCGATGATGCATTTATACAAGCAGGCTGGTCGCGCGTGTAAAAATGAAACCCAAAATCAACGGTGGAGGTCGTCAATTTAATTTATTGTGGTAAGTAGATGTACAAGAAAAAAGAAAAATGTAATGCCAAAGGGTTTGTATTGACACCCTGAAACTGATTATTTATCTTCAGATTTTCTACTTTTTGTTTGCTGCTCTCTCAAACGGTTCTCTCTCTTCACTTTCACTATATCATCAATGGACATTACATTACTATCTGTGCTGCTGGCCCACCTTCAAATTACAAACAACGTGGCAGTGCCAGACAAATGGCCCGGACCACTAGAGAGAGAGACTAGTTGGGGTTGTGGTTTACGACAGTTGTGGTCCAAGTCCTCAACCCATTTTGCAAGGTTGCAAGTCCAATCAGGTACATGGAATTATCATGAATCATGATTATATTTTTCCAGGTCCAGGTCTCCTCTACCCATTTTGCAAGTTTGCAAGTCCAATCATGCACGTGTAAACTGTACTCAGCCTTTTGGCTGTTGAAATTGTAATTCGATTTCGGAGAAGCCTTTTGGCTGGCTTCTTACTTCTGCATGATTATATTCTTTATTATGCCCAGTTTGATTTGTGATGAATAAATATTATATATATATATATATAATATACCTATAAATAAGCTATCAAATTTGAAAATTAAAATACTAAATGGTCAAGTGGTCAAATTTGAAAGAAAAAAAAAACCATATGACAGTAATTACACCAAACTTTTAATTACTTTTTATTAAAATAAGAAAAAAAACTGACCCATTAAATCCTTGGAATCGGCATTGAGATTGTTTTACCACAAGTCACAATGGAAGAATCAGAAATTGTTTTACCACTGTTTTTATGGTTGATATCGTATTATGCATGAAACCTGACAGAGCCACAATGTTTTCTTTAATACTCATGATGCTGTTATGGCCGAATATTCACTTTTATGTGTGCTATTTTGACACAAATGGGTATTCAGTTTTATTTTCATTTTTTAATGGTAAGTGAAACATGTAGTAGAAAAATTAAATCAAATGCCAAATGCAAAATTTTGTTTACATCAAATGTTGTCCCATCCTGAAATTTCAAACAACGCGTGATAAGAGTTCTCTAATCTAGTCTCTATATATAATATGACAAGTTTGAGCACATAAAAAGCATATATCAATCAAGAGTCTCACAATTTTTGGTTTTGTGTATGGTGCCAAAGCATGCTCTCATCAAGTGGCTCCTTTTCCTGGACAATGACTAACATCCACCGGGTTATATACTCTTTTAGATGTGGAAATCTTGGATATCCAAATATAAGTCTTTGGTGACTGGTAGGTTTGAGAATTAATACATATGCAGTGGAGACTTTGAGGGTCTCCATAGCATCTATTATATATATATATATATATATATATATATTATAGTAATATACTGTTATGTATTTGTATATGTATATTATTTCAAATACTTTATGTTTTGATATCCTACATGTATTGTGGCGACTTATTAAGGCACAAGGAGGTAGTTCAAATTGCTTGCTCTAATGGAGATGCACTTCAGGTGTACAGATTATTTCCATTTTCAACATTTAAGTAAATGTCTTTGTCCTTTTACTTTAATTTATTTTTATATTACTCCATTTACTTAAGTTTACAATGTAAATAATGAAGCACCCCCTATTTGAATTCAAATAAAAATACCAGAAAATCAAATTCTCACTAAGTCAAAATATGAAAAATCGGTTTTAGTGTAAAATACAATTTAGGCTAAAAATGATGGCTCATTAAGTCAATATATACTTCATACTAAAATCCCATAAAATCAAGTTTTCTTATTTCATGTGTAAGGAATAAAAGCCACCAAAAATTATCTTGAGAAAATGATTATTCCGAAAAACCATTTTTCATACTTAGTCAATATTTTTTCATGTATGATATGAATGCATAAAGGGGCCTAAGGTTTGTTTTTAATTTGGGAAATTTTGATTTTTTTCCTTTCTATTGGATTTAATGGGGAAAAAGCTTTAAAGATATTTGCTAAATCACTACTCTTTGTCTATCTCTTGCAATTTTTCTTGCTTAGAATGTATTTGTCTATCCCTTTGTCGAGAACAATTATGATTGCAACCAATAAGCGATATAATTCTTGACATATGTGATATATATACACTATTTTTTGTATGTATTATGAGTTCGAATTTTTGATTCTTTATATTTTGTAAGAGGCCCCCAAACACATGAAATTCTGGTTTCGCCATAATATATGTCTCAAGATGATAATTTCACGAACCTCATGAACCATTTGCGATAAAAATAGAAGAACTAGTGAAATAAAACAGTTACTTATTTTTCATTACAATACAATGAAAATAAAAAATAAAAAACATCACATGGTACATAAATTTCATAGTTATCCAAGTGTGGTGAATTCAAGAACTTATTTATGTTCAAATCAAAATTTCCTTTGAAAAGGACCCACTTTTTTTTATTGCAATTGCTAGCCTTCCCTTATATATATATATTCCTTATGTTATCAACCCGTAACTTGTTCACAAATAAGGTGCCATGCTAATAGAACCAAAACATAATTATTATTGTTTGTATGAGAGATTGTTGTCTTTGAAAAATGTGCGAGGTTCAATATACCTACAATATATATATATATATATATATATATATATATATACCTATAAATGTGCGAGTTTCAATATACGGGCTAATCTAGGACTAATTCAAACTAATTAAGGTGTGGTAACCAGATAATTAGCAGGATGTGCTCCTACTGGACCCCAAGAAAGACATATATGGGCTTTCTTGGTGAGCTTTTAACCAATTAGCGAATATGGTGGGTGACCCAGGGCGGTTGCTAATAGTAGTGTTTTGTTGGTGAGATTGTGACCAATTATAATACTTTCTTGAAGCACCATATTCATTGATTTTGTAGGATACAATTAGATGTCAAAACGGTTTTCAATTTATCTAATTTTTTGCAAAGATGATTTATGAATGTAGACTTAAAAAATAGATGATTTGGATCGTTAAAAAAAAATTCGTAAGGGACCTTAAAGGGTGTCCTCAAATAAAATTAATTGAAGGATCTCTCACTAGAAAGGATCATATATAAGCTTCAATTGAAGGATTCTTAAAATAAGTTATTTGAGGACACCCTTATAACCCATTTTTTTTTTATTGTATTTCACTAATATAAACCGTCGATTTTGTAGATATTCATTCAAAGATTATCTCTACAAAAAATCATGAATTCGATATCATTTTACCACTCAATTGAAATATTAAAATTTTAGTACTTTCTTGAAGCATCGTGTTCATTGATTTTCTGGACACAATTGGAGGTCGAAACGGTTTCGATTTGTCTAATTTTTGCAAGGATAATCTATGAATGTAAACTTAAAAAATACATGGTTTGGATCTTTGAAAAAAAATTAGTAGGGGATCCTAAATGGTGTCTCTCGAATAAAATTATTTGAGAATCTATCAATAGAAGGGATTGATATATATAGAAGCCACGAGAGTCTTTTCTCTCTCCTGAGGAGCTCTTAGATATCTCCTATTTTAGGAGGTGATTAGAGCCTTTCTATCGGACAGCCCTTGCCAGGGCATAGGGGCCCAAGCCTCGTTTCATGATTCCAGCGGTCTTAAGCTGCCAAGGCATTCTTTGCGAACGAAACCAGCCTTAGGCAAAATGAGCCCGAGCTCAAGCCCGGGTTCATTGATGTCAACAACAAAAAATTTACAAAAAATACAAAAATTCAGAATTTTTTAAAAATAAATACTTAGTTGTATTTTCACTTTCACACCAAAACTCTAAACAAATTTCTCTCCTCATATCTGATGTAAATAGTTGTTCAAACACTACAACCTTTGGAAAGGGTTATTCTTATTCACTTAAATAGTATGTTTATCTTGCTCTTACCCTTTGTCACAAATCGATGGAAGTCTCTTAGGGAGATGATTGGAATTTTTCAAATTCCTCTCTAAAATTTGTCTAAAAAAGCAGTTTCGAGAGCCCATTATAAATGTTTAAGTAGAAGAAAAAAGAAAAATCTATTGCCAAATGCCAAACGGTTTGACACCACATTAGAAAGGGATTGAGCATGGCGCCTTGAAATTACAAAGAACGTGAGCGAGGGGTCTTTCTAGTCTCCACATGGCTTGACACCACATTAGAAAGGGATTGAGAATACACAAGATTCCAGGTCCAATCAAGTACATGGAATTATATCCATTTTCTTGACTAAACAGTAGTAGTCTACTTTTTAGGCTGCAGAAATTGTAATTCCATTTCGGGGAAAGCGATGATTGTTGGTCCCCAAATGCATAGTTGGCTTCTTACTTTTGCATGAAACCTGGCACAATTGCCATAAGTTACAATAGAAGAATCAGAAATCGCTTTACCACTTTTTTTTTTATGGTTGATATCGTATTATGCATGAAACGTGACAGAGCCACAATGTTTCCTTTAATACTGATGATGCTATTATGCCAAATATTCACTTTTATTTATGCTATTTCGACACAAATGAGTTTTCAGTTTTATTTTCATTTTTTAATGGTAAGTAAAACATGTAGTAGAAAAAATAAATCAAATGCCAAATGCCAAATAGTGTTTACATCAAATGCTGTCCCACCTTAAAATTTCAAACAATGTGAGATAAGAGTTTTTTTAGTCTAGTTTCCATATATAACGTGATTGACAAGTTTAAGCAGATAAAAGCTCATCCGCCCCTAGACCTTGGCCTATATATCTATCAAGAATCTCACAATTTTTGGTTTTTCGCTTGCATCAATTACGACCGTTGTGGCCAAAGCCTGCTCTCATCCAGTGGCATATCTTCCTTGGACAACGACTTACATGCACCGGGCTATATACTCTTTTAGATGTGAAAATCTTGAATCCAATAAGTCTTTGGTGACAGGGAAGTTTGAGAATTAATGCATATGCAGCGAAGACTTTGAAGGTCTCCATAGTATCCATTAATGATCAGATAAGTTATTTGTGGTTTCTTTTTTCTTTTTGTCTTTCTTATTTCGTTTTGAATGGGTTGTTGTTATTCATGGTTTCTAGCTAGCACATATATATCTTAAAGGTCAATGGAGATAAGTCTTGGTCTGTGTACATGTGTTTAGTCTTGCACCACTTAATATACTCAACTTCTATACATGTATTCGATAATGAATAACCTTAAGGATCATTAATGTTACAAAAAAAGTTAAGGACAAAAGGTGATTGTTTTACGAATTTCAGCAACCATTTGGGGTAAAAATACTGCTATGAGTACTGCTCAAGACAATTTGCTATACGTGTACATTTGGTAAATGCATCAAAACATCACTATTTTTTTTACGCAAATAATTTTGTGTATTTGGGTTATGAGTTTAAGTTTGTTCTTTTGTCGTTTTAAAAAGCGGTATATAAAAAATTCTCTCTAGCACTTTCTTGGGGGTTTTCTCTAGAGCGTCCTAGGGGAGTTTAATCCAAAATCAGTGTATTTGGAAATTTCATTTAAAATGGAAGTTTTGCAGTGAGTCGGTTGTAAAACAAATTCAAAAGGAAATAGACTTTGGAAGATATTTAGAAGAACCAGTAGTCTTCTGTTAAAGGAATATTTGTTCTAAAATCAGTGTTATTTGCTACAAATTAATAAATAACTTCATGCAAATAAATACCAAATTTAAGTCATAAAATAACACAAATAAAAAGATAAATAAAGTGTATAAAAACTAGAATATTGTTAAGTTTAGAAAAACTAGAATATTGTCGCACAAAATACTCCAACAATTCATTCGTGTTTCCATTACATATTTCCTTGTCACTGTTTCTTTGATAGAAATGGATTGAGGATACACAAGATTCCAGGTCCAAGTCTCCTAGCGCGTGTAAAAATCAAACCCAAATGTTAGAATTCTATGGTTGTTTTATATTTTAGATGAGGAAAGTTTTGTAATCTGGAGATTTTAGCTAGGGAAGGAGAAGAAGAAATGCGAAGGTACTGTTCTATTGCATTTTCACAAACAGTTAGCATACATAGTGTGTCTGGCAGAGAGAGAAGTGTGATTCTTCTCTAACCAAATTACAGTTGTCACCCTATGAGGTGCTTACACTTGTCATGCCAAATCTAAGCTAGAGAATCCACCCGGACTATAATCCAAAGGCTCTCATTACATCATATATAAAATAGACATAAAACATGAAAAATAAAGCTTGCTGACTTCGGCTCTAAGAAAGCAGCTAAAGGATTACATTTCAACACCAAAATCAACGGTCCAAGTCCTCAACCCATTTTGCAAGTTTGCAAGTGCAATCAGTAGATGGAGTTAAATGCATTTTCTTGACTCCTCATCACTATCGTTGTCATCGATGCTGTTAATATTATAGCCAATTAAAGATAACTTTAATTAGCTCCGGTGGACACACATGGGGTGACCCAGCAGTAGAAAGGGATTGAGGACTATTAATGTCACACAAAAACGCATTAAGTACGAAAGGTGATAATTTCGCAAAACCTCAAGGACCATTTGCGATAAAAATAAAAGAACCAAAACTTAATTATTATTGTTTACCTGAGAGATTGTTGTATGCAACATCTATAGTCAGATTTCGAAATTCTCCTGATAACTCGGTTGAGTATCAAGTTTTGCACGTTTGAACTGAGTAGAATAATACCATTCAAATGATTCTCAGCAATATATAATGCCACAAATTGAGGAACTTGGTGGTCCAAATTCAACGGAATTGGCCCAACAGAAAAAAGAAGTGGTTTGGACCTCAAGGCGGATCTCATTGTTACTGGACCAAAGTGGGAATGGGCCATGAAATTCATTATGACTTTAATCCAAAATCAGAGTACTGGGAAAAGAGAGGCGTTAGGTGTCTCTTGATTTCAGTTGTTTAGTCGTAGTGATAACGTTGGTCTAGTCTTTGCTAGTCTCTGAAGGAGAAAAACTTATTTTTCTAATGAATTGGGTTGGGAATACGCAGGAAACGTTGTCTTCTGCAAGTAGTTTGTATTTGATTTTGGGTTATCTGATCATGTGCAAGAGTTTTTGTGACTTTAAATTGATTGATTTATGAAGCCCAACACTACAACCGTTTTTGTGGCTTTCGGTTGGTATGTACCCCGTCCAAAAATGATTGATGGACTATTTTTTGTCAAAACAAGACACCAAATTGGTATTTAATCTAAATTTTCCTAAGAAAAAACACACATATATATAAAATGCATTACACTGTTTTACTGGGTCAAATTATAGTACATTACTAAACATGAGAAAACTTTCTTTGCAAACGAGCCACTTTCAACACAATTGCTAGTATTACCTTATCCTTGGTGTCGTTAGAAAATCGAAAATAAGCATACCTCCATGATTTCTTCCCGAGTAATGTACCACAAATGCCCCGAAAGCCCAAGACAAAGCCAAGTACCATGCTGACATGGAACCACAACTTATCACTTCCATCTTCATTATTAGGTTTTGCATTTGTAGCAGTAAAAGTGTCATCTCCGGGGAATTTTGTTGGAAGAGGAACCCCACACAATGATGGATTGCCCATATAAATGGACGGATCAGTGAACGTTTGAAGTTGGCTACCCAAAGGAATTCTCCCCACCAAGTTGTTATAAGCCAAATTCAAGTGCGCCAAGAATGTTAAAGATGCCATGGTTCGAGGAATCTGTCCTGAAAGACGGTTGTTTGAGAGATCAAGAGTTTCGAGCCCATACATATTTCCATCAATCGAGGGCATGTTACCAGTCAACTGATTTCTCGACAAGTTCAAGGTACCCAATAAAGTGAGGCTACCTATCTGTTGAGGGATTTCACCTTCTAAATTATTTGATGAAAGATCAATGCTCTTTATTAACATTATAGTGGTGTTATACACAAGTTCTTCTCCTTTTACTATTAGCATGGTTTGCTCATTATAGATTCGATGTGATTCATTAGAATCATCACGAACAAGAGAAGTCAAATTATTGAAACAACTGGGAATAGTACCAGAACAGTTGTTGTGGCTAGGTCGAGGATGTGAATGTAGCCAAGATTGCAGAATTGTCGAAGAATGTGTCCACTAAAATAGTTGGATCGCAATCGTAGCATGTACAACATGGATACATTTGATCTTCCTATCCATGGAGGTATGCTCCCAAATAATTTGTTGCCTCCAAGATCTATACTTTTTAAAAACATAGCAATTTTGCAAAGAAACAAAATTAAAACACAATTAATTGGCATTGCATTGCAGCTAATTTCTTCAAAAAAATCATATTAAAAATGTAATCAAGGGTATTATAGAAATTTAAAAAATGTAACATTTAACACATTAAGCTTGATTAGGAAACTTGATGAGTTGGATCTTAGTCATCGGGTGTTATTTATAGAAAAATTAAAGGATGGGTTGTAGGTAAGAAAATATTAATTTGAAGAGGAAAAGTCAAATTAACTAATTAATAAAATATCAATTTTTTTTTTTTTTTGTCATTCACTAGCTAGGGAGGCTAAGGGCGTTGAAGAATTAGATTGAGCTGCCTTAAGATTGTCTTTTACGTAAATCAAACCCGAATGCACTAGGAAGGAAGGGTAGAGTGTGGCCCAGTTGGTGCCACCCCACGTGCAAATATCAATGCTTCTTAATTGATGTATTTTTTCTTCATTTTTTAAATAAAAATATTTATTCTTTCTTATTGTCACTGAAAGGGAAATTCGAATTTAGAGTATCTCATCTTTCAAAGTTGAGGTGATAGGTGTCACTTGCCAAATTGGTTATATAATTCATTTCATTAATGCACTTAGCCTCGGGTCTCAGCGTTGTAGTGCGATTACGACACTTTGTAGGAAACAACTGAAATTAGTGATAAAGTTGGTATAGTCTTTGTTGGAAAGGACTTATTTTTGTTGTTGTAATGAACTGGATTGTAGAACCTAAAGGAAGCCATGATAAATTCAAATTTCAAACTAATAAAGGTTATTGGTAACCAGAGAATCAGCAGGATGTGTTCCTACTGGACCAATAGAAAGTGCTAAAATATGAATATGATTTGAATGTATTAGGTTGTTTTATTCTTTGCCATAAGGAGGTATATATAGGAGTTTACATGGGGTCTTACAAGGAATCAGATATAGTAAAGAATTAGGAAAGTATCTCCTAATTGTACAATGATTTATCACTTATATAAAAAATAGGAAAGTAAATCCCTTAATTAATCAAGGAAGTAAATCTCCTTGATTAATTAGGAGACTCACGTTAACACTCCTCCTCAAGTTGATGCATATATGTCACTAATACCCAAATTGGTAAGTGAGTCATGAAATACTTTTCCACACTCACAGCATATGCAATATCTGATCTTGGAGGACTTATGTAGAGTAGAACCTTTGGTGGTGGTGATAGAAGAAGAGGTCTAGGTAGCCAGGTCAGCAGGATTGACCCCATGCTTCTATGAGTTTGTAATAAGATGGAGAATCGTATGGGTTCCTGACAACGCAGCATAAGTAAAATGTGATATGAGAAGGTGGAGAAGGTGATGTGAGAAATTTGATGTATGAATTTGATATAGGAATTGGATTTAAGAGGTATGTGTATAAGATTTGATGGTATGTGTTTAGGGATTTGGATAAGAGGATTTGAGGGATTTGGATTTGGGGAAAAAAAATATGAGGAATTTGATTTAGGGTTTTGGATTTGAATATGAGAAATTTCAAGAAATTTTAGATAAGGGTTTAGAGACAAAATAATTTCTCTTCACTCCCCCTCTCCTTCTGAAGAGAAGGGGTCGTCAGAGTAAAGAGATATGCAGTATCTTCATGGGACTACGTCAAGGTAATGGGGATACGTCAATAAACATTTTCAGTCCTCCTCCCTCCCTTGAAGAGGAGGGGAAGAGAGCACTTAAATTTCGAGAAGAACTCAAGCACAGGTCACAAGAGAACCTGGCTCTAATACCATGCTAAAATATGAATATGGTTTGAATGTATTAGGTTGTTTTGTTCTTCTCCATAATGAGGTATATATAGGAGTTTACATGGGGTCTTACAAAGAATTAGATATAGTAAAGAATTAGTAAAGTATCTCGTAATTGTACAATGATTTATCACTTATATAAATATAAATAAATAAAAAAGGAAAGTAAATCCCTTAATTAATCAAGGAAGTAAATCTCCTTAATTAATTAGGAGACTCACGTCAACAGAAAGACAGTCATAAAAAAGAACTGCTTTCTTGGGGATACACAGGAAACGTTGTCTGTTGCAAGCGGCTGTATTCGATTTTAGGTATCCAATTATGTGAAAGAGTTTATGTGACTTTAAATTGATTTATTTATGTAGCTCAACACTGCAAGAGGTTTTTTTTAAAAAAAAAAAAATTCCAATCAAATTCAAACCAGGGTTCAAATGACTCCCAATAAAAATGCTAGACTAAATTAACCTTCTTCTTTTTTTGTCAACAATTAAGCTTTGAGTCTCATTAAGGTCATGTTAAAAATATATTCTGATTACGAGGTGAGTGAATGTGGTGGGTACCCCTTCCAAAAATGATTGGTATGCTCCCAAATAATTTGTTGTCTCCAGGATCGATACTTTTCAAATCCAAGCAATTGTGCAAAGAATCGGGAATCTTACCACCAAAATTGTTGTTGTTGAGCTTCAATATTTCAAGATAACTTAATACTCTCATTGAAGTGGGAATATTACTAGAGAGATTGTTGTAGGCAACATCTACAATGGTTATCTGGCTCCCCGAACTCCATGCGTGAGGGAATTTTCCAGAAAAATGATTGCTCCTTAGGGAAAGGACTTCAAGTATTGCATGTTGCAAATAGAAGGTGGAATTGTACCATTTAAATGATTCTCTGAAAGATACAATTCCTTCCATTTGGGCATGAGCTGGTCAACACTCGAGGGAATTGGCCCGAAAAATAAATTGCTTTCGAGATCAAAGGACGATGCATTAGTGGACCAAAGTGGGAGTGGGCCCTCAAATTGATTACGATCCAAAATTAATGAATCTAACTTAGGAAATCTCATCAATTTCACTACAAGGAAAAACACTTTTGGCGACCACCACTTTTGGTCGCTAAAAGCTGTAAATTCGTCGCCAAACCCCTTTAGCGATTTAAATAATTTCGTCAGCTTTGGTCGCCTAAGGCTCGTGGCTGAAAGTAAAGTGACAAAAGGCGACGAAAAAAAAATTTCGTCGCCAAAACCTTTATGCGACCAATTGGTTTCGCCTTACAATGATCAGTTGGTCGCCTATAAAGACAGGTTCCCGCAAAAATACCAAAATTTGCCGCGAACTGAGAAAGGATTGTACGACCAAATAGATTGGTTCGTCGCCAATAGTTTTTGGTGACTACCAGATTTGGTCGCTAAGGCTTACTTAGTTGGTCGCTAAAATATGTATATTTAATTATTTTATTTATATTATATTTTATGATAATATTAACCTTTTGTGCATTAACATATTGTAATTTTGAAAAACAATACATTTAGATAAATAGATCAATAGAAACTTACATGAATAAAAATTTCTCTCATTCAAAAGTACACAAGCATCCTAGTGATTCAAGTACACATAACATATCCAAATTCCACTGAAAGACTGGAGGCCAAGCTCCATATATTCTTGCCCTTGGTAAACCCAAGTTCTACAATCATTATTTCTCCACTCTAAGACTATTACCAAGCCTGTATACTATTTTCAACAAAACAAAATACATGTATACTATGCCTTTTGTATCCTCAAGTTTTGTAGTCATGATCTTTAATAGGGATTGTGATCTAATATCGTGGAATTCCCAAACACTGTCAATTGTTTGCTTGATCTTCTCAAACTCATCATTTTCCTTTACAAAAGAAACAAAATAAGGAAATGTCAATGGTCAAGAAGATGCCAAAACCAAGAAAATTAAAATTAATATATATAAAGAGAGAGAGAGAGAGAGAGAGAGAGAGAGAGAGAGAGAGCAAAGCTGAAATTCACAATCTTAACTAAATAAGCCATCAAAAAAGAGTTCGACATAAGAAAACTGATTGCAGGTCATCAATAAACCAACTTAAAAAAATTGAATTCATTTTTCATACCTCTCAATATCAACTGTCTAAGCATACCTTTGTGATAATAACAGAAATCAAATCATCAATTACCACAAATAAATAAGGAAAACAGTTACGAAAAACCAATGTAAAGACTAATATGATGCATGGCACAAACCCATTAGAAAACATAAATCATAAAATCCAAAGTATAATCCACACGTTAAATGGAACTAAGTGTAATAGGAAGAAGAGGTTCTTACCTCAAATGGTCCTCTGTCCAAAACCCCAAACCAAATCCTTCCACCTCCTCAAATAAATCTGAGATTACCCTAGTAAAGTTAAAGACACCTAAATGACATTGTTCTAAACACATTATAAGATAAAGAGAACTGAAGGGTAGATGGTCAGGGGGCATAATGGAAAATAACTCTAAGCCATCAGAAATCTTTGGGGAAAGACAGTGGGTATGGTTATATGAGTACATAGAGGTTATAGAGCTTTTTCTCACAAAGGAAGCATCCCATATTCTATTCAACCTGTTTAGTGAACTAAAAACAATAACAACAATAGTGCAGAAGTCCTTGGCAGAGCTATGTAGGTATTTTGGTTTAGGACCAGCTTTAATTTAAAATATAATTCTTTTTAGTGTTAAAAATTAATAAAAACACAAGGACAATGATATATCTAATTGCTCAAACAGAAAAATTATGTTGTGGACCAAAGGGGCAGCAGCAAGGTAAAGTGAAAACAAGCTGCAATACCCAAGCACCTTAAGACTTAATTGCATTTCCTACAAAGAAAGAACTCTAACCCACCTGCAATGCCAATGCCATATCATTTGAAAGTTAAAGCACAAAACACTACCTTATCAATCTAAATCACTATAATCATCACTGTGATTACTAGATTGCCATCATTTTGTAATCAATCACAACCTTAACTGGAAGACCTTAGTGCCTAACAATATTTCTTCTTATTATAGTTCATCTTGCACATTTACAAACACATAAATAGGAGCACCATACTACACTAAAATAAAGAGAAAAAGATCAACCTTGTTTATCTTCAAACTACACACTGTTTAGCTAACAGTTTCAATTGGATAATGGGAACAAAATTTTAAGCAAAAATGAGATACACCTCTTTTCGTTAATGAATATAACTCTTAAAAATCAGTTTAGAAATCACTCTCCCTCACTCCCTTTTCCAAATCAATGTCCAAGAAATTAATATAGGTATTTGCAGTCATCAAATAAGTTCACGTGTATAACAGATTCTTAGAAACTTATTGCTTCAAATGAGAATTTGGTTTAGTTTCAAAAAGTAGAAAGCAATTCCTTATAGCTAAATCTTCTAGCCAAATCAAAATGGCTACTGCTACATCAAACCAGAGAAAAATAGAAAAATAGAAAATCCAAATCAAATAGGCAATGTATGTTTTTAAATAGCTCCTCAACCTGATTGCTAATTCACAATCTCCATTAGCCAAAAATGAGAGTAAAATTTCATCTCAGATGTTTGAAAATCATATACGCAAGTTCAACTTCAAAATCCTAGTCATGTTAGACCCAATCTTTTCTTAGGCATTTTCCTACAAGCAAGAAAGCAAAAAACATAAATGTCCAACTTCAAAATCCTAGTCATGTTAGAAAAACTTTCCCAAAGGACATACGTATAATGTATAACAACAACCTTTAGAATACTCGCTTCTTCTCGGTTGAAATTTAAACACTAGCAAAAAGATATTTTAAAGTGGAAACAGGGGAATACAAAATTACATCAATAACATATACTTATTCACAATACATAACAAAATATCTCTTGCAGACTAGAGACCTTATCAATTTAAGTGAATTCATTGAAGTCCTCCGATATATGAAAAGAGAAGGAAAAAAAAATATAATGCAGGGTCTTTAAAAATTAAGTTTCAAAAGAATATGAGCCAAACAAGAATTTTTAAAAGGCACAAGAAAGAAATAAAATGGTGGCATAATTTTTTATTTCTAATAAAGAGGGAAAACAAAGGATGCTCAAACCTACCATCTGCAACAATAGATTCATAGCCTAGCGTTGGTCTCTTGGTTGTCTGAAGGGGCCTTCAAGTCTTTAATAGCTATAATTATCCATAATGGAAAATTCTCAAATGGCAGTGCTCAATCAAGGTTGCTTCTCTTTTATTTCTTCTCATAGTTTACATAAATAAAATATAAAAATACCTTAAGAATTAAGTTCTTGAATGAAGGCTTAGCAAAGAAATCTGAAAAATGCTGAATCACTGCAAGATCCAGCAAAGAAACAAAGTATCAAATACAAGACACCACCAGGCAACGCAAGCACAAGAAATCTTCATAATAATAAAAAAAGGTAAATCTTAACATTTCCATGATTCCAAACTCGTAACTCAAAATATTTAGAGAAGTTTTCATACCTAACATAGAGGCAGCAGATGAGAAGTGGTTGAGGAGTCGTCGACCACCTCGTTACTAAGACAAAAACCAACTAAATTTTATTTTTACAGAATCAAAATCAAATAATTACAGAAAAATAGCTAAATAAACAAAAAAATCATAAAAGCACCTTTGAATCAGAGTTGGTATGTGCCTGAGCACATTGCAGAGAATCTCTAGTATATGTTGCTGTAGCAGCAAGTGGTTGGCATTGTTGAAGGATGATTTTGGGAAAGAGAGTGAGAAATAAGGGCCATGAGAAATCTGAAGGGGGATGAAGAGATAGTGGGTACATAAGAGATTGGCCGGCATCGTTGGAAGATTTCATTGCGAGCGTCCGTGGAGGACTTAATTGAAGGCATCGGTGGTGGAAGACGGCGGAGAGAGTGGATACGAGAGAAGTAAATTGGGGGAAGTAACGGGTTAGGGAAATTTTTTTAATTTATAGTCTTCCAGAATCAGCCACCAAGCTATTTGGTTGCCAACATGTCAAATAAGGAAAACGACACAGTTTTAATACTTTATATTCTTTTTCACAGGAACAGCGACCAAAAAAATTGGTCGCCAAGTTTCAAGAAATATTTGGGCGGTATCTCACAAAATATTTTCGCGGCATCTCAAATTTAGAGACGACACAGGCAACCTTAGAGACAACATAATTTGGTCGCCAATAATTTTCAAGCTTAAAGGCGACCAATCTTGTGATTGGTCGCTAATTCCTCCCCTAGCGACCAAATCTTTTGGTCGCCATTCGGACATATTTTCTGGTCAATTAGTTGATAAATTTGACGAAATTATTGGCGACGAAATAAAAAACTTCGTCTCCCATAACCTTGATTGGCGACCAAATTTGGGTTGGTCGCAAAAGATTTCGTCGCGAAAGAGGTTTTTTCTTGTAGTGTTTGTTGGATGACAGCCTTCCTCGGAATTGGTTGTAAGATAAATCCAGGTTTTCAAGTTGGGAAGATAGCATCAACAACCATTCCTCTGGTATAGAATCTGATATTCCAGTTCTATAAAGAGTGACATCTACCAGTTCAGTCTGAGATTGAAGCCATACACCAAAACTAGGACCTACGTTGCAGTTGATAATAAAAATTGTCTGGAGCTTGAAAGGAGGAACCCAATCATAAGACACGTTGAAAACAAAGGACATGGGCTTCTCTATGTCATCTAAATCGTTGCCTATTGAAAGCCCTTTCAAGTTGGTGGAGATTAATGAAATGGGCTTCCGTTATATTGCCTTCCAAAGAATTCCCAAATAGATTGAGGTCAATTAGCTCGAAGAGTTGTCCCAGACTTTGTGGAATTGACCCGTTCATTTGATTATTAGAGAGGTCCAAATACTGCAAACTTTTTAACATTCCTAAGGAGGCCGGCAATTGGCCTTCCAACACGCAACTAGATAAATCTAGTGACTCTAATACTAGTGTATTATTTGGACAATTTGACAAACTCCCCCAAAACTCTTCAATCCTCCCACCTATTGAGGCTGAATTAGATGAGAGTGATAGAGCTTTATTTATTATAGTAAATTTGGCTTACCCCCTCCAAATTAAATTTTCCATAACTGCAACCCATCACTTTTTGTTCCTATTAATAAAACCAATTTTTTATAAATAAAAACACGACTAGGATTCATCAAGTAACCTTATCAAGCTCAATATCTAATTTATTATAATTTTTAGATGGCTAAAATACCCATACGTCTTTTCAATTGTTGTTTGAGTAATGTTACTCTTACCACATTTGTATACCACATTATGTGGCAAATGAAGTAAACATTCATATTAATTAAAAAGTATTAATAAATCATAAAAGAAAAGAAAATGTTAAATTAATTTTAATTGATGTGGTTGTCCACCTCATCTGCCACATAAGATGGTATGAGAATGTAGTATACAAATGTGGTAAGAGTAGCATTATTCTTGTTGTTTTCTCCATTAATTGTTCTCAATATACTTTTGAACATATTTAACACATTAAGCTTGATTAGGAAACTTGATGAGTTGGATCCTAGTCATTGGGTTTTATTTATAGAAAAATAAAATGATGGGTTGTAGGTAAGAAAATATTAACTTGAAGAGGAAAAGTCAAATTTACTAATTAATAAAATAAAATAAAATAAATCGTCATTTGCTAGCTAGGGAGGCGAGGGGCGTTGGAGAATTAGATTTGGTTGCCTCAAGATTGTCTTTTACGTGAATCAAACTCGTATGCACTAGTAAGGAGAAGGAGAGTTTGGCCCACTTGATGCCACCCCACGTGCAAATACCAATGCTTCTTAATTGACGTCTTTTTCTTCTTTTTTGAATAAAAATATTTGTTCTTTCTTATTGTCACTGAAAGGGAAATTCGAATTTAGAGTATATCATCTATCAAAGTTGAGGTGTTAGGTGTTACTTGCTAAATTGGTTATATAATTCATTTCATTAATGCACTTAGCCTCAAGTTTCAGCATTGTAGTGCGATTACGAGGCTTTGTAGGAAACATATTTATTAAAAACTGAAATTAGTTACTAAACAAATTTCTTGATTTTAATTTTTTAATGATAGTGATAAAGTTGGTCTAGTCTTTGCTGGAAAGGATTATTTTTGTTGTTGTAATGAATTGGATTGTAGAACCTAAAGGAAGCCAGGATAAATTCAAATTTCAAACTAATAAGGGTTATTGGTAACCAGAGAATTAGCATGACATGCTACTACTGGACCCATAGAAAGACAGTCGTTAAAAAGAATTGCTTTCTTGGGATACGCAGGAAACATTGTCTGTTGCAAGTGGCTGTATTCAATTTTGGGTATCCGATCTCAACACTGCAAGAGTTTTTTTATTTATTATTCGAATCAAATTCAAACCAGTTCAAATGAATCCCAATAAAAAAGCTAGACTAAATTAAGCTTTGAGTCTTATTAAGGTCATGTTAAAAACACCCCGCCCAACAATGATTAATGGACTATTATTTTGTCAAAACAAGAAACCAAATTGGTATTTAAAAATTTCCCAAGAAAAAAACACACATATATATAGAATGCATTACACTGTTTTATTGGGTCAAATTACAGTACATTATTAAACATGACAAAACTTTCTTTGTAAACGAGTCACTTTCACCACAAATGCTAGTGTTATCTTATCTTTGGTGTTGTCAAAAAATCGAAAATATGCATACCTCCATGATTTCTTCACAAGTAATGCACCACAAACGCTCCAAAAGCCCACGACAAAGCCAAGTACCATGCTAACATAGAACCGCAACTTATCACTTCCATCTTCATTACTGGGTTTTGCATCTGTGGCAGTAAAAGTGTCATCTTCGGGGAATTTTGTTGGAAGGCGAACCCCACACAATATGCATACTCCAACAATTCATTCGTTCCAGGTCCAATCATGCACATGTAATTAGTGCGTTTTCTTGACTAAACTGTACTCAACCTTTTGGCTGTTCAAATTCTAATTCGATTTCGGAGAAAGTTATTATTGGTCCCCAAATGCATGGTTGGCTGGCTTCTTACTTCTGCATGACCATATTCTTTGAGGAAAAATATTCACTCATGATGCTGCTACTGTATTATTCCCAAATATTCACTTTTATTTATGCTATTTTGATACAAATGGGTATTCAGTTTTATTTTTATTTTTTAATGGTAAGTGAAACATGTAGTAGAAAAATTAAATCAAATGCCAAATGCAAAATGGTGTTTACATTAAATGTTGACCCACTTTGAAATTTCAAACAACGCAAGATAAGAGTTCTCTAGTCTGGTCTTTATATATAACGTGACAAGTTTAAGCACATAAAAAGAATACATCAATCAAGAGTCTCACAATTTTTGGTTTTGTGTGTGGTGCCAAACCCTGCTCTCATCAAGTGGCTCCTTTCCTGGACAACGACTAACATCCACCGGGTTATATACTCTTTTAGATGTGAAAATCTTGGATATCCAAATATAAGTCTTTGGTGACTGGTAGGTTTGAGAATTAATACATATGCAACGTAGACTTTGAGGGTCTCCATAGCATCCATTATATATATATATATATATATATCTGTGTGTGTCTTAAGATGTTAATTTCGCGAACCTCATGAACCATTTGCGATAAAAATAGAAGAACTAGTGAAATGAAACAGTTACTTATTTTTCATTAAAATACAGTGAAAATAAAAACCAAAAAACATCACATGGTACATAAATTTCATAGTTACCCAAGTGTAGTGAATTCAAGAACTTTTTTTTATTGCAATTGCTAGCCTTCCCTTATCTACATTCCTTATGTTATCAAACCGTAACTTGTTCACAAATAAGGTGCCATGCTAACATATAGTAGAACCAAAACATAATTATTATTGTTTGTCTGAGAGATTTTTGTATTTGAACAATGTGCGAGGTTCAATATACAGGCTAATTCAGGATTAATTCAAACTAATTAAGGTGTGGTAACCAGATAATTAGCGGGACGTGCTCTAACTGGACCTCAAGAAAGACATATATGGGCTTTGTTGGTGAGCTTGTAACCAATTAGCGAATGTTGTGGGTGACCCAGGGCGGTTGCTAATAGTAGTAGTTTGTTGGTGAGTTTGTGACCAATTATAAATATATGGGCTTTTGATAGGTACCCGTCCAAAAATGATTGATGGACTATTATTTTGTCAAAATAAGAAACCAAATTGGTATTTAATCTAAATTTTCCCAAGAAAAACAAACGTATGTATGGAATCCATTACACCGTTTTACTGGGTCAAATTATAATACACTATTAAACATGACAAAACTTTCTTTGCAAACGAGCCACTTTCAACGCAATTGCTAGTGTTACCTTATCTTTGGTGTCATCAAAAAATTGAAAATAAGCATACCTCCATGATTTCTTCAGGAGTAATGTGCCACAAACACCCCAAAATCCAACGATAAAGCCAAGGATCATGCTGACATAGAACCACAACGCTCCATTATCATTTCCATCTTCATTACTATGTTTTGCATTTGTAGCAATGAAAGTGTCATCACCCGGACACTTTGGAAGAGGAACCCCACACAGTGATGGATTACCCATATAAATGGAGGAATCACCGAGCGTTTGAAGTTGGCTGCCCAAAGGAATTCTTCCCACCAAGTTGTTATAAGACAAATTCAAGTGGGACAAAAATGTTAAGGAAGCAAGGCTTTGAGGAATATGTCCTGAAAGATGGTTGTGTGAGAAATCAAGAGTTTCGAGCATATGCATACTTCCAACAATTGAGGGGATGCTACCAGTCAACTGATTCCTGGACAAGTTCAAGGTACCCAATAAAGTGAGGCTACATATCTCTTGGGGGATTTCACCTTCCAAAAAATTTGATGAAAGATCAATGCTCTTTACCAACATCAGAGTAGTGTCATACACGAGTTCTTGTCCTTTTAATGTCAGCATGGTTGGCTCAGTATCGAATCCATATGATTCATTGGAATCATCAAGAACAAGAGAAGTCAAATTACTGAAACATTTGGGAATAGTACCTGAAAAGTTGTTGTGGCTGAGGTCGAGGATGTGAAGGTTGCCAAGATTGCACAATTGTCTGGGAATTTGTCCAGTAAAAAAGTTGGATCGCAATCGTAACATGTACAACATGGATACATTTGATCCTCCTGTCCATGGAGCTATGCTCCCAAATAATTTGTTGCCTCCAAGATCGATACTTTTCAAAACAGAGCAATTGTGCAAAGAATGTGGAATCTTGCCACCAAAATTGTTGTTGTTGAGCTTTAATATTTTAAGCCAACTTAATTCTCCCATTGAAGTGGGAATATTACCAGAGAGATTGTTGTAGGCAGCATCTACAATGGTTATCGGGCTCCCCGAACTCCATGCGTGAGGGAATTTTCCAGAAAAATGATTGCTCCTCAGGGAAAGGACTTGCAAGTACTGCATGTTGCAAATAGAAGGTGGAATTGTACCATTTAAATGATTCTCTGAAAGATACAATTCCTTCAATTTGGGCATGAGCTGGTCAACACTCGAGGGAATTGGCCCGGAAAATAAATTACTTTCAAGATCAAAGAAGGTGGCATTAGTGGACCATAGTGGGAATGGGCCCTCAAGTTGATTATGAGCCAAAATTAATGAATCTAACTTAGGAAATCTCATCAATTTGTTTGATGAAAGCCTACCTCGAAATTGGTTGTAAGATAAATCCAACTGTATGAGTTTGGAAGACAGCTTCAACAACCATTCCTCTGGTATAGAATCTGATATTCCAGTTCTCCTAAGGGTGACTTGTGACAGTTCAGTCTGAGATTGAAGCCATACCCCAAAACCAAGACCTACTTTGTAATTGACAATCTTAATTGTGTGGAGCTTGAAAGGAGGAGCCCAATCATAAGACACGTTGAAAACGAGGGACATGGGCTTTTGTATGCCATCTAAATCGTTGCCTATTGAAAGACTTTTCAAGTTGGTGAGATTAATGAAATGGGCTTCCGTTATATTGCCTTCCCAAGAGTTACCAAACAGGTCGAGTTCAACTAGCTGGGAGAGTTGTCCTAGACTTTGCGGAATGGACCCGTTCATGTCATTATCAGGGAGGTACAAATACTGCAAACTTTTTAACATTCCTAAGGAGGCCGGCAATTGGCCTTCCAGCCCGCAACTAGACAAATGTAGTGACTCTAATACTAGTGTATTATTTGGACAATTTGACAAACTCCCCCAAAACTCTTCAATCCCCCCACCACTAAAATTGTTCCCCCCAAGATTTAATGTCTTTAGCTTGCATAAGTTTCCAAGGACTCTGGGAACTCCACTATCTTTGAGCCCCAAATAAGATAAATCTAGGTATTCAAGAGATTTGAGGTTTCCAAATTCAACTGGAATATGAGCATCGAAAGAATTGCTGTTTAGATCAAGTCTTTTGAGGCTAGTAAGATTGAAAATCCAGCTGGGAAATGAAGAAGTATTGAAATTATTAGTTGAAAGATCAAGGACCGAAAGTGAGGTGAAGTTAATCCTCTGTAGAGATAGTGGATGGCTTGCTAATCCGCAATCAGATAAGTGTAACTCCAGTAAGGAAGGAAGCATGTTAACAACATGCAGCCAATTTGTGTTGCTATAAAGAGGCACTCCATTGAGATTGAGGTATTTTAGGGAAGAGAGATGAGAAAGCCAACTCAAGTTTTTGGAAGAGAGATATGAATTACGGGCATCAAGATAGTTCAAGTTTGATAAGTTACCAAGAGAAGGGGGAATCTCTCCTGCAAACTCTGCAGAGGAGATGTTGAGATACCTCAGAGTTTTAAGCTCTCCAAAGAAGTTAGGAATGCGGATCCCTTCAAAATTATTCCAACTTAAGTCCAGGTAATGCAAGTGTTTCAAGCTAAGCAAAGAAGGATTTATCTTACCCCCCAAGCAAGACTTGTTATAAGCCAAATACTCCCACTCTTCATCAAACCAGTCATATGAATATGGATTGCGGAGATCCATTTGGGAAACATGACCGGTGCGGTTGTCGCATGAAATCCCTTCCCAGCAGCAGCAATCATGACCCGCCCAAGAAGAAAGCCTACCAGAGGGATCAGTAAGACCTTGTTTGAAGCTCACAAGTGCTTTCCTTTCTTCCTCAATGCATATTGATTTCGGTTTCACAGCAGTACTGGTTGCAAGTCCAATACCCAATAAGCACAACGAAAGGAGCAAATAGTGAGAAATATTGATGAGGTGATGGATTTTCATTTTTTTGGGAATCAAGTTTTCTGAATTTGATGAAGATGAGCAGACAAGAAGTGGACTCGATGATGCATTTATACAAGCAGGCTGGTCGCGCGTGTAAAAATGAAACCCAAAATCAACGGTGGAGGTCGTCAATTTAATTTATTGTGGTAAGTAGATGTACAAGAAAAAAGAAAAATGTAATGCCAAAGGGTTTGTATTGACACCCTGAAACTGATTATTTATCTTCAGATTTTCTACTTTTTGTTTGCTGCTCTCTCAAACGGTTCTCTCTCTTCACTTTCACTATATCATCAATGGACATTACATTACTATCTGTGCTGCTGGCCCACCTTCAAATTACAAACAACGTGGCAGTGCCAGACAAATGGCCCGGACCACTAGAGAGAGAGAGTAGTTGTGGTTGTGGTTTACGACAGTTGTGGTCCAAGTCCTCAACCCATTTTGCAAGGTTGCATGTCCAATCAGGTACATGGAATTATCATGAATCATGATTATATTTTTCCAGGTCCAGATCTCCTCTACCCATTTTGCAAGTTTGCAAGTCCAATCATGCAAACTGTACTCAACCTTTTGGCTGTTCAAATTGTAATTCGATTTCGGAGAAAGTTATTGTTGGTCCCCAAATGCATGCATGGTTGACTGGCTTCTTACTTCTGCATGATTATATTCTTTATTTCTCCTTGACAGAGTCACAATGTTTTATTTAATACTCATGATGCTGCTACTATATTATGCCCAGTTTTATTTTCATATTTTAAAGGTGAGTGAAACATGTAGTAGAAAAATTAAATCAAATGCTAAATGCCAAATGGTGTTATATATTACATCAAACGTTGTTCCACTCTGAAATTTCAAACAACGTGATATAGAGAGTTCTTTAGTCTAGTCTCCATATATAATGTGACAAATTTAAGCACATAAAGACTCCTATATATCAATCAAGAATCTCACATTTAATGTGTATTTAGCAAAAAAACTGACCCATTAAATCCTTGGAATCGGCATTGAGAAATAATTGGTCAGTTTGGCAAATTCTAGCCATGGTTCTCTCTCGGTCTCTGCAGTGCACTATATCAATTGACATTACTGTCTGTGCTGGCCCAACTTGAAATGACAAAGAACGTGAGCGAGGGGGCTTTCTAGTCTCCATCACGTGCCAGTACCAAACAAATGCCCCGGCGGACACACACGGGGTGACACTACAAAAGAAAGGGATTGAGGATACACAAGATTCCAGGTCCAAGTCCTTAACCCATTTGCAAGTTTGCAAGTCCAATCAGGTACATGTAATTAGTGCGTTTTCTTGACTAAACTGCATGTAGTCTACCTTGGCGGAAAATTCTGCAGAGATCATTTCGGAGAAAGTGATTGTTGGTCCCCAAATGCGCATGGTTGGCTTCTTACTTTTGCATGAAACATGACATATCACAATTTCCACAAGTTACAATAGAAGAATCAGAAATCGCTTTACCACTTCTTTTATGGTTGATGATATCGTATCATGATAATATTCTTCATTTCTCCTTGACACAGCCACAATGTTTTCGTTAATACATTACTCATGAATCATGATATGCTGTTGCTATATTATGCCCAAATATTCACTCTTATTTCGACACAAATGGGTTTTAAGTTTTTTAT